>NC_064243.1:14520882-14835147 GCF_003254725.2 Canis lupus dingo
TATAGATTCCTTTATTACTCATCGCAAAGCTGGTATTTTTCAAGGTATCATCTTGGCCCTTTTCTTGGCCTACATATCCCACTGGGATGACATCCACTCATGGTTTTAACTGTAACAAGTACTCTGAAGATTCAAAAATCTTTACCTTTTCCCAAAGATACAGACCTACCTAATTATCTCTAGGACATGCCCACCTGAATGTCTCCTAAGTTTTGAATTTGATCTATCTAAATGAATTTTATCATCTTCCTCTCAAATCTGCTCTCCTTCTTCCTCCGGCAGCCTCTCTCCATTAATGGCACCACTGTCTATACAGATATCCAAATAGGAAACCTGGAAATTACTCTTCACTTATCCACTGTGCTTACTCAGTCCACATTAATTAAATGTCCAAGCCAAGCCATATTAATTCCACCCCTCAAGAAACCCCCCTAAAAAACTGTTCATCTCAATTGTCTCTGAAAATTATCCTAGTTCAGACCTTTTTGACTTATCATATAAATTATAATACCTTTCAACCATATTAAAGTCTTGTTTGAGCATCTACTTCATTTAAAATCATAAAGATTTAAGTAAGCCTCAAAATAAGAAAAACAAAAGTACTACTAATAGGAAGTCATAAATATCTGTACTAGAGGAGAAATACATCAGGAAACAAATAGGTTCATTTAATATGATAAATCTGGATATATACGTTGAGGCCATTAGCTAAGGGACGAGAAGGCTGTTTCTTAATCAGTGGACAGGCCAGGATATATACATTGAGGCCAATAGCTAAGGGACGAGAAGGCTGTTTCTTAATCAGTGGACAGGCCAGTTTATTTCCCAGGCAAAAATATGAAAGTCATTTTAGAAGGTCTACTAGATTATGTAAGCTTTATAGAGGCTTCAAATGTCTATTTTGTTGAAAACTGTTAATAGAACAGCATAATACCGTGAGTATAGAATAAATACTCAACAAATATTAGTTGAATAAATGGATAGTCAGAGACTCTGATGCTAAAAGATGGATCATGTGAAACTGAGACACGGTTATAGGTGGTTCCAAAATTAACAAGTCTCTCACCACTGTTTCTAAAGTACCAAACATTTATTTTATTACAGACATTTTTCAGGACAAATTCCTTGAGAGCAGAAACTTTATCTATTTCATGTTTCTATATCTAGTACCTAACACATAACAGATGCTTAGAATGTCTAAAATAAATTTTAAAATGGCAATCCCAACATTTAGAACATGTCCCTTGCTATCTTTAAGAAAACTTAAAAATTTAAGAGGTGCCCTATACATGCACCAAGTAACACTAGATTTCTTTAATATACAGAAGCTCAGGTTAAGCTCATTTCAGTTTCATGTCAACTACTTTTGAACTCATTTTTATGTGAAAATTTATAGTTCTAAATTCAGAAATGGAAGCTATTTAAAATAAAAAGTTGTTTTTACTGAAGATTTTATTTATTTATTCATGAGACAGAGAGAGAGGCAAAGATACAGGCAAAGGGAGAAGCAGGCTCCACACAGGGAGCTCGATGTGGGACTTGATCCCGGGACTCCAGGATCATGCCCTGAGCCAAAGGTAGATGCTCAACCTGCTGAGCCACCCAGGCGTCCCTAAAATAAAAAGCTTTTAAAAAATTACTTCTTTTAGGGGCACTGGGGCGGCTCAGTTGGTTAAGCGTCTGCCTTTGGCTCGGGTCATGATCTCAGGGTCCTGGGACTGAACCCCAAGTCTGCTCCCTGCTCAGCAGGGAGTCTGCTTCTCCCTCTGCCTCTGTGCCCCCTCTTGCTTGTGCTTCTCTTTCTCCTGTCTCAAATAAATAAATAAAATCTTTTTAAAAAAGTTTACTTCTTTTAAAAGAAAACGGCTATATTGAAATAGTCTTTTACAGGAAAGAGACAATTTGACTATCTACCCACAGGAATGTATAGATCGGTCAAAGCTACAGCCTGGTACTAAAAAATAAATTGTGGGCTCTGGAATAAAAACTTATGTGCTCAGGGATGCCTGAGTGGCATCTGGCTTCCTCATGGAGCCTGCTTCTCCCTCTGCCTGTGTCTCTGCCTCTCTCTCTCTGTCTCTCATGAATAAATAAAAAAAAAATCTTAAAACAAAACAAAACAAAACTTATGTGTTCATACCCTGATCCCTTATCATATGGAGGCTACAGGGCGGATCTGTCAATCGTGGTGAGCCTCAGTTTTCCCATCTATAAAATAAGAATATCATGACCTATTCTTCAGGATTGTTAACAAGATTAAATAAAATACTTTATACAAAGCATCCTACACAGTGCCTGACACAGAGCAGATGCCCAATGAACATCAGTTTATTTAGAGATGTCTTCCTCTTTGAAGGAAAACCTATACAGACTTGATAAAATAATCAGATTTTTTTTTTTTTTTTTTTTTTTTTTTTTTAATAATCAGATTTTTAAATTTAAGAAAAAGATGGTAAGAATTATGCTGAAAACAAACAGTATCTCTCTGTCTTATAAACAGCAGCAGCTGAATAAAGGTTGGAGCAGACCCTACATTTATGTGGAGGGGCAATGGACTCAATATCTGTGTTATCTATAACCTCCTTCTGCCCAAGACAGGTATAGAAAAACTTAATAAAGAAATTTCTGTTTTCTTAATGAGGTTTACATGTGATCCAATCACAGTCGACAGAATCTTTTCTGGATTATTGGTCTGTTGATAAGCTTTTAAGTTCCTACCAATGGTTAGCAAAGATCTACAAATCTTTTTGGAAATGGGAATCGTGATTAATTAAAACTTTTTCATTAAGTTTCACCCAAATATCACATTTGATTCAATTACAAACTATGGTACAAGAGCACTGAAAGTCTGAAAGTTATTCTCTTGTAATAACACGTTTTTCTTCCCTTTTCCAATGAAGATAAAAGCATTTATTTACATGTTAGCACTGTATAATGATCAAAACTTACTTTATCTCCTCAAACCTAGAAACAGAGTATCATTTTTAGATTAAAAATATAAGGTCAAAACCATCATGTATTTGTAACATTTCATGCTTAGGTATGCTTGGTTATAATATGTTGCTTTTACATCGGTAATGTTTCTCCTAATTAGAAACACTAAAAATACCTAAATAACAAGAATAATGAACCTCTTACATCTGACTAAATCTATAATTTGAGTTTTCAAATGGAAATAAAAAGAAAGAAAACAATTATGTGATCTATTTTTCGGTAGGAGTTACTTTCTAATTATATAACCATTTGAACAGTAATACAATATACAAAACCAGATATATTTGGTTAGTCTAATAAACTACCATATATTAATTCTAACATATAACATAAAATATCTAATATCTAACATGTACTACATAAATATATAATACAAGGTGACTTACCAAATGATAAAATAAGTAGGATAAATTAGTCCTAAAATTATTTGAATAATTTCCATTTAATTTGTTAATTTTTAGACAAAACTGATGTGATTTACTGTTTTGATACAAGTCAATAAATAACGCTTATGACTAAATCTTGATTTGATATAGGGAGGCACCTCAAACTCTTCCAATGGCTTTCCCATTTAAGTAATATTACTACTATTTACACTGCTGAATCTTCTCTTAGCTCCTGCTGAAATAAAAGTTACATCATTTTTTTTCTAACTCATACAATACCATCTGAGATCTATAATTATTCAATATCTTTATTCTTGAGTAATGAATGAAAATCATATATTGAAATATCATTTATAATCAGGTCAAATCTCATCCTTCCTGTTATGATACACTACTACATGGCAAAGCCAGTTGTGAGCTCTGTTGCTGGGCTATCTGTATTTGAATTCTAGCCTTGCTATTTAAGTCTTAAATAATCCCTCTGAATGTCTTAGTCTCCTGGGGAGGAGAGGATGATGACAACTCTAAGTCAATGAGTTAATACACATTTAGAACAGTGATTACAATAGAGCAAGTGCTACATAAAAATTAGTACTCACTTTTATTCATAATGACCATGATAGGTAAACATTAGGTAGACTGTAACAAACTTGTCCCAGTAAATGGAAGAAAAATTCAACAGAGTTGTCAAGAAAGGAATCCACATTACGGGTATTCCCTGATACCATATTGCCCCCATTACCCCCACCTGTCCTATGTGGCAACCCTCCTGCTCCAGGAGTGCCCATCATTCTGGTGGAGATCTAACTACCTAATTGATGTATGTCTGCTTTCCCCATCTAAGAGCCAATGTCCTATGAAAACTACAATTCCTGCAAAGCACTCAAGAATGTCTTCAATTATAGATAGCCATAGCTTTGAAGCACTCGACAGATACCAAACTTTTGACACTAAAAGGAGCCAGGCTGCTACACAGATAATTTCCAGGGTGGAACCTGGACCAGAATCTAACTGGCTTCATTAGATGTGGACAGAACAGGTGGGAAGGTAGAGAGGGGAAGGCGATTGGTATAACTAAGTATTTAGAAAGAATGTTGGTGTTCTTACTGGAATAAGCGAGGTCCTGGAGGCCCCTGCTATACCAAGTATTAACCTTTATTTTCTGGCTCATAGGAAAGTCAAGGGAAATTTCTGGAGAGGTGCTATGATGGCTAGGGAGCAGCACCTTGAGGTCTCAACACCAACTTTTATTCACCAGCCAGCACAGAAGTATTTCAACCAATTTTTACAATCAGTAATCTTGTGCTGATATAGAACACCTAAATATCATGCCCGGTTTGGAAGATCAAAGAATGAGGAAGACAAGGTCCAATTAACTTTGCAATAAACCACAGCTACCTTAAACCTGCTTTATACCAGTTAGAACTATATGGTTGTAAACTGTTGGTCACAAGCAGAACTCAACAAATTTTAGGTGTGTATTACCAAAAACCCACAGCACAATTGGAAGAGCAAGTTGAGGGTTCAGATGTTCCTTAGAGCCAACAAATTAGTAACATAATTTTGTGTAATAACTACATAATTATATTCACATACCAAATTGTAGAAGGAAGAGAATTCCTCAAGTCATTTTTTAATTTCTTGAATGTCAAAGATTCCAAATCTGTCTTCACAATGTGACTCACCTGCCACTCTCTCATCTGTTTCCCTGTTACCATCATCTGAGTATCTTGCAAAGTCTAAAGAATCGAGAGTACTGATGCTCCCAGCTCGATCTGTAATAATAAGAAAAATAAAGAAACTTATTTTTATTTAATTGTTAAGATAAAACATTGGAAATTATTTACCTACGATTATTTTTCATTTAAAATGAAAACAACTCCAGTTTTCCTGCCCAAATCTCTGGCTAACTCCTGAACAATGCACACACGGGGTGGACTGCAACCAGTCTAGCTAAAGACGAAAAATTCCAAAAAAAAAAACCCAAAAAACAAATGTAAAATGACATTTAAGCTACTATCTGAGTTTGCAGGCTGAATTCAAGAAAATAATTTCTAAACAAAAAAGAAAATAATTTCTTAGGAAAAAACACAACACTGTTTGAAAAAACAGAATAGAACCCTATCTCCACAACATAACACACTTGATTTGTGTTATGTCCAAAACTACTGGATACACAAGAACCAATAAAATGTGACACAGTCTCAAGACTAAACACAATCAATAGGGACCAACTCGAAGATAATCCAGACGTTGGTATTAGTAGACCAAGATTTTAAAATCATTACTAACTATGCTTAGTACACTAAGATTTCAAAATAACAACTAAAACTATGCTCGGTGAAATAAAGGAATATGTGCACACAATGAAAGAAAGGAGGGAATCTTAGAAAAATTGAGACTACAAAAATATGCCAATGGAAATTCTAAAAACAAAATTATCTGAAATTTAAAATTCTTTAAACAGTTTAATAACAAAGTGGAAATAACTGAAAAGGAGTCAGTGGCCTTCAAGACAGAGTAACAGAAATTATCCAAATTCAAGCACAGAGAGAAAAAAAGATTGAAAAAAAAAATTAGCAGAGCCTCAGGAACTCATGAGACAATAGCCAAAGATCTGACATATGTGAAACTGGAGTCAACAATAGATAAAACAAGAAATGGGGCAGACACAAACTCAACGAGCTCAAAGAACACCAATGACAATAAGGAGAACAGAAACTTAGGCACAACATAATCAAATTGCTGAAAGTCAAAAAAAAAAAAAAAATTTAAAAGTAGCCAGAGAAAAATAATATTTTTACATAGAGAGAAAGAGTAATTTAAATGACTGCTGATTTCTCATAAAAACTCCAGGAAACCAAAGGCATCCAGATTGGAAAGAAAGAAGTAAAACTATTTCTATTTTAAATATAAAAAAACCCTAAGAAATCCACTAAAAGATCATTAGACCTAAATTTACCAAAGTTGCAGAACACAAGATCAACAAACAAAATTTAAATTTTTATATACTAGCAATGAACAATCCTAAGGCAATTTTAAAAAAAAAAATTCGTCTTATATGATACCAGTGCTCATTACATCACGTGCCCTCCTTAATGCCCATCACCCAGTTACCCCATTCCCCCTCCAGCGACCCTCAGTCTCCTGATTAAGAGTCTTTTATGATTGGTTTCTGTCTGATTTTGTCTTGTTTTATTTGTTTCCTCTCTTCCCCTATGATCCTCTGCTTTGTTTCTTAAATTCCACATGACTGAGTTCATATGATAATTATCTTTATTTGATTGACTTATTTTAAGTTTTTTATTTAAGTAATCTCTACATCCAACATGGGGCTTAAACTTAACAACCTCAAGATCAAGAGCCGCATTCTCTTCTGACTGAGCCAGCCAGGTTCCCCCAAACCAAACTAATCTTGAAAAAGAATAAGGAGAGAGGAATCATACTTCTTGATTTTAGATTTACAGAATTTTTCAACAGATGGTATTGGGATAAACAGATATCAAAAAATAAAAAATAAAAAAATGAAAATAAAAAAAAATTAAAAAAAAAACAGATATCCACATGTCAAAGAAGGCAAGTGGACGATTATTCATTAGCAAAAACTAATTAAAAATGGATCACAGACCTAAATATAACCGTGAAAACTATAAAACTTTCAGTAGGAGGGACGCCTGGGTGGCTCAGCAGTTTAGCACTTGCCTTTGGCCCAGGGAGTGATCCTGGAGTCCCTGGATGGAGTCCCACATCAGGCTCCCTGCATGGAGCCTGCTTCTCCCTCTATGTCTCTGCCTCTCTCTCTCTCTCTCTCTCTCTCTCTCTCTCTCTCGTCGCTCATGAATAAATAAATAAAATATTTAAAAATAAATAAACAAAACTTTTAGTAGAAAATATGGAAGCAATTCTTTGTGTCCTTGGCTTAGGCCATGACTTCTTAGGTGCAACACAAAAGCATTAGCAATGTGGTAGGTAAAAAAAAAATCCTAATCCCTGGCTTCTCTATGAATCTGTTATTTTACATATAGATGGAATTAAGATTGCTAATCAGTTGATCTTAAAGCGATTATCCTGGATTATTCAAGTTGGACCAGTGTAATAGCAAAGGTCCTTAAAAGTGGAAATGGGTCATAAGCCAAGGAATACAGGCAACTTCTAGAAGCTATTTAAAGGCTTCCTAGAAACTCCAGAAAAAACACAGACCTGCCAATACCTTAATTTCAGCCCATTTCGCCTATCACAACACCCATTTTGGATTTCTGAACTACAGTACTGTGAGATTAATAAATAATAAAAATAATAAGAGAAGAGACAAATCAAAAACACTCTTTCAATACAGACAACAAACAGATGGTTACCAAAGGGGAGGAGGGTGGTGAGATGCATGAAATAGTTAAAAGGGATTAAGATTATATTTATTTCGTTGAACAATAATATATGGAACTCTTGACTCACTATATAATACACCTGAAACTAATATAACACTGTATGTTAGCTACACTAGAATTAGAAAAAAAAAGTCACCATATAGAAAGTGAAAACACAATCTACAGAATGTGAGAAAGTATTTACAAATCAAGCATCTGATAAAGAACTTATATCTACAAAATATAAAACACTATAATTTAATCAAAAAGGAACACAACTTCAAAATGGGCAAAGATTTAAACAGACATTTTCCTAAAGAAGATACATGAAAGGCTAATAAGTATACTGAAGGATGCTCAACATCATTAGTCATTAGGGAAATGAAAACCAAACTACAATGAGTTACCACTTCAAACCCACTAGATGGCTATAATCAAAAACACAGATACTAACAAGTGTTTCAGAAGATGTAAAGAATGCAGAACCCACATACACTGCTGGTTGGAATTTAAAATGGCTTGACTTCTTGGTAAAAGTTTGGCAGTTCCTCAACAAGTTAAATATAGAATTCCCATGTAATATGTACTTAGGCATATATCCAAGAAACTGGAAACCTATATTCACATAAAAACTTGTTCATGAACGTTCACTAAAACATTATTCACAATGGCAACAAAATACAAACGAATCAAATGTCCATCAACTGATGAATGAATAAAATGGGATATAACCATACAATAGAGTATTATTTCACACATGCTACAACATATATAAGCCCTGAAAACATGCTAACTGAAAGAAGCCAGACACAAAAGGCCATTTATTGTATGATTTCACTTATGTAAAATATCTAGAATAGACAAATCCATAAAACATAAAATAGATCAATGGTTTGCCAGGGGCTGGTGACAGAGGAGAATGACTCCTAATGGGTATAGGATATCTTTTGGGGATGATGAAAGTGTTCTGAAATACAGAATAATGATGATTGCACTTTTTTTTTTTTTTTTTTTTGTGGTTTAGATTTTATTTCATCATCATCAACTGAACTCTGCAATCCAGCTAGATCTGGGGAAAGGAACCACGGAGCCCGCAGAACTGCAGGGAGAGTGCGGAGACTGGGCTATTTCAAGCAGGTGGGGGTGGAGGGGCACTCTTCTGAGCTAAAGGAACGGTCTGGAAGTTCAGATAAAACAGGAGTTAGAGTCATCAGATCTGTCCACAGTCGGTGATGGTGATCTTCTTGCTGGTCTTGCCATTCCTGGACCCGAAGCGCTCCTATGGCTTCCACGATGTTCATGCCCTCCTTGACCTTGCCAAAGACCACATGCTTGCCATCCAACCACTCAGTCTTGGCGGTGCAGATGAAAAACTGGGAACCGTTTGTGTTGGGTCCAGCGTTGGCCATGGACAAGATGCCAGGCCCCGTGTGCTTCAGGATGAAGTTCTCGTCATCAAACTTCTCCCCGTAGATGGACTTGCAACCAGTGCCATTGTGACGCGTGAAGTCCCCACCCTGGCACATAATTCCCGGGGTTAATCCTGTGAAAGAAGGAACCTTTGTAACTGAATCCCTTCTGTCCAGTACTCAGAGCACGAAAGTTCTCTGCTGTCTTTGGAATTTTGTCTGCAAACAGCTCGAAGGAGACGCGGCCCAAAGGCTCGTCGTCCACGCGATGTCAAAGAACGCGGTGGGGTGACCATGGCTGGATGGCGAGGGCTACTCCGGGGCGGCGGCGTCTGCAAGGCCTGCACAATTTTGTAAATACACTAAAACTACTGAATTGTACACTTTAAAATGGTGAATTTTTGGTATATGAATTATACCTTACTTTAACAGAAAGACAAATCCAAGTGTTGGTCAAGATACTGAGAAATTGAACCCTCATATACTGCTGGTGGGAATGTAAAATGCAGTTCTTCAGAAGGCTAAACACTGGAGTTACCATATGACCCAAGCAATTCCTCTTCCATTCAAAACAAATGAAAACGTATGTTCACACAAAATCTTGTACATGATTGTTTATAGCAGCATTATACACAACAGCAAAAAAAGTGGAAACCACAAAATGCTTATAAACTGATCAATAAATAAAATGTAGCATATATATTCATATGGTTGAATGCTATTCTCCAAAAAAAAAAAAGGACTGAAATACTGATATATGCTAGAACACGATGAAACTTGAACATAGGCTAAGTGAAAGAAGCCAGTCACAAAAGAACCATATACTACATGTAAGAAATGTACAAAATAGGTGAATCTAAAGAGGCAGAAAGTAGATTAAGTAATTTCCTAGGGTTGAAGGGTAAGGGTGAATAGGATGTGTGATAATGGGTGAGAAATTTCTTTTTGGGGTAATGAATATGATCTAAAATTAGATTAGGTGATAGTTGCACAACTCTAAACATGCTAAAAACAATTGAATCATATGCTCTAAATGGGGAAATTTTAAGATACTTAAGTTCTGTCTAAATAAAATGACTAATTTAAAAAGATACAACAGCTTTGGAGTACAATGAGAAAAAATGCAATTCAAATTCTGTATTCAAAAATATCCTTCCAAAATGAAGACAAGATAAACTTAATCAGTTCCCTCAATATTTTTCACAAAGGTCCTTATGCCTCAAGATGCTAAGAAAAGTTTTTTAAAAAGAAAAAATAAAGGCGCACACACACGTGTTGTGTGCATGCAGTATCTCAGGGTTTATAGTGTACATCAGTATATCAAAGATCCATAAAAGTCCTGAGGTAAAGCAAAATAAGATAGCATTTTCCAAAATCATTTGTCCATCACATTCCTTTTTTGAATAATACCTATTTATTATCACAAGGAAATAATGTTACTCAGAATACATTCTGAAAAATGTTAAATTGCTTTCTCTATTTTCTGTAATTTAAAAATATTCATTTGTTAAAGGAGATAATGTGTTAGAACAGGGTTTGACCAGCTAAGGCCTGACCCAAATGTGGCCTGAGGGCTGTTTTTATATGATTCCCCAAGCTAGGGGTGCTTTTAATGGTTTTAAAGGGTTGTTATTTATTCATTCACCAAACATTTACAGAGCACCTAATCTATGCCAGGCACTATTGTAGATTCTGGATACACAGCAGTGAAAAAAACAGATAAAGATACAGTCTGCCAAAAGATACTATGTAGAAAAGCAAAACAGTAGAAATGGAAAATTAATTTATACAAAACATCTCAACTCTTACTAGATCTCTGTAATGTAGTTTTCTTGATATTGTTTTTTTTTTTATAAACAAAAATGTCTTGTCTCTTGGATCCCACTTCACTATCAGCGACTCCCAGATTCAATGAGGCTGTGGAAGGCTTCAATCAGAAAATATGTTAAACTGAGCACTAAACAATAAATGTCTACCAAGTCAACTAATGAGGAAAGAACAAACAAGTATATGGAATTTTCAAAGTGCTCGACTAGTTTGGTGTAAGTAGTAAGGTTTCAATGTACAGAAGCTACAAGGGGTCAGGCAGGCTAGGAGGTAAGGGACCAGCAAGAACATTCTTAGAAAACTGTGTTTCTATTAAATGAAACATTTAATTTTCTTACAATTATACCTGATAAACAGTAATTTACTATTAGTTTTAAGACAGCATAAACAAAAATGACAAAAAAAAAACAAATATTATAGTATCCCTTATCATTGTATAACTTCTTTTAAGCATAAGCCAAGAAATATCCAATAACAATAGTAACCACAGAAGTATCAAAAGAACATCTAGGAGCACCTAGCTGGCTCAGTTGGTAGAGTATTCCCCTTTAATCCTGGGGTCTTGAGTTTGAGCCCCACACTAGGCGGAGAGATTAGTTAAGAAAAGAAAAAAATTCATATTAAATCAGCCGTATATAATGCCAATGTTTGGTATTATTTTTATTAATTTTTTTAAAGATTTTATTTATTTATTCATGAGAGAACAGAGAGAAAGAGGCAGAGACACAGGCAGAGGGAGAAGCAGGCTCCATGCAGGGAGCCCGATGCGGGACTCGATTCTGGGACTTTGGGATCACGCCCTGGGCCAAAGGCAGCACTAAACCACTGAGCCACCCGGGCTGCCCTGTTTGGTATTATTTTAAATCTCACCAATTTAACATATTATAAAAATTATCTTGCTTAATTATGCATCTTGATTCCTGGTGAACTTGAACACTCTGAAAAATATATCAGCCATCTACCTTTTTTAAGTGTGTGTGTGAGTCTTCTATTCACATTCTTTGACCATGTAGCTAATATCTAGATTTTCCTGATGCGTGAGTTTATCTGGCCATTACTGCCCTAACCAGAAACTCAGCTTGTGCACTACATTCTCTACTCTTAGTCACATGTCTTAGCTCCTCATTCTGCTGTCCCCAACATATGTATTAAAACATGTACACTCAAAAGAATCTACTATTATCAACCAATATTCTGGTATTGTGACATCAGTTATCACTTAGTCCTGATTTTCACGGAATGTTAAGAATGATGTTGGTCGTTGATTTCAGATAAATATTTTTTATTATGTTAAGTATTCATCTTAGTTTTCTAAGTTTTTCTCTTTCTCTTCATAATACGTTTAATCATACATATAGGCCTAGATTAGAGCTGTTTAATTAGCCACCATACATTATTCCTCCATTATACTGTTGTTATTTCTCTGAAAGTTTCAAAGAACTCATCTATACAATGGGAGAGTACTTGAGGAAAGCAAACACACAAATAGTTTAATTTTCAAGTTGGTATTATTATGGCCATTGAAAAATATTTCCCAACATTTTTTTTAAAGATTTTGTTTATTTATTCATGAGAGACACAGAGAAAGAGAGAGAGAGAGATTGAGAGAGGCAGAGACGCAGGCAGAGGGAGAAAAGCAGGCTCCATGCAGGGAGCCCGATGTGGGGCTCAATCCTGGGTCTCCAGGATCATACCTTGGGCAGCCAAACCGCTGAGCCACCCGGGCTGCCGTTTCTAAAATTTTTTTAGTCCAAGCCAACAACTTCATATTTTCCAAGAAAAAAGATCTAACTCCTTTCTAAATAATAACTATGATGTCACAAAAGTAAAAATCTCCTAATTCATTAAAATTTGTTCTACCATGTCAGATAAAAAAACAAAAACAAAAACAAACCAACCCTACTTTACACGTCATCCTTGTGCAGGGGCCATGCTAATCTTCTCTGTATCATTCCAATTTTAGAATATGGGGGATCCCTGGGTGGCAGAGCGGTTTAGCGCCTGCCTTTGGCCCAGGGCGCAATCCTGGAGACCGGGGATCGAATCCCACGTCGGGCTCCCGGTGCATGGAGCCTGCTTCTGTCTCTGCCTGTGTCTCTGCCTCTCTCTCTCTCTCTCTCTCTCTGTGACTATCATAAATAAACAAAAATTTAAAAAATTAATCTTTAGAATATGTGCTGCCAAAGCAAGCGAAAAAAAAAAAACAACCCTACACTAATGAAAACAGTAATTTCAATTTTGACTGAACTAACCCTGTATTTTGTAAATATAACGTACTTGGATTTTCAGACTAAAGAAATACAATGTACTTTGGATTTTCAGAGCAATAACAGGTAATACTATAGCCAAGAGAAATATACTTCTTCAAATTCAGCCACAATTCTTTTCCAGGGTAAGTACCTTTCCAAATACTCTAAAACAGAGTTTGAAAAATGTAACCTCTTTTATTTAGAAAGAATCTACCATATTCTAGTATGAAGTATACCACAAAGCATTTCTTCAAATTCTAGGATTGTGTAACTTCTTACTAATTCACTTTTATAACACAAGAAACTGAATAGCCTGGAAGTTTCATCATAGCTGGCAAACTGGTAAAACCTGTATGTGGGTTTTAAATTAAATCCAAGAACTAAATCCATTATACGCAGTATGACTTTAAAGCATGCAGATTAATTTTATAAATTACATATGAAAGCCTCTCTTGTATTTGCATTTAATATTTTAGCACTGATGACAGGATATACTTTTATAATAGTTAAAAAAATTAGTTTCAGATTACTGAAAAGGCAGTTTTATGGAAATTATATAGTACTTTAAAATCTAAATATAATTAAATAGCAGCTGACTGGTAAAGAGTACTGTTAATTCAATTAAACATTTATTGATCAGGACACCTGGGTGGTTCAGCAGTTGAGCATCTGCCCTTGGCTCAGGGCATGATCCCGGAGTCCCAGGATCGAGTCCTGCATAGTGCTCCCTTCATGGAGCCTGCTTCTCCTTCTGCCTGTGTCTCTGCCTCTCTCTCCCTCTCTCTCCAATAAATAAATAAAATCTTTAAAAAACAACTACAACATTTATTTTTTATAATACTTTATTTATTTAATTCATGAGAGAGACAGAGAAAGAGAGAGAAACTCACTATAGGCTGGAGAAACTTTAGGAAGAGGAAGGAACATAAACTGGACCTTCTTTAAGGATACAGATACACTAAGATCTAGAAAAAAGAAAATGATGACCAGGAATAAGCATTCTCAGAAAAGGAAAAGGCACTGAGTCAGAAAAATATAAAACATGTTCAAGGGACACTGAGTAAACAATGTATGATGAAAGTTTTTTTTTCTTTTTTTTTTTTTTTATGATGAAAGTTTTGTAGAGGCACCTGGGTGGCTCAGTCAGTTAAGTGTCTGCCTTTGGTTCAGGTTATGGTCTCAGGGTCCTGGGATCAAGCCCCAAGTCAGGCTCCCTGCTCAGTGGGGAGTCTGCTCCTTCCTCTCCCTCTACCCTTTCCACCCCACCTCCCTCTTGCGTTTTTGCTCTCTCTCCTCTCAAATAAATAAATAAAATCTTAAAACAAAAACAACCAACCCTATCTATAAGAAAAATCAAAGTTTTGTATATGGATAACATGGTTAAAAAGGCAGGAAGAAACAAAGTTTAGGAAGAAGTTTATTATACATATCCACGATAAAATATTTTATAGTCACTTTTATCATACTATGCAAAAAAAAGGGGATAAAAATTAAAATTTCTAAACAAGTTTATAAATTCTTTTTTTCTGTGATATATGATTTTTCTAATAAAAAAGAGTTGGAAAAAGTTGCTTTAGACAGGAGGAAGCAATTTTGAAAGGTTTTAGCTGGAATGACATGAAAAAATAGCTTTTAAAATCAAGGATGGAAGAAGAGATTAGAAAAAAAGCACATGAACCAGTTAAGAGGCTAAAACTGATGGTCCAGATGTGAGCTAAAGGCCTTAACTAAGACAACATACAAGCACAGAACTGCAAGAGGATCAGAAATAACAGAAAATATGATGACACTACTTTGAGCAAGCAATCTTATCTATCTACAACAGGACCAACTGGTTGCAAAAAGAAATGAACATCATTTCTGATTACTGGGAATTTTTGAAATACTGGGTGGGAAAATCTAGAAGAAAGCTACACCCATGATTGCAATTGTGGACTCCTCCTCCTTGAGGCTTTAGTTAGTCATGCTCCATGACTACACCAGAAACTTAAGATGTAACCATGCAGCAAAACTTCAAGATGAAAAAGAGAGTACAAACAAATTTAGCCTTATAAGATTATTTCATTCAGGAGAACAATTAATTACTATATTTGGCTCCAATTGAGGCTCAGTTAATCCTGGTCTATGGCCCAAATATCCTACAATCACACGTAGGACATGCATGTCCTGATTTAGAGAAGTGCTGTGTAACATGGACATCTTGTCAAAATTAAGTAATATACTTAAAGCAGTTATTCACTTCTGCCTTAGTGTGGTGTTAGTTTGTCACTCTGTTTTTAAAATGGTCAGTTTTATACTACCTGACCTGCCTTCTGCATTAAGGAGAGTGGCCCATCATACACTAAAATGACCTAAGAATTCTTGCTGAGCTATTTTGAAGTTGACATAAAACAGCAGTTGTGGTATGTAACATAAAGAATGCAGACTTTGAAGTTAATAATCTAGATGGAATCATAGTCCTGCCACCAAAAGCATGATTTGTGGTAAAATATAAAAGGGCATACAAAGAAACATAAGCCCCTGTGCCCACCTCCAGATCAGCAATCCTCCTCTGTGGCATCAATCACTGTTTAGACTATTCTGTACGTACCATTTTAAGTTACAAGAGGCATATGCAAATTTCACCCTTTTTGTATATAAATGGAAACATGTATACTGGCTGATTCCTAATTTATTCAATTTATAATATAACTTGGTGGACATTCCACATCAGCACATATAGATTATTCTTTTTTAATTAAGCAATCCCTTACTGTTGGATATTTATGTTGTTTTCCATCTTTTTAAAAAAGACTTACTTATTTATCTATTTATGTATTTATAAATATGAGGAAGAGAGAAAGTGAGTGCCCACAATCGGGGAGAGGCAAAGAGAGAAGGAGAGAAGCAGACTCCTTGATAAGCAGGGAGTCCAACACTGGGCTCGATCCCAGGACCCTGAGTTCATAACCTGAGTCAAAACCAAGAGTCAGAGGCTTAACTGACTAACCCATCCAGGTGTCCCTAGGTTGTTTTCAATCTTTAATACCTTTACTTATAAATGATATTTTAAAAATCTTGGTTCAGTTGTTTTAATGGAAACGAGCATGTATATCCATAATAAATTACAGAAATGAAACTGGAGATTAAAAAATATGTATTTTTAAGATATGACTGATACTACAAATTACTCTCAAGAGTGTGACACCAACAGTACATGAGTACACAATTTTACCTTTCAACCTTTGTGTCACACATATATTTTATTCAAAACTACACTCAGAAGACAATATGGCTTATAGAACAAAATCTGTTAGGAAGAGTCCAGTGAGACCATAGATTCAAAAGTTACCTATCAATACAGGCTACCTTTTTAATATAGATATCGTATTCAAAGGTTTAAGACATAAAAATCAGCATTCTTACTATTATGACTTATAAAAGTGCACAAAATGCAAATGATAAAATGGACTAGAGATTTTGGCGATACATTTACGAATGTATCATCATTCCATCTTACATTCTTTGATTAACTATCCTTACTTACACACCTCTGATGAAAAAAAGAAAAAAGTTTTGATTCTTACCATGATTGTAAAGAATGTCTTTAATGAAGAACTACTACTGGCGAGAAAAATTAGAAACTTTAAGGCTATTGTTAGGTCCTTTTTCTTTCTTTTAAGTATTTATTTATTTATTTATTTGTGAGAGAGAGAGAGAGAGAGAGAGAGAGAGAGAGGCAGAGACACAGGCAGAGGGAGAAGCAGGCTCCATGCAGGGAGCCTGATGTGGGACTCTATCCCAGGACTCCAGGATCATGCCCTGAGCCAATATCAGTTGCTAACTGCTGAGCCACCCAGGGATCCCCTAATTCTACTTTCATACACATATACAGAATATTACAGGACACTCCTCCATAGAATGCAATAAAAAGCTATTGGCTAGGGACACCTGGGTGGCTCAGCAGTTGAGCGTCTGCCTTTGGTTCAGGGCTGCATTCCAGGTCAGGGGATCAAGTCCCACATTGGACTTCCTGCAGGGTGCCTGCTTCTCCCTATGCCTGTGTCTCTGCCTCTCTGTGTGTGTGTGTGTCTCTCATGAAAAAATAAATAAAATCTTTAAAAAGAAAAAATAAGGTATTGGCTCAGTAGGTCAAGTGTCACACTCTTGATTTTGGCCCAGATCATGACCTCAGGGTCTCACGATCCAGCCCCCCTTGGGTTCTATGCTAGGTGTGGAGCCTGCTTAAGATTCTCTCTCTTCCTCTCCCCCTCCCCCACTGCTTGCATGCAAGCTTGCTCTCTCTCAAAAATAAATAAAAATGTTCTTTATTAATCTTTATATTTGTAAAATATATAGTTTGTAAGCAAAAATGATTTTTATAGTTATTTTTTTACAAATTGAATTAATGTATGATAGTCAATAAAAGGTAACAAAAAGGTAGACAAATGCGACACATACGAAGAAATAACTTATTCAAAATAAAATAAAACTAACGCAAACCCCCAAAAATCAAAGAGGCACTATTTTCAAAATCTGGACAAATAGGAAAACCATTTCCTTAAATATTAACAAATATATTTTTATTATAAATAATTTAGAAACCATAACTTATCATCAAATCTCAAGTACTTACAGGCAGAAGCCAGTGAAAACAAGAGGCTGTTAACATTTAAGACCTTTCTTAAGTGCCACTTGGTTTTCTGTTTGCTTGTTTGAGATTTATTTGAGTGAGAGAAAGAGAGCCAAAGTGGGGAGGGGTAGAGGAAGAGGGAGAGAGAAACTTTAGCAGATTCCACTCTCAGCTCGGAGCCCCACGTGGGGCTCTATCTCAGGACCCTGAGATCATGAGTTGGACCTCCAACTGATATTTGTAATTTAGATATAAAACTATATTTTTAGACTGAGATATAGATTTTTCATCATAAAGCCATGGGAGAGAGGGGCACAGTTAAATGCCATATAAAAATTAACCAAATTAGTCAAACTTAGTTTTTGACCTAAAAATACTAAACAAAATGAAAATTACAGAAATTCTAGGTAAGTTTTTTTCCCCAACGAAGCTTTTTTAAACAAGCATACATCTTGAAGATCATTAACTTTCTTTTTGAAAAACAAGAAGTATAATTTTTTTAAAAGATTTTATTTATTAGAGACAGAGAGAGAGAGAGAGAGAGAGAGAGACATGGGCAGAGGGAGAAGCAGGCTCCATGCAGGGAGCCAACGTGGGATTCGATCCTGGGTCTCTAGGATCACACCCTGGGCTGAGGGCGGCGCTAAACCACTAAGCCACCGAGGCTGCCCCACAGAAAGTATAATTTTAATTTTTGACAGAAAGAAGGTCTGTTTTCCCTGATTAATAGTCCTATCTTGCTTCTTCTCAGGCAAAATACCACAATGGCTTGAAATATCACACCACATTTTTACAAGTACCAAGTGGAATCACTTTATTTAGTGGAGAACTAGATAATGGGAAGCACATTCCCAGATGTTTTAAATAAGGCAAAATATATATTAAAAAAATACTATCTTTTCTTTACCCTCACTTCCTTTTCCTCGCTCATGATAAAGAGTCAAATAATAAAGTTGCTATTCAAAATTTCACTTTCTCCACAAGGGCCATTTCATTGCCACAATCAACAATAATTTTTCTGAATCTGAATGCTTACACTATTATTTGTATCACAGAAGACTATTCTATAGCTCTTTCATGTGGTAGTCTTGCTTCTTCACCAAGAACATAAGCTCAAGGACCTGCATTAAACAAACATCTTTTGGATTCTTATAATCATGATTACACAGCTTAATAAATACATTGATCAACATAAATACTGAATACTAGCTATATTTAAGTCATGCTAGCCAATGAAAATATCTTATTAGATTTTCTATAAGAATTAAAAATAGGGATCCCTGGGTGGCGCAGCGGTTTGGCGCCTGCCTTTGGCCCAGGGCACGATCCTGGAGACCCGGGATCGAATCCCACGTCGGGCTCCCGGTGCATGGAGCCTGCTTCTCCCTCTGCCTGTGTCTCTGCCTCTCTCTCTCTCTCTGTGTGACTATCATAAATAAATAAAAATTTTTAAAAAAAATAAGAATTAAAAATAATTTTGAAACTACTAGACAGACATAGACAAGAAAAATGATAGTTATGCAACAGATTAATTTAGGAATGTATAGGGTAAGTTGCATTCAGCTAAAACAGTGAACCTAAAAATCTTAGAAATATTTTATTGATAATTTCTATCTCAGAAGCCAGAGGAAGCACTAAACCCAATTTCAATCTAAGAAGGAAGGAATTAGTTTGTAAAGTAGAAGAGATGGGAACGTTGGAAGATTATAATCTTGACATGTTAGCATTGGTGATACTGAAAAAGGAATACTGAGCACAGTGAGATATGTACTCTTTGTGAGTTCTGAGAAAAGACATGTAGGATCATGAAACAGAAAATTTTAAAAAGAAGGAAAATGACTCAGGAAGGCTGTAGGCTTTTACAAGTGAAATTATCACACTGATTCATAAATGACTACCTCCTGACAAGCTACTTTATAAAAACTTAAAAACATGTAAATACAGAATAAAAGAAATCTATCACTGAAAGTCATTAAGTTACTTGTCTTCCCAATTTGATCACCTACTGTCTGTACTGCAAAAAAAAAGTTGGGCTCATCTATGAAATTACAGTCCAATTTTGATTACTGCTCTAAGACTTCAAGTGGAACCAGCAAAGATACTATTAGTGCTCTAAGACTTCAAGTGGAACCTGGCAAAGATACTACAATCTGTTCAGTGTTAATCAATGACATTGCCACAATTTTTATCTTGCAATCCAACTGAAAAGCAAAACAATTACTAAATTGAAGTTTATTCTGGCCCAACTGGCAAAAATACAGAAGAAAAATATATAAAGAATGTGTGTCTATTCAAACAACTATATTAAATATAAAAGATATAATTAGTTCAAGTAGGTCTAGTAGAAATCTTGCAATGACGCTACAATTTATCAAACACTGAAACTTCCTTAAAGTGTTCATTAGAAGTAAATTTTCTAGTTAAGAAATTCTTGGGCACCTGGGTGGCCTAGTCGGTTAAGGGACCAACTCTTGATTTTGGCTCAGGTCATACTCTTGGGGTCATGGGATTGAGCCCCACTGTCTGGCTCCATGCTCAGCCCAGGACAGAGTCTGCTTGAGAGTCCCTCTTTCCCTCTCCTCCTCCCCACCCCCTCACGTACACACTCTCTCAGTAAATAAATAAAATCTTCAAAAAAATAAATTCTTCTACCGAAACTATCAAACTTATAAAGCTATAATTCTTTTACCATTTGAATGTTTTATAAGTCTGGATTACTCTTCCAGTCAAGAAAAAAAAAATTAAATACAGTATGAAGACTCCTTATTTTAATAGAACCACCATACTATTTACCTAGGTCAACAGACTTTTATTAAATACAGTAAATCTTGCAAAATTAAATTGTTTTTAGACATCAATGAAAGAAAAAACAACTTTTGGCTATATATTTGTTATTTTGAAGTATTATGAATTTTCAGATCAGACACATATCCATCAAAATATATACAAAAAGAAATAAAAATAATTTAATGTTTTAGATAATCTATACTATCCATCTTTACATGGTTTATAATCAACCAGGATGCTCTTATTATAAAATCATAATCTAATTTGCAACAATCAACATGCTAGACTTGAATTTAGGGGACCTTAAAAACAGGCAGTAGTCTAATTCTAGAGAATCATTTATCCTCTGAATTCCTAGAATATAATCTGTGCAATCAGGAGCTTAGTCAAAATCTTCAAAACATGGTACTGAAGCAGTCTTACAAACTTATTTGAACATTTATATATTTATCTATTTTCTAACTGGGTTAAGACATTTACAGGCACTGATATTTTGATACATATTTAAACTGTACTCAAGTTTGTGCTGTATGTGCACATTTATAGAAAGAATATTTAGGAAATATTTCTTCTTTTTATAACTTTAAAATAAAGTCTCGCCATTAAAGACTTAAATGTAAAAGCTAAAACCATAAAGACTTCTAGGAGAAAATACAGAAAATTTCTGCAATCTTGAGATTGGCAAATACTTCTTATATAGGACACAAAGACCATAAATCATCAAAGAAAAAAACTGATCAACCAGACTTGAAGACATTTAGAAAATAACACAGTAAACCACACTGGGAAAAATATTTCCAAAGTGATTATTAATAAATGCCTTGGGTCCAGAATATATAAAACAGAATTTTAAAAAGTGGTTAAAGACAGACATTTCATGAAAGATGATACTCTAAAGTATCAGAAAAGCTCAGGAGGAGTTCAGCATCACTAGTCCTCAGGGACATGAAATTTAAAACCACAATGAGATACTTCCAATTTCTCATAGGATGAGTTAAATAAAAAGCCCGAAAATACCACGTGTTTAGGGGATGTGGAACTCTCATACACTGGCGATAAGAATTTTAAATGGTACAACCACCTTGGAAAACAGTTTGACAGTTTCTTATAAACTTAAATATATAGTAACTATATGACCCAGCAATTATATTTCTGGGCATTATCCAATGAAATGAAAATGTATGTCCATGCAAAAAGAAGTCACACAGAAAAGAATATATGCTCCATGATTCTATTTACATGAAATTTTAGAACAGGCAAAACTTATATACAGAAGTGGTTCTTAATCTGGGAAATTTTGGTCTCCTCTTCCCCAATGTTGTAGACATTTTTGGTTGTCACAGCTTGACAGATGGGGTTGGAATGGTTGCTACAGACGTCTAGTGGATAGAGAGGTCAGAGATGCTGTTAAACATTCTAGAATGGACAGGGCAGTACTGCAACAAAAAATTATCAGGCCCCAAATTTCAATAGTCCCCAGGCTGCAAAATTCTGCTGTATAGTGATCAGTGGAGGTCTAAAGGTGGGGCTACGGATATAATGCAAAGAAAAATGAAGGAGTTCTGGGGACAATAAAAATGTTCTATATTTTATTTGTAGTAGTGATTAGTTTCTCAAAAATCATCAAACTGTACACTTGATGCATTTACATCAAAGTTGATGGTAAAAATCATAGTGCATGTCAAATAATCTAAAGTTATATAAAACAGTTTATTCCTCAAAGAGTTAAAAATAGACCTGCCCTACGACCCAGCAATTGCACTATTGGGGATTTACCCCAAAGATACAGATGCAGTGAAACGCCGGGACACCTGCACCCCGATGTTTATAGCAGCAATGGCCACGATAGCCAAACTGTGGAAGGAGCCTCGGTGTCCAACGAAAGATGAATGGATAAAGAAGATGTGGTTTATGTATACAATGGAATATTACTCAGCTATTAGAAATGACAAATACCCACCATTTGCTTCAACGTGGATGGAACTGGAGGGTATTATGCTGAGTGAAGTAAGTCAGTCGGAGAAGGACAAACATTATATGTTCTCATTCATTTGGGGAATATAAATAATAGTGAAAGGGAATATAAGGGAAGGGAGAAGAAATGTGTGGGAAATATCAGAAAGGGAGACAGAACGTAAAGACTGCTAACTCTGGGAAATGAACTAGGGGTGGTAGAAGGGGAGGAGGGCGGGGGGTGGGAGTGAATGGGTGATGGGCACTGGGGGTTATTCTGTATGTTAGTAAATTGAATACCAATAAAAAATTAAAAAAAAAAACAGTTTAACTCAATGTTTGCTTTTTAAAATACATGTATGGAAAAAACAGGTTAGGCATACCATTGATGAGATTATGGATAACTTATTTTTTCCTCTTTTGTTCATTTTCTTTGTATTAACTTGAAAATACTACTTAGAGTCTAAATTATAAATATAATTATCTTTTTCTTTTTTTTAAAGATTTATTTATAAGGTTTATTTATTTTAGACAGAGAGAGAGAGAGAGAGAGAGAGAACGAACATACATGGGTGCAGGGAGGAGGAGGAGAAAGAGAGGGAGAGAGAGGGAGAACCCCAAGCAATCCCCCTGCCTAGTAGGGAGCCTGATGCAGGGTTGGATCTCATGACTTGCAATCACCACCCCAGCCTAAACCAAGAGTCTAACCAACTGACTCACCCAGGTGCCCCGTAACTATTTCTATATACAAGAGTTTTAATGAGAAATTTTCATTATGGACAGTGATACCAAACTGTAATAAGGTAGGCTAAGAAATTCTTTCAAATAGAATAAAGTCATGAAGTACAGAATAACCTATTTCATTATATTAACACATTAGAAAAACGTATCAGATGCAATTAAGTTGTGTTCAACAATAGGCCAGAGGTTGTACAAAGTGTGAGGAATATGAAGATGTCCCTCAAGAAGTGACTATCTAATGGAGAAAAATGATATTGTCAACAAAACAATTAAAGACTATAGTCCACATATGAAAGTAGCAAAATAAGCGACAAAGAAAAAAAGAAAGAAGCAACTAATTAAACATGGGGAGTGTGGCAAGCATTTGTAAAAGTGACAGGCTAGCCAGCAATGAGAAAATTTGTTCCTGAGAAGATTACCCTACATTATGAGTAAGGAAGTTATACCTACTGAGAAAATTCTCTATCAAAGAGGGAAATCTGCCCAGGATTTACCTGGATAGAAAATGTACTCTGCACTTGCACCACATCTAGATTTGGCAATAGAAGTCTCTGACACCATTCAGAAGTACAGAGGCAAAATAATCACTGGGGCTACAATTTAAAAATTGTACACTTAACATGTTGTTAGTGAATTGCGGTTGTTCTCCTCTGACACACTGAAACTTCTCATACCATAATTAGTATGGGAAAATCTAAGATGCCTCCCAAAAGAGGATACTGGGATACACCCTTGGAACCTGGAATACATCCTTGATAGTTTTTAAGCCATAAGGAAACGCTTATAAATATGTGATGGACAGGATAAGCCATCTATACGGCTAAGAACAGCAACATGGTAAAAAAAGTAAATGTCTAACTTACGCAGATTTAAAAAAAAAAAAAAAAAGCCTGCGAGGAGGTGGGACCACAGGCAGAACTCGATCACCCTGCTCCTTAGATTTCCTATAATCGTGGAAACTTCTTGCAATTAAGGCGCCGACATGGAATTGAACTGGCTTTCCTTAAACGCAACACATTTTGTGCGGCAGAAAAAACCCCATTTCTGAGGGACAAAGCCCTTCCAAAGACAAAGGGGCGGTCGGGCATCTGACCGGCCCCAGAGAACATTTCCGATTCTTCTCCTCCCTCCTGACTTTGAGTCGAGGAATCCCTAACTGCAAGCGATTTAAGAAACGCGACTTCCCGGCCGTGGGGATTCAGGAGATTGGAGGAAAAGGGGAAACGATCAAAGCGACAAGCCCGTTTGCAGGGAGTCTCCAGCAGCCCCGCAGCAGCCGGGGCACGAGAAACGGGATGTGTTCTTCAGATAGCGACGCCGGCAGGGGAGCCAGGAGCCAGCGCCAGTGCCAGTGCAGCCAGAGGCCGAGGCACGCAGCCGGCCGCCGCCAGGTCCCTCGGCTCCCACCGCAGACGACTCCCCGCCCGCCCGCGCCCGACCTTCCCAGGCGCCCGGCCGGAGCCGCAGGCTGCGCTCACTTACTGAGCTGTCCCCCGCCGGACGTCGTACTGGGTTCCCGGCCTCCGGCGCCCCCGCCGCCGGCAGCTCCAGGCATCCCCGGCGCCCCCATGCCCGGCGGGGTCCCACTCTGCCTCTCGAAGTTGCCGGGGTTGGAGAAGTAGTCGCGCAGCCGAGGCAGTTCGCGGCCGCTCTCCAGCAGCTCGGTGTGCAGCTCCAGGGCGGTCAGCAAGTACTGATCGCGCAGCAGCTGGGCCGCGATCGCGTCAATGGACAAGCGGCCCGGGGTCTCCCCGCAGCCCCCCAGGGCCGCCGCCGCCGCCGCCTCCCCAGGGAGCCCCGGCCGCGCACTGCTCCCTAAGGCCACGGGATCCTGGGGCGACAGCGAGTCCGCAGAGCCAGGATCCAGGCCGCTCCCCGAGCCCAGCCGAAGTCCTGCCCGCCGCTCCTCGGTCGCCGCTACCTCGTCGTCGTCCTCGTCCGAATCGCTGAGGAACGGATTCACACCGCCGCCACCACTGCCACCACCTCCAGGCGCCATTGCCGCCATCTTACCCTGTCAGAACTGTGGGCGCCTCCCTGGCGGGCTCTGACAGGCCGCAGCCTGGACCCCCTCTGAGCCTCAGCGGGCGCGGCGCACCTCCACAAGCGCGGCCTGCCCACGTCCCACCTCCACACCCCGAGACCGGGCGTAGGCGCCGAGGCAGAAGGCCCGGACGCAGCGGCACCCCGCTGCCTCAGCCTCTGCTGCACCAGCAGCGGGGCTCTGCAGGCGTCTTCCTGGTCTCCAGTCTCGCGAGAGAGGGTGAGCGGCCGGCCCCTCTCCCCGCGCAAGCCCCGCCCCCGCCCCAGCCCCGCCCGTTCTCGACGCGCAGATTGAAAGCCCCGCTCCCGTCTCAAAGGCAAAACCCCGCCCCCGCCCCTGTTTGATTGGTCGGGACAGGAGTGGGGGGAGGGGGGGCTGGCGTCGCCGAGGACTGGCCCCAGAATTATCGCGAGAGCCGTCTCCGGGCAGGTAGGGTGTCGGGGGGCGTTCCGCGGCTGAGAGGCAGTTATGACGGTGGTTTAGGGACGTTCTCTGGGGTCTCCTTTCAGGAGGGGAGCTGTGCGGGAGACCCGGGTCCCGCCTTTCCGCTAAGGAGGCCTCATTCCCGAGATAACGCCTGACTCGGAAAAGCCCCAGGTAAAGCCCGGGGACCGGAGCGCCGACAGCTGCGGCGGCACCAGAAGTGGCCTCGCGCCCGCCGACGCGCGGCTTGCCCGGCGCGCTGCACTTTCCCTCGAGGTTGGCGGCGGGTTGGCGGCGTAGTGGCGGCACGTGTAGCAGGTGCCCCGGGCACTGGCTAGAACGGGACGTCCTTTCTCCTCCCCTCCCAGCCGAGTGCCGGCTGCGTGCACTTCTGGAACACCGCCTTCGAGGCGCCCACTTGGTGCTGTGAGGGCGGGCGGGCAGGTGCGGTGTGGGAGGTGGAGGAAGTAGCCCACGGGGGAGCTCCTGAGTTTGCCATCTCTTTTCCTTTCCTTTCTTTTTTTTAAAGATTGTATTTATTCACGAGAGACACAAGAGACAGGCAGAGACACAGGCAGAGGGAGAAGCAGGCTCCTCGCAAGGAGCCCGACGCGGGACTCGATCCCGGGATGTCCGGGGTCACGCCCTGAGCCCCGCGGGCGCCCTCAGTTTTGGATTTCCTTGGCTTTGTGGTTAGACCCCTGACGGTCTGTGCGCTGTCTGGTCTAACGAGCTCTCCGTGGCTCAGGGAGCACTGAGGATTTAAAACACGGTTTGCACCACAGGGACCCTTCAGAATACCAAATGCGGCCCCCGTCGGTAGAGAGAGAAAAGCGCACTTCAGTGACCTGGTCAGCTCAGCTCCGCCCAGAAGTGTTCAAGGGCCACTCTAGAGTCGGTTTTCTTAAGTCCAAAGCCAGTCTTCTCCCACTGTGCCTTCCAGTCTCTCTCTGACTTGGCCATTTAGGCTTGAATTAAGGTGTCGACCGCGGAACGTAATTATTTTAAAGCTGGGTGGCTCTGCACAGTTTTAATTTCCTTTATCAGATGTTAGCACTTGGAGGGAGTATGCTAAATTTGGAAGCCCCCCCCCCCCCCCCCCCCGCGTATCTTTTAAGTCATTCCTGGATTACAGTCCGAGGTGGTGAAAGGGATGTTAGTTTCTAGTCAACAGTACTGGAATGCTATTCCTAAGACCTTCCATTTCCTTCACATGTAAATTGCCCCTTTTGCAAGGTTTTAAATTTCCTTTCCTTCACTGTCGCTCCCCGTGAGCCCCAAAATAAATAGATAGCAGTAATTTTGTTATCAGGTGAATTACATGTTACATTGAAGTAGTCAAGTATCTCCTTTAGCTGTTGTGGAAAAATAGAGCATTTTCTTACATAACCACAGGTCAGGTTATTGGTTTACATGTAAAAGTATGCCAGCGGTTAAGTGTAGGCTTTAATTTCAGTTTACCCAGGCTCAGTAAACTGAAATTTTCATTTGAGTGAGGCTTTTGGTTCTTTGTTTTGTTTTGTTTTTGCTCCAGAGTTTTGTTGTTGTTGTTGTTGTTTTTTTGACGTTGTTAGTACCAGGAATTCAAAATATTTATAATACAACATTAGCTCCTAATGTTCGAATTCTAAGTATTTTTCTGTGCTGTGTATATTGAAGAAAAACATGGGGGAAAAAAATCCCTAATCTTAGGAAAATAGTGTCGAAATAGCCAATGCTGTTACCGTTTATCAGCAAAAAGGATTGCTGATACTTACTGTAATTGAAATTGCCAGAGAGATTGAAAATGGAATCAATATCTGGAAGGTAGTAATGGGAGGGATTAGTGAATGGCATGGATAAGCGATTGGAAATGTATTCTTTATATACAATATTTCCATCTCTGTAATGGAATTTTTAGAAATCTCCTGCGCTTAGGGTCCCTGAAGAAGATTGTGCTTACCTGGTAGAAGAGCCTAGAGTTTGTATCCCAGTTCTACCGATTATTTGCTCTTAACGCCTTAAGTTACTTAGCTTCTCTTAGTCTCTTAACATTTAATATGTCAAGGGGATTACTAAAAGTGCACATAATTAGGAATGTGCTTTTCACAATGCCTGGTACCTAATACACCATAAATGTTGTTAGTATAGTCAGTTATGGATAGTGCAATATTAGTATATATTGAAAATATTTGAGAGGTTTTTTTTTTTTTTTAAATAAAACAAGTATCAACTGTTAAGCAGCTAAAGCTGGAAAAAACAATGAAGTCAGTAGGGGGCAAATCTTTAATTTAGGGTCTGATTTCTAAAATGTAAGTTAAAATGGATTTAAAATATGTTTTCTCAGAGAGTTGTAAGAAGTTGGACATAGAAGTGCTTGAAATGATTGACTTCCTATATAAATCTGTAGTTTCCTGATTCTACTTCATATCCTATAATCATGGACTTGTTTATATGACCTTGCAAGCCCATAACAAATCAACTGGCCAGTTTTCTCAGTAAGTACTTTTCTAAGTACATAGGGGTTTACTTATCAATAGAAGTGTTTAAGAAATAGCACATACTAGAATATTAATACTTGCTAATCTCTACCAATAATAATTTATTATTAATAGGGTTGGGAAGTGTTCTACTTAGCAAAATTTACATTAATGTAGGTCTTTACAGCTAAGGTTTCATTGAATAATGAGGATAGTCATTGAAGTTTGTATCTTAGCAATGAAATGTTAAAGGTTGCTTTTTCTTTTAAGCACTTCAAATATTTTAGGGCTTAAAAACTAAGTTTTGACTTTAATACTCTTAAAATAACCACAGTTAATATTTTAAATGCAAAGTTTTGGTTGATGTAAAATTTTTTAAATATCTAATTTTTATATTGTTTTTCAGTGCATGTAAATATTTCTACAGGAATAAGCTGAGTAACTTTTATTGGTACACGGATATGCATCTTTTAACATTTTTGGTAGTTAATTATTTTGAGAGGTTTCCAAATAATTCAACCATGACAAAGTCTATCTTCTTAGATAAATCTGGATAAGTGTGATTCCCTTTATTCATTTTATTTTTAAATTTTTATTTATTTATTTGAGAGAGAGTGCACCAGCGGAGAGGAAGGGCAGAGGGAGAGGGAGAAGTAGTCTCCCCGCTGAGCAGGGCAGTATTTTGGAATCACTGCAGTTTTATGCATAGTAAGTGACTTAAGCGTAGAAGTTAGGTTTTTGTTTTGATATAAATATCCTGAATCTTCACAGTTCAAGTGTTTGTTCTGGTGGAAAAAGAGAAGCAAGGCAGCCTCTAGTGGGTGTAGTGCATATTACATGTACCTTTGAAATGATAATCTAAAATAATTTCTTTAGCACATATTTGAATCCTTACTAAGCATTTTAGGACTGCGGATGAGTGCTGGAGAAGCCCTGCCCTGCTGTCATGGAATTACAGTTAAGTGGTAGAGACAGACATTAATCCAAATAGTAAAAACATAGGTATATATTTATAAACTCAAGGTAAAGTTTTTGGTGTGGACTGCATAGTCCCTGAGAAAGTGATGCTTGAAAATGCAAGATGTCATGAGACAATGGAGTGAGAGAGGATGGAGGGTGGGTTGGAAGTGCAATTTATGTAGAGGTCTTAATAACAGTAGGAAGCATGGGCTACTTACATAAAAAAGACCGATAGGGTGAGATGCCATAAAGCAAGAGGGAGTGCCACGAGACAAGGCTAGAAAGGGAGGCAGAGGCCAGTCCATGTATCCTCTTGTGTGTCATGATAAGGATTCTAGTGTTTTGTATTTTTTTTTTTTTTGAGATTTTATTTACTTATTCATGAGAGATACAGAGAGAGAGGCAGAAACATAGGTAGAGGGAGAAGCAGGCTCCCCACAGGGAGCCTGATGTGGGACTCAATCCCAGGATCCCAGGATCACAACCTGAGCCAAAGGCAGATGGTCAACCATTGAGTCATCCAGGCATCCCAGGATTCTAGCTTTGATTAGGATGGAGGAGAGGCACTAAAGGTTTTACCCAAGGGGCAAGATGTTCAGATTTGCAATTTGAAAAAAGGTAAAATAAAAAAGTAGTATGTGGCTATACAGCCGAAGAATGAGGTATACAGAATGAATGCCAGTTTTCTGATTAGTGTACTTGAGTGGAAGGTGGTGCCATCTCCTAAGGTTGTAAACACTAGGGAGTTGGGAGGCTTACTACCTAGACAGGGTTCATGGAGGATATCATGAGTTTGATTTTAAACATACTCAGTTTGTGGGCAGCCCGGGTGGCTCAGTGGTTTAGCGCTGCCTTCAGCCCAGGGCCTGATTCTGGAGACCCGGGATCGAGTCCCATGTTAGGCTCTCTGCATGGAGCCTGCTTCTCCCTCTGCCTGTGTCTCTGCCTCTCTCTCTCTCTCTCTGTCTCTCATGAATAAATAAATAAAATCTTAAAAAATAAAAAACATACTCAGTTTGTCTCTCAAATGGATGTATTAAGGTTGGGATTACATATATGGATTTAGAGCTATTTGCTAAGATTTTTGTATATAGGTACTTTCTGACACCAAGGATATGATCAAAAAGCCTTAGATGGAGGGGCACCTGGCTGGCTCATTTGGTGGGGCATGCAACTGTTGATCTCTGGGTTGTGAGTTTGAGCCCCATGTTGGGTGTCAAGATTACTTAAAAATAAAATCTTAAAAAATAAATTTTAGACAAAAAGTATAAGAGTAAGAATGAAAGAAGCCCTGGGACTGAGTTTTAAGTAACTCAAAATTCAGTGACCACATAGAGACCTTTCTATGTTAGATAGGAAATTAGAAGGAAAACCAGAGCAATGTTCACAAAAGCCAAGAAATGACAGCTGTTTAAGAAAGAAGATATGGTAAACAAAGACAAATTGAATGGATGATAAAAGACTGAAAGACTAGATTTTGCAATATTGGCTACATTACATTAATGAAAGCTTTTTCTCTGATATAATGGAAAACAAAGCCTCGGGTTGTTTGAGATTTAGATCAGGGAAAAAGAGATCATATTCATTATTTTCAAAATTTTGGTTGTGTTGAGGAGAAGAGGTGGCCAGCGCCTTTAAAAATGTTCTTTATTAATCCTTTATTTGTAAGATGTATCTTTGGCATAGGTGTGGCTTACCTCATTTTCAGTATAGTATTTCACCAAACCAAAATTGTATCTGTTCCTATTGTTAGATACTGTTTCCAAATATTATGATACAAATAGCAAAAGACAATTGAATTTAAAGTTTTTTACCTATATTTGTGTCTGATACGGAATTTATCTTAATACATTCTTAAATGATAGCTATCCTAGTGCTTCTGCCAGTTGGTTAAAAGCTTCAAACTAGACCTCTGTCACACCATGTACAAATAAGTTCTAGATAATGACTGGTGAAAAACAAAAATCCAAAACTTAGTATTAATTTAAAACTATTTTTATGTGACACAGAAACAAGGAAAGTTTTCTTATGGAAAACACACACACACAAACAAAACTCAGTCCAGAAAGGGTAAATTTGGTACATTATACTGTATTAAAGTTACAAAAAATCAATCAATAAATAGTTACAAAACTTCTATTTAACAAATAGAACCCTAAACAAATTTATATTTTTTGTATGTGTGGTGCAAATAATTATATCTTTCTAATTATCTATAGGTAGGGAGACACACAGATACACATGCATGTAATGTATATGTCAAAGAAAAAAGCCCAACAAGCATAATCCTATTTGATCAAAGGATACGGACACATAGTTGATAGGAAACCCAATTGGCCAATAAAAACATGAAAAGATGTTCACCCTCACTAGTAATCAGACAAATAGATAAACAACAGGATGCCATTTCATCTTGTTTAGATTGGCATAAGGTAAATATGATAATACCAGTCAATCGTGGGAGTTAGAGGAAATAGGAATTCTCATATACTGCTGGTGTGCATCTAAATTGTTATTGATATTTTACTACTGTCTTGTAAAGTTGAGAATACAGTTTTATTGCAGCAATTCCACTTAATAGAGATGATTTTCAAACTTATTTGTACATAAAATGGTTAGAAATACATTTTTTCACTACAATGTACTATGTTCATATAATGCACATGTATGCATGTTCACACATAGGGAAAAATTAAAAAACTTTTTAAAAATAAGTTTTCTACTTCTGAAGTGCTTTATTGTAATGTATTCTCTATCCTATCCTATTCCTTTTTTTTTTTTTTAAGAAGCTATCAGGATAATTTTCAAATAAATTATAGTATAGTTATATAATAGAATATATGTTTAAATCTTTAAAATAATTTATCATTTTTTGATGGTGCTGGCTGGAAAGGCTCATAAAAGGAATAATGGCTTTGCATGTATACTAGTAAAAATTAATTCCTCAGTAGGATAGAGAAGGCATGAGTGCAAATATTGGTGATAATAATGTTAATCAAATCTTGTAGAATGACAGCTTTTAATCACATAATTGAGTTTAAAATGTATATCCTCTCTAGAAGAATTTCAAATAATCTACATAGGTACTTCATGCTTTCAGTAGACAGAGTATAGCTCAGTATAACTCCTCACTCCTTAGGTATTGGTTGTACACAGTGGCTTTCTTCCAAAGAGTACAATATGAAAAAGGGGGGGAAATAATTAAATTTATAATGGAGAAACTGGACAAACACTGCCTTGGCCAGGTGATCCAGTTTAATATCAATTGTGATAAGCTATGTTATGTTGATGCTGTATACACTCTTGAGAAGATGTGATTAAAAAAATGGCACTTTACACGTGTAGATTTCCTCTCTCTTCCTCTCCTCTTTCTAAACCCATTCTAATCATGAGAAAAACATCAGACAAAGTCTAATAGAGGAGCCTCCTGCTGTATACCGGACTGGTACTTTTCAGAACTTGCGAGACCATCAAAACAAGCAAATACTGAGAAATTGTCATAGCCAAGAAAAGCCTAAGGAGACATGATAAGTAACTACTGTGGTATCCTAGAACAGATAAAGGACATTAGATATGAAGACAAAAAATTGAATTCTTCTCCGGTGTATAGCTGGGCATGAATCATCTAAATAACCAACAACCTCTGTTGGTCTACTGGCCATGAGGAAATTTGAAAATTAGTTCTTATATGGCATTTGTAAAGTCACATATAATTTTTGCTTGAAAATGACCTACATCATGATGAGAAAAATATATACCCCAAAATAATAAGTATAAAGGAGCAAATGAACTAGTGTTAGTAACATGGCTTAATAGTTTCCCTGATAATCTTCTGAGATGGGATCCTCTTACAGTATGTTGATGATTTGCTGATAGCCAGTTTGGCTAAGCGGGCCTCAGACCATAAGACTGTGAAAACTTGAAATTTTCTAGCTAAGAAAGGATATAGGATTTCTGTACAAGTCTCAGCAACTTCCTTACAGTTTTGACTGGCAATATTTACTCTTCACATGACAGATAAACAGAACCTAAAAGAACTGCAATACACCATCTTTAAATAATAGGCTCTTTAGGATGGTTTACACTGATGTGAACACTTAAAGCCTATGAGCTTAGTAAATAACCTTTATTTACAAGAACACAGGTTACATGAAATCAGAGCTATCCATAAAATTTGTGGTGATTATGACCATGTCTCTAGTTAATGTTATCTTTTGAGCACAGACTTAGGCTCCAAATTAATTTTTTTCTTTTTCTTTTGAAATATTTTTAGATCCATAGAAAAGTTAAAGTTAAATAGTACATAGTTATAGTATACTCTTTACATTGTACCTAATGTAAACATTTTATATGACTACAGTATAATTATCAAAACCAAAACATTAACATTTGTACAAAACTATCAACTAATCCGTAGTTCTTAGGTGAAATTCAATTTTTCCACTATTTTCTATTTTCTGACCCAGGATCCAGTCCAGTTATGTCTCTTCAGCCTCCATTCCATGACAGTTCTTCATTCTTCAGCCTTTCTTTGTCTTCCACGACCATGATACTTTTGAAGAATACTGGTCTTTTGCAGACTTTTTTTCAATTTGAGTCTGTCTGATATACTCCCATAAATACATCGAGGTTAGCATTTTTGGCAAGATTGCCACGTATTCTTTTGCCAAAAATACTATGTTGTGCCTTTCTTAGTGCACCATATTAGGGTTACATGATGTTAATGTGTCTTATTACTGGTTATGTTAACTTTGACCATTTGGTAAGGTGGTATCTGAAGGGTTTCTCCATTGTAAGTTAATGTTTTTCCCTTTGTAATTAATATATGTTTGGGTGATATTTCTTTGAGACTGCAAATACCCTGTTTTGCCTCAAATATTCACTTACTGAGTTAAGCATTTATCAATGTGTCCTGATGGCAATAAGTTATTGTGGTGTTTAGGTGTAATTTTATATTTTCCTTATTCCTTCTACATTTATTAGTTGGAATTCTGTGGAAAAGAGATGTGAAATTCCAAGCTCATTAATATCTCATTGCATTTTGGTGAAGATAAGAATGCCAAGTTACTACCTGATGAAGTAATTATCTCTAACATGATTTTAGAGAAAAAGTATCAACTATATCCTCATTTGATTTTCCTTCCTGGAATTCTTTTAGATACACTCATTTGACCTTATCTTTCTTATATTGAAATAAATTCTTTAAAATTAAGGATCATTTAAGAAAATGGGTTAGAAAGTACATGAGGGGCACCAGGGTGGCTCAGTTGGTTAAGTGTCTACCTTCAGCTCAGGTCATGTTCCCAGAAGTCCTGGGATCTAGTCCTGAATCAGACTCCCTGCTCAGTGGGGAGTCTACGTCTCCCTCTACCCCTCCTCCCTGCTCATGATCTCTCTTACACACACACCCTCTCTCAAATAAAATCTTTGCGGAAAAAAAAAAGAAAGTATATGAATTTTGGGGTTAAGGCCGGTGTATACAACTACTAAAGACCAATTAGAATAAAGTATAATGGCCAGTGAAATTTACTATAATTAATAGAGTGCAATATATAAGATCATTACTTTGAGGAGGGGAAAAATTTATATCATGTAGTTTAGTAGGGAACGCCATTTGTGTGTTGCTGAAGTGGTCCAGATAAGGACATAATGAACTCATTTGGTGGTGTGAAAGTAGAGAACTAAGAAACACAAGCCCTTTTGAAAATAGAGCCCAGAGGTGCCTGGGTGGCTCAGTCGGTTGAGCAACCAGCTCTTGATTTCAGCTCGGGTCATGATCTCAGGCTTGTGGGATCCAGCCCAGGTAGGGCTCTGTACCAATTGTGGGGCCTGCTTAGAATTCTCTTTCCCTCACTGCCCTACCTCTCCACTTACTCTCTCTCTCTAAAAAAAAAAAAAGGGTGGGGGGGAAGAAAGAATAAATAGAACCCAACTGGATACTGAGAAATATTAAATATACAGGGTTTATATCATTAATATTTGGTGGCAATGAATATTCCAAGTCTTAATTAAGAAATTATAAAATTGATTTGACTGGAACAGGAAGATACATTATACCTTTTTAAATCCCTTTTTTAAAAAATAATATAAATTTAGCTATTTAGAGTTTGATTTAAAAAATAAAAGTCCCGTGCTTTACAATTTAGTTTAGAGTATTCCTAGTACTTTACATGTGTATGGTGCCATGTCTTAATTACTTCCCACTAGACTCCTGCCATGGAATAAGGCTGATGGTGTCTTTTTTTTAATGGATAAGGAAACACAGGGAGTGACTTGACTGGGAGACTTCTGTTCTCATATAACAGAGTGCAACTTTTACTTTGGCTGTTAGAGCTCTGGGAAGGTCAAAGTTCTCAAAATTTTTGTTTGACTACTTCAGTAAGCTTTTGGGTAGTGGGAAATTTATATGTTCCTTAAACACATAGACTCTGATACTTTATTCAGAAAAGCTGTGTAATGGCAATGGGAAAATAAGAACGTTAATTCCAGGGAGTTATTCATAAATGCAAGTGAAAGTGGGAAATGACATAGATGTGTGCTTATTTATAACCGTGATAGAGAGTACTAATGTTTCCATGATGAAGAGGAGATATTTAAATCAATGTGAGCTTCTGTACATCCAAATATACCATATGTATTTTAGCTGAATAGTTTAAGATCTAACTGGAAGGAATTAAGTACTTGAAAAGTGACTCACTTTGGACGACTAAATATGATACCTGATAGACTGTATCCTGGAATGGAAGATAGAAAAAAGACTAATAATTGAATAGAATATTTTGAATAATTTTAGACAAATAAATCTAATAATTTGGATGAAATCAAATTTTCTAAAACGTATAACTACCAAAGCTCACTCAACAATTAGTAAATAATCTGAATATTCCTATATATATGAAGAAATGGAATTTATAGTTAAAAATCTTCCCACAAAGAAAAAGTCAGTGGCTTCACCAGTGAATCTGTTACACAGTAAAGGAAGAAATAATACAAATTCCACACAAATTCTTCCAAAAAAAAAAAATCAAAAGAGGTAGCAACACTTTCCAACTCCTTGTCTGATAAAAGCAGATTCAGACATTACAAGAAAACAAAATTAGGGCAGCCTGGTGGCTCGGTGGTTTAGCGCCGCCTTCGGTTTGGGGCATGATCCTGGAGACCCGGGAGTGAGTCCTACATCGGGCTCCCTGCATGTTTCTCTCATGAATAAATGGATGAAGTTTTTAAAAAATATATATATAATAAATAATATATATATATATATATATATATATATATAGTCTCATATCTTTTCATAAACATTGCTTTAAAATGCTAAATAATATTTTAGCAAATGAAATCTAACAGTTCATAGAAAGGATAACACTTAATAACCAAGTGGGGTTTATTATGGGAATGCAAGTTTGGTTTAACATTTGTAATTCAATCAGTAATTCATTCAGATTAAGAAGCTGAAAGAGAAAAAACAAATGTTCACAATCATCTCAGTAGATCCAACAAAAAGCATTTGACAACATCCAGCATCCATTCATGATTTTAAGCTCTGCATGCTAGAAGTGAAAGCCAACTTCTTTAACTTAATAAAGGAAATCTCCGGGGATCCCTGGGTGGCTCAGCAGTTTAGCGCCTGCCTTTGGCCCAGGGCTCGATCCTGGAGTCCTGGGATCGAGTCCCACGTCAAGCTCCGGGCATGGAGCCTGCTTCTCCTTCCTCCTGTGTCTCTGCCTCTCTCTCTCTCTCTCTCTCTCTCTCTGTATATCACAAATAAATAAATCTTTAAAATAAATAAATAAATAAAGGAAATCTCCAAATCCTGGAAAACTGACAATTTTCACCCTAAAATTGAAGACAAAGATTTCTGTTTCTACTACTTCTGTTCAGCATCATACTAGAGGTCCTATTAGTACAGTAAACATGAGACAAAGATAAAAGACCTTCATATTGACAAGGAAGAAGTCGTTTATTCATAGGTGATATAATTATCTCTGTGGAAAATCAAAAAGATCTGTATAAAAGCTACTATAATAGTATGTCAGTGTTGTAGGATACAAGGTGAGTATATAAAAAGTAGTGTTTTAAGAACTAACAAGAAGAAATTGAAATACAAAATACCATTTACAATAATATAAAAAAATATAAAATACTTAGGGGTGAATTACATAAGCATGAGGAATGTTTTGAGAATTCTGGGTATATTCATTATCTTGACTATATTGTACATTTTATATCCATACAGTCTGTTATAGACCAGTTGTACCTCAGTAGAGCTATAAAAATGCTATAAAGAACATTATTGAGGCACTTCAGAAAATGTGGAGTACAGATGGTAGATGAGATAAAATACTGATGTTGAATTTACTGAAGTTGACAATTGCTGTTGGTATATAAGACAGTATCACTGTTCTCAGGAAATAAACACTGAAGAATTTAGGGTTTAAGGGGCATGTTATATGTAATTTATCCTCAAATGGTTCCAAAACAATATTTGATTTTACATACATGGGCACACATATATGTGTGTGTACTTTCATGGGGGTAAGATAGACAAAGCATGGACAGTAGAGGCAAGAGAAAACATGACAAAGCAAAAGGAAATATTAATATAGATGCATGTGGCTACAATATGGGTTTTTGTACCATTCTTGCAATTTTTTTATCAGTTTGAAATTATTTTTAAATAATGCGTATTAAAAAATCTGTATTAAAGAAAGTACTGTTAGGGCACCTGGGTGGCTCAGTGGTTGAGCATCTGCCTTTGGCTCAGGTCATGATCCCTGGGTCCTAGGATTGAGTCCCGTATCAGGCTCCCTGTGGGAAGCCTACATCTCCCTCTGCCTATGTCTCTGCCTCTCTTTCTGTGTCTCTCATGAATAAATAAATCTTAAAAAAAATAAATAAATAAAGTGCTGTCATTTACAAATATTTCTTATGTAGGACACAAATAGATAACCAAAAGAAAAATTAACTGAACTTAACCAAAATTGGAAGGTACTGCTTTTTGAAAAACACCTAGAAAAGGGGGATAGGGAGAGTATTTTTTTTAAAAAGTCCGTTAAATACATGAGAAATCACTCAACATCATTAGTCATCAGGGAAACGTAAATTAAAACCACAATAGGTTACAAGTACACTCCCACATATAGAAAAGGCAAAACTAGGGGATCCCTGGGTGGCGCAGCGGTTTAGCGCCTGCCTTTGGCCCAGGGCGCGATCCTGGAGACCTGGGATCGAATCCCACGTTGGGCTCCCGGTGCATGGAGCCTGCTTCTCCCTCTGCCTGTGTCTCTGCCTCTCTCTCTCTGTGTGACTATCATAAATAAATAAAAATTAAAAAAAAAAAGGCAAAACTAAACAGCTTATTAATACCAAATATTGTTGGCAAATATACAGAACAGTTGGAGCTATCAGACATTTCTGGCCTGGAGGACATTTTGCTAGCTGAAATAAAGCTAGTCAGAGAAAGACAAATACTGTATGATTCTTACAGGAAATTTCTAAGAGAGTCAGACACATGGAGGCAGAGACTAGAATGATGGTCACCAGGGACTTGGGGATGGTGGTGGAGGAGAAATGGGAGTTATTGTTCAACAGCTATAAAATATCAGTTACACAAGATAAGTTCTAGACATCTGTATAACATTGTGCCTATACTTACCAGTACTGTATTGCACACTTAAAAATGTAAAAGGGTAGATCTCCCATGTTAAGTGTCCTTACCAGAATTAAAACAAACAAACAAACACATAAAGAAAGTAGCAGTAAACCAGTGACACTAAAGTTGATGCTTTGGTATAAAACAAAGTTTGGGAGTTGGTTCTGTAAGAAGAGATTTACATGTATTTGATTTTAGACTCAAGAATGGCAAATGAATTTTTCTTACATGATAAATCCAGCTTCATGTACATTAGCAACAATAATATATTACTTAATGAGTACTGACTGTGGTAGGGATTCTTCTGCATATTTTACACACATCAACTCAGTTCTAATAACACCCTAGCAAGTAGATACTATTGTTATCCTCATTTAATTGACAAACTGAAGCACAAAGAAATTAAGTAACTTGCCTTAAGTTACACAACTAGTAAGTAGAGAAGGCAGGATTAGAATCCCTGCAGAGGAATGCATTGGTATGTACTCTTTACCATTATGCCATCCCACCCCTCCAAGAAAGGTACCAAGATCAAGTCTGGACACACTGGTCATCTGAACAAGTGTTAGAAAAGGCTTAGGGTCTCCAGTGTGACCCAGGGTTCAAATCTCATTCTTCCTCTTCTAGTTAGATGATGTTTGGAGCATCACTTAGGTCCCATTAGACTCCATTCCCTGCTGTAAAAATGAGGGTTCTACTACTTCATTGACAAAGCAGATTCTGAGGATTAGAGGAAAAAACATAAGTACTCAAGCCCAGGATCTGATGCTGAGCAAGTAATCAATAGTAGCTAGTGCTATAATTGAATATTCTCACTGTGGAGAAATATTATACACAATATAAAGAATATAAAGCACATTATACTTACTATAAAAAGTTAAGATAAATTCTTAAATGGCATTTATAGTGAAATTCTAGATTGTCAATAAAGTTTTAAAACACTTGCTGAAAGGACAGTATGTGAAGCTGTATAACAGGTAAAACAGTTTGGAAAAAGTTTAGCAATACTTTATATAAATTTAAACATCTTTCCATTTAACCCTGCAACTTTTTTTTTTTTTAATTTTTTATTTATTTACGATAGTCACAGAGAGAGAGGGGCAGAGACACAGGCAGAGGGAGAAGCAGGCTCCATGCACCGGAAGCCCGACGTGGGATTCGATCCTGGGTCTCCAGGATCGTGCCCTGGGCCAAAGGCAGGCGCCAAACCGCTGCGCCACCCAGGGATCCCAACCCTGCAACTTTTTAAAAAAAGATTTTATTTATTTGAGAGAGGAGGGAGCACAGGCAGGCAGAGGGGCAGAGGGAGAGGAACAAGAAGACTCCATGCTGAGCAGGGAGCCTGATGCAGGACTCCATTCTAGGACCCTGAGATGACCTGAGCCAAAGGCAGATGCTTAACCTACTGAGCCACCCAGACACCCCTAACCCAGCAATTCTAATTCTGTATATTCAAGAGAAATGAAGAAAATATATATATATATAAAGTCTTGCACATTTACTGTTTAAAAAGCTTTATAATAACCCCAAACTGGAAACAATGCACATATTCAAGAATTTAATAAACACTTTGTAGTATAGCCATACAATGGAATACTTAACATTAGAAAGGAACAAACAAATCACCTCCATAAGTCAAAAATTATGCTGAATGAAAATAGAACAGACTGCATGCTGCATGAGTCCATCTCAGTGATGTTCTAGAACAATCAACATTAATCTTCAATCACAGAAGACAGAGCAGCAATGGCTTATGATTGGGACTGTGGGGCAAGGATTACCTTCAGAGGGACATCGGGGAATTCTTAGAGAAAATATTCTAGATCTAGATTTTGATAGTTATGTGAATATATATTTGTCAAAACTTGTAAAACTTAAAATGTGTCCTTTTTTAAATATAAAATACACTAATAAACTTGACAAAAAATTAAAAGTAGGTACCAATCTTTAGAAGTCTTCACAAAAAAATTTAGTAAGACTCTTAAAATAATTAGCACTTGTTTAAATAAGTGCCATATATTATGATGGAGAGTCCTTGTACTCAAGAAAATAGCTAGGGGTAATTTTAATTTAATATGCATATTTAAAAAAAAGCACAGATAGTTTTTTGGATCTGAGAATTATCACAGAGCTCCTTGTTAGCACTGAAAAATGGGCTGCTGGATACTCTATTTTTAAATACAGAGTGTATGAGTATTTAAATCAAGGAAAATGAGAGAGGGGTCTAATTCTGGGTGGCCAGAGAAACCTTGAGGAGATGACTGGAGAAGATGCAAGAAAATGAAGAAGCAGGCTGCCATGGGACCAACCAACTAAAGAGCCCAGAGACAGTTTTTGTGGAACTGAGAACTTTGCTGGGATGCAAGACCTTCAGTGCCAAAAGCAGGAAAATCCCAGGGAAAACAGGAGTAGCCAACTCCTCCACTTGTACCCTAGGTTCCATTTTTTTCTGACTTTCATAAGGATTTGTAACCCCTGCGGTTATTCCAGCTTTCTGTGGCAGCTTTGACCTCTTTCTACGTCATCATCATTCCTCAGCACTCAAATCTACGATTTCCTAGCTGAAGAAAATCCTCTATTGGCCCTACCTCAATTTTCATTTTTCTTCTTTAGAGTTAACACGCTCCCAAAGAGCTGTACTCATTTTGCTGCCTTTCCCTTCATCGCCACCTGTTGGCTTTTCAAACAAGCACTTTAGAAAGGGCTCAGTTCTCGTTATGTTGAAATTTCTCAGTAAGGTTAACAAGAACTTCCACAAACCAAATCACCTGCTGCCCTGCTCTTACTCCAATCTTAACTGTATCTGACAAAGCTGACCACCCCTTCCTTTCTCGAAACAGTGGTATTAATAATAATTTCTCTATTTGAAATACTGTCATTTAGAGTATTCAATGTCTTCTTAATTCATCAAATTTATTTTGTTAGACTGTGTCTATTTGAAGTGATAGTTTTTTCTTTAGAAGGGGTTGTGAGATAAGAAAAATCTATATTGCAAGTGTTAAATGAAGTTATCGTTAGGATAATCAGTTTTCAGCTAAAAAATTATTTCCGTGTACAGTGTATCAAGAGCCTTAAAGGTGCTCATAGCCTTTGACTTAGTATTGAATTTATTGGCAGTATTTTAAACGTACAATGTGAAATGTTGAAAAGTTAACATAAAAATTACATTAAAATGTAAATTAATCATGTTGACATTTATAATAATGAAAAAATGAAAACCCAATGTTTAACATTATAGAGGTGAACAGGAAAATTAAGATGTGCCCATAGAATAAAGTGTGGTGATGGTAAATAATGAGTAAGAAGAGTTCTTTTTTAATAACAAAGAAATGTTCATGTATAATAAAAAATATATGAAATTATGAGACTATAAAAATGTAGATTGAAAAACTGTAAGAAATGTAACAGATTTTTCTTTAGGTGATAAAATCATAAGTAATTTTTCTATATTTTCCAAACTTACCAGTGATTTTTTTAATTTTTTGAAGATTTATTCATTTATTTTAGAGAGAGTACAAGGGTAGGGGCAGAGAGAGAGGGAGAGAGTGTCTCAACCAAACTGCACTGAGCATGGAGCCCAATGCAGGCCTCGCTCCCATAACCCCAAGATCAAACCTGAGCCAAAACCAAGTCGGACACTCAACCATACTTTGCCATCCAGGCACCCCATGATTGTTTTATTTTTACATACCATCATGTATGCCATCATTAAGATGGTGCTTGCTGTATAGTTGAAGCTCATATATATTAGAAAAAGCAGAATATTTATTGAGAGTCTTTCCTTAGGTTGCAGAATAGCACCGACCCACGAAGGGACTTCTATACTTTGTGGAATGTCTTTGATATTTATGACTCTTAAATCTTTCAGGAAAAAGTGGCCCATAATTTGCCCATTTACATTACTTTATATTCTTTTTATGATGTACTTGACTTTGACAAGGATTTTGTTGTTGTTTTTTGTTGTTTTTGCCATCCTTTCTTCCATGATGTAATTCTTTAGACCAGGAAGAATAAGATGTGTCTGTAATTAAAATTACTTCATCTTTGGTGTCTTTCAGCCAAGGGTCACTGTATGTAACTGATGTTAGTTATATTACAAAAAGACAATTAAGAGTACTTTGTTGTTTTTAATCTACAGGGAGATTCACCAACAAAAGTGAATTATAGACTGTCTTGAAAATTCCCATGGACTTGATCTTGGCAGTTAATGGCATACTGTCTTACAGTATTATTTAAATGAAGTTTCATGTTGCTTAGTTTTCCTTCTGTAAGTATGAGTAAGCTTATCAGATCTGTAACTATGTCTTCTTGGTGTTCCCTGTTGTATCCCATACACAGTTATGTATAGAATACTTTCAAGAATATTTAAATTGAAAGAATGAATATAACTTTCGCTTTTTTTTTTTTTAATTGGTTCAGGAAACTAAAAGTGTTCCTTTAGTGAATGTACATTTTCTGAAACACATGGAATTTAACTACTTTTTCCTTCCTATAATTTAGCTAAATTGACAAAAATCATGTTATCTGTCAGCAGAATCTACAAGTCTCCTGAGCTGATAACCCAAAAAAAAAAAAAAAAAAAAATTCCACTAACATTTAAGTCATGTTAAATTCCAAGCCTATCAGTGGTGGTCATATGGGCAACCAAGAGCACCATGAATTATATTTTCTGTTTTATACAGGGTTTGATTTAACTGAACCCTGACTCATTTTAGGACTCATTTAATTCTTTGTTTTTTGATCCTCTGTTAGTTTTTATAAGCTTAGTGTGCATTAAAATTTATTAGCAATAGTTTATTGGTGTTAATTGTGTATTATACTTGAACTTTCTCTTTTTGTTTGAATGTATTTTATTTTAGTATTATCTCATTATTAAAAAATGTTTATTGTTGCTAGCATAAATGAAAGTGAAGTTGTAAATTATGTAACATTTTAACATATGTTCAATCTACACACAGTCACCAAAATATTGAAAAGATAAATAATTGCATTAAGGTTTACCCAAATTTAATTTTGTTTCCTCTTTCAGTCTTTTTTGAAGATTAATTAGTTACCCTGGATATGCTGCTCTTCTTTATTTTGGGATTGCTTGTACATTTTGTGTTCTTCGGCTCCATCTTCGATATTTATTTTACATCTCCTTTGGTTCATGGAATGACTCCTCAGTTAACACCATTGCCTCCTCCAGCAAAAAGATTAGTACTGTTTGTTGCTGATGGCCTGCGAGCAGATACACTTTATGAATTAGACGAAAATGGAAATACTAGAGCGCCATTTATTAGGTAAGCATGTTAGCTGATGCAAAGACCTCTCTGGAAAATGTTGTCTTGCCACTGTTTTATCTCATGTTGGACATAGAAGTGATGATGAGAAAGGCAATAGGGGCAAATATATATCTGCCTTTGTCTTGGGATTAACAAATTTATTTCCTCCCAGGAGATATGTATGACATTAGCTGCTTGGCCTACCTTGTCCTAATTATCCAAACCTGGCTTACAACTCACTGTATTATCTTTTTCTTATAAAATAAACTTGCTATATTTTAAAAATAATGACCAGCATAAATATTAATGAATTGCTAATTACAGTGGTATTTAACTAGAAAATATAGAGTTCAACTGATAATACACCTATAAAATATATGAAGCCCTTCCAAGTTAATATTGGTGTTCAATGTGATTTTAGAGTCTGAAGTGGCTTTGAAAAGAAATGTTTAATTTTTTAAACTGTTGGGGCTCCTACAACTATAATTGTTTTTTTTCTGATTAGTGGCGTGTCCCTCAAAAGCCCTTCTTAATGCTGTTGTATGTAGAGAGATTAAAACTCAAATCCAAGTGGAAATTTATCTAAAATATTTCACCTTCCCTTGTTCTCACCTGCCATCACTACTTTATCTCTTTACTGTGCTTTAGTTTTCTTTATAGTACTTAGCATGTGCAGGTTCCTTGAAACCTGGGCCTTTGTTTTATATACCACTTTATTTCCAGTTCTTAGAACATGGTAGGCAGTTAAATATTTGTTGACTGCTAGAGTAATGAATGAACTTGGATTCCTGTCGAATTTCCAGAAATAAATTTATGGTGGCTCAAAGGAATGCATTAGATAAAAGTAATTAAGTGAGCAACTCAGGGCAGTGGAAAATGTGAGTAGGAAAATAAGATCATAGTTAAGTGCACTTCACAAGAATGTGTCACATTAATTTCCACAAATAACTTAAAATTTAGGTGTATATTTAGATGACTTTCTTAGTTGTCAAAGAAAGGAGAAAAATACAGTTCATCGCAAATTAATAAAAGTATACCAGTTATTAGGGAAAAGGTGAGCCTCCCTGGTGGCACTTCTTTCTCCTTTGGGTGGTAGGTAGCAGGCCAAGAGCTCACGTGGTTGGTATGCCTTGGGTTATATGCCATCGTGTGTTTACAATTTCAGAAATCTAGTTTTTTTTTAAACCTGTTTGTAAAATGTTTTACTTGTTCCTCATTTTCTTTCTTAAAAAATATGATCTGAACTGATCAAAATGTTTTTAACAGAGATATGCAAATTTCTTTTTTATTTTTTAAAGTAGTTTTTTCTAAAAGATTTTATTTAATGAGAGATAGAGAGAGAGAGAGGCAGAGAGAAAAGCAGGCTCCATGCAGGGAGCCCGATGTGGAACTCAATCCTAGGTCTCAAGGATCACGCCCTGGACCGAAGGCAGGCGCTCAACCGCTGAGCCACCCCAGGCGTCCCCCAAATTTCTTTCTACCTCTACTTTGTGTTGAAATTTACTTTTCATTAAATACTGAAGAAGTTAAAAAATATTTTTCCCTTAACAAATGGTTCAATGGTTTTCAAACTATGCATGCATTTTACCAAAATTGTTTTTAGTTTGAGGTAATTCAGTATTAAAGAGTATCTAAACCAGTACTTGTAGTTATTGTTATGGGCTTCAAACATTCATCTTAAAAACTGTTACCAATGCAGTCAGTGTTTTATAGCTCATTACTCTGCTGCTCTTTAACCTGCAGTGGCATTGCTGGTCCTTTGCTTTCATTGCAATACAGTTTAAAATCTCATGACATTTCACTGCTAAACACTTTTGCATGCATCACCTAAGAACAAGGACTTTCTCCTATATGACTGCATCTACCACATCTCACCTAATGAAATTGACATTTATAGAGCAATATTGTGTGAGTCAGTTAATTCTCATGTAACAAACTATCTGAATACTTTGTGACTTCCTACAACAATCCTTTATTTTGTTTCACAGTTCTTTGTAGTGGTTGGATGGTTCTTTGTCTCGCCTAAACTCATTTATGCTGCTGAATCCAGCTAGTCAGAGGGCTAGAACTGGGCTCAGCTGGGATTGGAAAGATTCCTTTCCTAGTTAAATTTTGAGTCATTTTTGGGGTTTGATTCCTCTGTAAAAATCTTATTTTTTCTAAAGCTCTAGCAGGATTTAATCATAGTCTGTGTTAACTATTGATCTATAATATCTTTTAGGAATATCATCATGCATGAAGGCAGCTGGGGGATATCTCATACACGGGTGCCAACTGAATCTCGGCCAGGTCATGTAGCCCTGATAGCTGGGTTTTATGAAGATGTCAGTGCAGTTGCCAAAGGTATTGTCTATATTCTATACAGATGACTTTCTGATATGAAAAATTTATGGCATATATATTGCTTCTTTACCACTGAATCATGACACAAGTGAAGTGTGTTTTGACATACTTTTGGTAAGTATTTTAGTATAGCTTACTCATAAACACACACTGGTGTTGATTCAAGAATTAAGCTTTGGTCTTTTATTGTTCTGTGCTACTAAAATAACCTGACTGGATGGATCCATGGTTTTCCTAGATGTTAACTCTCAAAAGTTCAAAAGTGATTCTATATTTTAGTAAGAAGTAAATTATCTATTGTAAGCTTTAAAAAAATTATGGTATAATACATGTAACATAAAATCTATTACTTTGCATTTGTTCTGTAATTCTCATTGTTACTTTTTGAAGAATACTTCTTTAGAGGCTATACTAATATTTCACCGTTCACCGTGTATATATTACTATTGTTACTATTTGCTTCTTTTCTCAATGACCTGAAGGATGGAAGGAAAATCCTGTGGGATTTGATTCTCTTATTAATGAAAGCAGGTACACATGGAGCTGGGGAAGCCCAGATATCTTGACTATGTTTGCCAAAGGTAAGAGTCATTGATTATATTACATCAGATAGTATAGTAGTAAAACAATATGGTAATTTTTGTGTATTACTTACTATATTTTATTGATTTTTGAGATACTTGTTTTTAAATATTTAACATCTCTGACATAGGGACATATATTACAAAGGATAGATGTGTCTGTGTGGTTTTTTTCTTTTAGTTGTACTTGAAATATATGGGCACATTGTATAGTGGTTAGTATCTTGGATTCAATGAAATGGTATATGGCTCTAACATTTAACAGCTTTGTAATCTTGGGCAAGTTAGCTAACTTCTCTGAACTTCAGTTTGCCTTGTAAAATGTAATCATAATAATTTCTATCTCATAGGTTTGGTTTTAGGATTAAATTAGATAATTCCTGTGAAATATCTAGCAATGTGCTTATCACATAACTTTTCATTATGATGGTGATTTTGATGTCTGGTTCATTTTACTTTGATAATTTATTAAGTTTGTAGATACTTACATAAAGATTTAAGTGCTATGACTTGTAATTCCTATTTTCACATATTCAAGATCATGCCATTTGGATTTGTTATATTTGTTTCTATGCATTGATTAGAAATTTGTTTATATTATTTTTCTGAAATCCCGGATTCCATTTGAATTTTGTCATTAAATGCTTTTTAGTGAGAGCAGAATGACAGGTCATTTCACTTAAAGAAAGGTTTTGTAACATTATACTTAACCATAGGTGTAATCTTAATAATTGGCATTATTGAATATTATTATATGTCCTGAAAGGAAAAATATATGTTCAGAATTTTACATATGATATTCAAAGAACATAATTATGTACGTCAGGGCAAAGAAACCTCAGACTATTTGCCATTTATATATAGTCTCCTTTTTTTGGAAAGCAGTTTAGCTTTTGGGGGGACTGGTGGTGGTGAGTGACTATATGACCTTCCTACTTCTGGCTGTCACTGGAAGGACAGGACCAACACCTGAATCAAAAACAGTCCAATAGGAGTGTTCTATTTCTTAGAGTAACCAAAAAACCTACTCAGATCTGTACTTAGGATGTGGGAAGTGGAATGGCTGAGCGGTGGTAGTGTCATTGGAACTGAAGTGCTTCTATTAGAGATTATTACTTGGTCTGTCTCATCCTTATTACCCGTAAGAGCCTATCTCAGCAATTCACTAAGTTGATTACATTCTTAATAAAATCTTATAAATATGTAAGATTAATATGTTTGTTGACCCCTTCAAAGAATTTAACAATAGGCAATATTTATTCCTTTATATTAAGAAAAATACAGTTTATGAATAGGATAAGTGAAATATTTGAATTTTCTTCTTGCTTTAGGATGTACCAAATGACTTCATCTGTTTTAGATTGTAGCATTCACAGACGACAAATTTTTTGAATAGTTTAATCTGTACAGGGAAACGGACTTTGATGTTTATTTTTGTGCTGTTGTGTATTAGCATTGTGACTTTGGCTGAGTAATTAACTTACATGTAGTGTATCTGTAAAATTAGAATGGTGCTATGAGAACAAAAAGCAACAGCATGTTAAAGTAGTAGTCATAGTCCATTGCACTTAAAATAAATGTTCATTCTTTCTCCTGTCTTTCTCTTCCCTATTATAATATAAAATGCTGGGCAGCCCGGGTGGCTCAGCAGCTTAGTGCCGCCTTCAGCCCAGGACGGGATCCTGGAGACCCGGGATCAAGTCCCACGTCGGGCTTCCTGCATGGAGCCTGCTTCTCCCTCTGCCAATCTCTCTCTCTCTCTCTCTCTCTCTCTGTCTCTGTCTCTCATGAATAAATAAATAAAATATTTAAAATAATAATAATATAAAATTATATTATTTTTATAAATTAAAATTATAAATTAAAAAATTTAATAATATAAAATGCTTTGTGAAAAATTTTGGTTGCTCACAAAAATCTTTAAATAACTACTTCATATTTCATGACAGATTAAAAAATTGTTAAAAAGATTTTTCCCAAAATTTCCTTTTCAGGTGCTAGTGGAGACCATGTTTATGCATATAGCTATGATGCTGACAATGAGGATTTTGGTGCCCAGGATGTAACAAAACTGGATACTTGGGTTTTTGATAATATGAAGGTGAGTACTATTGAGGTGATCATCTTCAGCACATGTATTTGTACCTAAGTACTAGAAACTGATTTGTTAGTAAATGCATCTTAATTTTTCCTACTTGTATAAACTTGAAAGTTCTGTATTTGTACATACTATTTTAAAAAGACTAGATTCTAGGGATCCCTGGGTGGCGCAGCGGTTTGGCGCCTGCCTTTGGCCCAGGGCGTGATCCTGGAGACCTGGGATCGAATCCCACGTCAGGCTCCTGGTACATGGAGCCTGCTTCTCCCTCTGCCTATGTCTCTGCTGCCCTCTCTCTCTCTCTCTGTGACTATCATAAATAAATAAAATTAAAAAAAAAAAAGACTAGATTCTAAGAAATTACACTTTCTACAATAACCAATTAATGGAAGTTTTAAAAAAATCTGAAAAAAGATAACTTTTTGAATTTTCATATTTCTGACAGTGAAATGGGCTCCATAGATTGGAATTCAGGGAGCCTGCATTTCATTCCTATTTGCTGAATAGTCCTAGGTAAACCTCGATCTTTCTTTGACCATACAATAGTCTTTTAGCAGTGGAATCATGTAAGATGTATGAAAAATGCTTTTGAAAGTGCTGTTCAAATGGAATGCATTTATAATAACATGATTGTTTAAAAATTGCACTTCAGAGAAAGATAAGCAAAAACAAATTAGCAAGTTAGTCATAATATCCATATCCATGGGTTTCTCTAAGCAATAAAGGTGTTTAGACTATTTGATAGTGACAATTACCACAGTTTTCACCGGGGATCCAGTAGAATTCATTTTGAAAAATTGTGTGAAAATCTAAGTTGTGGATATTGCCTCTCTTTTCTTCCTGTCCATTGTTTCTCATTTAGATATAACAACTTATAATTTATCTGTTGTAAGAAGCACTCATTGATTGACCCTTAATGATTCTTCTTCTTACCAGTAGTGTCTTTCAAAGTGACCCTGCAGACTTCTCCATGATACAGTCATTTTTGTTAGCTTGTAAATGAATTCCTCAGTATGTGTCTTCATTTTTCTTTGTAGTTGCTTAGCAGGAATTAAGGGTTCAATACATTCTTTGATAAACCATATTTCTTCTATCAGGATCTTTCTCCTTGAAATTTTCTTTTTTCATTTAATGTATACTTTTGTCAACAGGGAAAACTTGAAATTAAGTAAGATCTCTTTAAGAAAATAATTGGCAAATTTTACTTAACTAATTATTATTTCTTAATGTAATCTACTTATGTTAGTATTTGCTGAAAGGCACTTGGCTTCTAATTTCATATACATAGCTAAAAATGCTCCAGAATCATGGATTTGATTCCTTGTGTATGGGCAGATATAGCTTGTGGCTGACCTGCGTTTATGCCTTTTTTCCTTTCTTTATTTCAACACTGCTAGTGATCAGAAAAAATTATTTGCCTATGACTTCATAAAATATGGCATATATGTATAATAATAACAGTAATATGAAATCATCAGCAATGGGAAAATGGTGTGAAGGGAAAAATATAGGGACTAAGAATATGCCTTTAGAAAATCATGATCTAGATAGGTAGAGGAAGGCTTTCCTGAGAGTATTAAAATGATCTCAGAAGTATTGGAAGAAATGGATGAATCTGGACTGCATGTGAACAAGTATTTCAGGCCAACAGCAATCAATATGCAAATCTTGGGCACTGAAGAGCCAGCATAATAGATTTGAGGAACTGAAAGAAAGGGAAGTTAAGGTGGCAGGAATACTGACTGGGAGCAAGATCTGAAGTAAGGCTAGAGAAGGAGTCAGGGGTCTTACCTAGACTTGTGTTCTGGTTAGATACTCAAGCTTAATCCAAGCAGAACAAATCCATGTAAATGTCTACTCACTCTTTTAAACTGTGGTAAAATACATATAACATAAAATTTGCCATCTTAGCCATTTTTAAGTGTACGGGTTCAGTAGTGTTAAGTATATTCATATTATTGTGCATCCAGACTCCAAAACTTTTTCATCTTGCAGAACCAAAACTCTGTGCTCATTAAATAACCCCCCATTTTCTTCCTCTCCCAGCCTCTGGCAACCACCATTCTACTTTGTTTCTATGTATTTGTTCCTATATGTCTATGTTTTGTACCTAGATACCTCATATAAGTGGAACCATACTATATTTGTCCTTTGTGAGTGGCTTAGTGTGATTTCATTTAGTATAATGTCTTTAAGCTTCATTCATGTTGAATCCATTTGCTTTTTAAAGTTTTGTTTGTGTATCATCTCCTTTATTAGGCCTTCCATGACTTCCCTTTGCTTCACCTCACTTCCAGTTCCACTTAGATAATCCTCTTCTATATTCCCTTGGTACCTCTATCTTAAGTACTTTATTATGCTATACCATAATTCTTGATACTCTGGCAGATCCCCCTTCAATTCTGAATACATCTTGTTGGTAGAGATACTGACTTTTTCTCATTGTTAACTCATTTCCTAGCAAGGAATCATCTGGTACATAGATACAAGTATTAGCTTAGATTAGGTTCAGTTCTGTGTGATAGGGGGAAAAACAGCTTAAAAGTTTACTTTTATCTCAGTAAAGATAGTGCCAGAAGTAGGCAGCCCAGGATTGATGCAGTCCAGGACTTCCATATGGTTCCGTGGTGTCAATAAGACCCAGTCTCTTGAATTTCTCCTCTGTCCTCAGAGCATGAGTTTTATCTTCAGAGTTGTTATTTCAAAGAGCCTTAGGTCTTCATAGTCTTTTGACTGAAATACTTGATTTATATCTCATTGCCACAACCACTAAGGCACACTTAGCTGTAAGAGAGGATGGGAAATATGTAGGTTTTAAGGTTGAGCATTGCCATGTTTCATGAAATCACAGAATCACTCAGAAAAATCACTCAGAAAAAGAGAGTGCATGTTGGGGTAGTCATCCAATAGTTTCCCATGACACACAACAAATATTCGTTGAGTATAGAAATGAACGAGTCTGTTCGCAAGATAAGAAACAGTAGGAGCGGGATCCCTGGGTGGCGCAGCGGTTTGGCGCCTGCCTTTGGCCCAGGGCACGATCCTGGAGACCCGGGATCGAATCCCACATCGGGCTCCCGGTGCATGGAGCTTGCTTCTCCCTCTGCCTATGTCTCTGCCTCTCTCTCTCTCTCTGTGACTATCATAAATAAATTTAAAAAAAAAAAAGAGAGAAAAAAAAGAAACAGTAGGAGCTGATTGTCACGAGTAGAGTAGATATGGAAGGGAGAGTAACTAGAGTATATATTACCTCTTGTGTCCAAAAGACTTTTTTTTTTTTAATTTTAAACCTCAGTAGTGTTACCATTTCTTTTTTTTTTAATTTATTTTTTATTGGTGTTCAATTTACCAACATACAGAATAATGCCCATCACCCATTCACTCCCACCCCCCACCCTCCTCCCCTTCTACCACCCCTAGTTCATTTCCCAAAGTTAGCAGTCTTTATGTTCTGTCTTCCTTTCTGATATTTCCCACACATTTCTTCTCCCTTCCCTTATATTCCCTTTCACTATTATTTATATTCCCCAAATGAATGAGAACATATAATGTTTGTCCTTCTCCGATTGACTTAACTTCACTCAGCCAAAAGACTAACTTTTAAAAAGCCCTTAGGAATCTAACAGGTTGAACTCTGTAAGATTAGTATTTCATAGTCTCCCAGATCTTATGTCCATATATGAATGAATAGCACTTTTTCCATAGTGGAAATTTTTTTTTTTTTTTTTTTTACAGTCATGGAACAAATTTTAACTTCAGGTGCTAGGTTTTTGGGGGTTTTGTCAGCTTTCAATTATATCTTTAGGGGGGATGCTTGGGTGGCTCAGCGGTTAAGCGTCTGCCTTCAGCTCAGGGCGTGATCCTGGAGTCCCAGGATCGAGTCCCACATCGGACTCCCTGAATGGAGCCTGCTTCTCCCTCTGCCGATGTCTCTGCCTCTCTCTCTGTGTCTCTCATGAATAAATAAATAAAATCTTTATAAAAATGTTATATCTTTAGGGTTTAACTCCTTTCTTTTGAAGAACTTGCCACTTCTACCTAGATTAAAAACTTCTTAGGGGTAAAGTAAAATGTATATGAAAGCTAGGGACAGTTTTATGCTTTTGAGGAGGCTGTAGCAGGTTATATTCTATTCTTCAATAGCAGGCTTCTCTATATGGCACCATGTGTATTTTTTTACTTCTATTCTTCAATAGCAGGCTTCTCTATATGACACCATTTGTATTTTTTTAGTCTTTATAATAATGAAGAATCATTTCAAAATATATTTCAGATTTTTATTGAACAATTAAATCACTCTTGTTAAAGTTACCATCTATTACATGGTTAGAGACATTTATGTGAATGGTAATTATGTATCTTGGCATAGCCTGTTAACTTACCTAAAATAATTTAAAAGTGTTCCCCACAGGGCAGCCCCAATAGCCCAGTGGTTTAGCACCACCTTCGGCCCAGGGTGTGATCCTGGAGATCTGGGATCAAGTCCCACGTCAGGCTCTCTGCATGGAGCCTGCTTCTCCCTCTGCCTGTGTCTCTGCCTTTCACTCTCTGCGTCTGTCATGAATAAATAAATAAAATCTTAAAAAAAAAAAAAAGTATTCCCCACAGGTACTTGTTTACATGTTCATGTGTATGTAAGTAGAAGTTATGATTTTTGTCTTAGAACAGCATTATGAATCCAGCTTATCATTATGAAATTAATAAAATAATTTTTGACCCGTGTTTTATTAAGTTAGGGCATTTTTCTCTCATACAATGTGAAGAACATATTCTAGTCTTGGACAAAGGAGACTGTTTAGAAGCTATTCACAATGATCCAAGTGAGCAATTATGGTTGGACTTGTTGGATTCAAGTAGTAACCTAGCCAGGACAGTGAGAAATAGTCCAGCTTTGAAAACATTTAAAAATGATAAAATGCTCCTAAAATGTTGCCTCTAGTACTATTTTATTTGGCTCTTGACAAAATGTTTCTTCAACCTGCTGTATTTTATTCAAGGCTTATGAGGTCTTCATGAAATCAGGTGCCCCTTCCTATAACTTTTTCTTGGCCTACTTATTACCCGGAAAATAGCTCACTCATTATTCAACAATACGGACTTTGTGTTGATGGTCCCAAGGACAAATTTAAACAAAATAAGATAATTTAATTTTATAGTTATAAATGCAATTAAATGTTTTCGTCAGAATTACTTTTAAATAAAATAAATGAACTAAATTTCTTTAACTGATTTGTTACATATAGGAATTCTTTCATGCTGCCAGAAACAACCAATCTTTGTTTTCTAAACTAAATGAAGAAAAAATAGTTTTTTTCTTACATTTATTAGGAATAGATACAAATGGACATGCTCACCGACCAACATCGAGGTAATTTTAATGCTGTGTTTAATTTTGTGTTTTTAAGGGACCCAACTATTCTGTTTAATGTTTTAAAATATTATAATTTGTTTGTAATTCTCACATTGCTTATATTCCATATTCTTCAGGCAGGGAAAAACTATATATTTTAGAAATACTTAAGTAAATCTTGGGGGAAAACATTTATGTGGTATTAATATTGTGATATTAATATATCACAAGAAGATATAATTAGCTATTCTTTATGTGTTCCATTTAATAAGTATTGTGTCTAGCAAATAATTGTATCAAGTTTTCTATACCGTATTTCAGTAGCACTCCTTATATAGAACAGCAATTATTTTTCTCAGTTTTGTAGACCATAAGAGTAAGAATCCATGTTTTACTTTTATTCTTTATTTAGAATTTGGCTTAGATATGTCTAATTGTAACTACAGCCTATTGATTAGTTGCCATTAATGAATACCTCATGCTCCCCTTCTTGAACATGATGGACTGTTTCAGGTGATAGAGTTCATACCAGACCAACCTTTTCAACTGTATAGAATGCTTAAATATAATTTGTTTAAAATATTATATTATTGTTTTATATCATAAACATTCTACAGGATGGAAACGTTTTATACTTGAAGCAGTGATACCTATTAATACGACAGGAACAATATAGTTTGCATTATGAGAGACATGAACTTGGAAGTCATAATTAATGCATCTGAGATGTAAAAAGCATTCATTAAAATGTACTTGCTAACTAATATAGAAGAGTATTCTCCTTTTAAACTATTTTTGAAAACCATTTCAGATTCTTTTGCTTCTTTAAAAGGAGAGAATATAAAAAGAAAGGAGAAAATATTATTTTTGACAATTTAAAGAACCCTGATTTTAAAATATTAAAGACGAAATCTTAAAGTATTTTAAGAGTTACCAACTTTAGATGTAATTAGTTCACGTTGAAGAAATTTGAGTTTTCCAAATTAATGTAATTTAATTTATTTTTCTGTTTCTTTTTAAACAGGGAATATAAGGACAATATTAAAGTAGTTGATGAGGGAATGAAAGAAATTGTATCCATGCTTGAAGATTTTTATGGAAATGATGGGAAAACAGCATTTATCTTTACTTCTGACCATGGAATGACAGATTGGGGTTAGTCTGTCTTTACGCGACATGTACTTTATGATTAAAGTAGTGGTGAATGTAGCTTGCAGATATCTTGTAATGTTGAAGCAGGTTAGATGTCTTAGTATATGCAAAGTGTCTAGCACACAACAATTGCCTGCTTAATGTGTTAGTGTAAAAAATCTGATCTTATGTAAAAAATCTATCTTCTAGCTATAAAAGGGATATATTCTCATTTAAAATGAGAAATTAGAGAAAAGCGTGGAGAAGAAAACAAAGTATCTATCCTGTTATTCTTCTTAGAGTTGGTTGTAAGTGATGACAAACAAGGTAAAGTTAAGGTGGTATGACCAGGGACCCTCAGGCTCCTGGAGGTCTCCCCTAGATGAGCTTGTCCTCCCTGTGAGACTCCCAAGGCAAACACAGTGTGTACACAGAGAACAAAATCAGGCAAAGATGAGATTTGGGTCCCCAAATCACAGTATAGAATTCTAGTGAACTAGTTCCACTCTCTAAAGGCCTTTTGGCTATATCAGCCAAAGTAGCCTTAAAGAACCTTATCAAAGAGATATTGCTGTCCTCTCCAGAACAGAGCTGGAGTTGACTGACTGCTTGCCCTATACAGAGCTACTCTTGTGGCATCTCCTCCAAGTCTTAATGATACTATTCTCGTTCTTCTTTCAGCCAGTCAACAGATACTCTTTTTGTTTTATTTTTGATGCTCTGATATGCTTTGGGAATATTTATAAACTAATTGTTATGCAGTGTTGCAAGCATTTGGGAGGAGTGTGGTGGCCAGAAGTAGAATTACTTATGGATTAACTCTTTAAAATTTACTATTTAAAAAAAATGTAGGTATAAGTTCCTATATACTTACTTGTCTTATTACTCTTTTGTCTTATTGGTAGGTTTCCATGGGGCTGGTCATCCTTCAGAGACTTTAACTCCTTTTGTCACTTGGGGAGCTGGAATCAAGTATCCCCAAAGAGTATCAGCTCAGAAATTTGATGATGCATTTTTAAAAGGTAGAGACATTTATCTTTATTGGTTTTATAAATATAACAGTTTAAAATAAAACCAAAGTTTACCTTTAAAAAATCACTTTTCAAGTTACAGTTTTCATTTTTATATTTGTATCATTATAATTTTTAAGTATTACTTTTGTATAGTTGATATTATTTGGTTTATAATATTCAGGTTGAAATACGTAGTCTTAGGTGTGCTCGTACAGCTCAGTTGGTTAAGCTCAGTGGTTAATCCCACTCTTGATTTTGGCTCAGGTCATGATCTCAGAGCCATGGGATCAGGCCCTTTGTCAGGTTTCTGCACTGGATTAAGATTCTCTTTCTCCCTCCTCCCCACTCCTCCCTGCTCACACATGTGTGCACACACATGCACTCTGTCTCTCTCAAAAAAAAAAAAAAAAAGAAGAAGAAGAAGAAGAAGAAATATATGGTCTTAGTTATCTGCCTTACGAAAGGTACAAGTATAAATTATACAATTACTTTTTTTTTCCCACAAGCCTTTTTATTGCTGAGATTTACATTAAACACTTGAGTCGAATCTTATCTGCAAAGACTGTCACTCAGATAAATCAGACAGATGTCACAATTGACATTTCACAACTGGACTGATTTTGCTGTGTCTCTAGTACTTTTGAAGATTCTCTGTTACTCAAGCTTCCCTTCCTTCCTAATCCATTTTATTCATGAAAATGAATTCCTTTTTCCTGAAGCTCTGCTTATTTTCTAAGGTAGGGTTTTTTTCAGAGTTCCAAAATTGTTATTAATTGGACAAAAAAAATTCCTTTTAGATCCTTACTCCAGATTAGCTGCATAAAACTCATCCAAAACAACATGTTAAAAATGCAGATTACAAAACAGATTTCCAGACCTTGTCACTAGATACTTTAATTCCATGAGTCTGGATTAGCCCTAGAAATTTTCTTTTTAAAACTTTCTCCAGGGATTCACACTGACAGCCATGTTTAGGCATTTCTATCATAGAGGACTCTTTTTGGTTTGCATAATAAGATTTCCTTAAATGACTTCTTTGAATTTATTTTTATTTCGTGATATAATTGTCTTACCATTTTAATTTGAATTCATGTTTTGAAAGTATACAACTCAGGGGGTTTTAGTATATTCACAAGACTGCAGTCACCCCTACCATCTAATTACAAAACATTTCAATCAGCACCCCAAAGAAACCTGTGACCCATTAGAGAACACACCTTATTTCTCCCTCTCTCTATCACCTGGCAACCATTGCTCTACTTTCTTTCTCTCTCTCTCTTCTGGATCTGCTTATTTCATATAAGTGGAATTACTCATTGTATGGTCTTTGTGTCTGGCTTCTTCCACTTGGCATAATTTTTTTCAAGTTTCATCTGTGTTTAGTATGTATAGTTTATTTTTTATAGCTGAATATATTCTATTGTATGTATAGACCATAGTGTTTTTGTATGGACCATATTTTATTTATTCAATCATCTTATGGACATTTGGGTTGTTTCTATTTTTGGCTATTATCATGGTGCTGCTGTGAACATTTGTGTAAAAGTTTTTATGTAGACATGTGTTTGCATTTCTCTTGGATAGATATATACCTAGGGATGAAATAAATGGGTCATATGTAACTCTGTGTTTAATTTTTTGCAGACTGCCACACTGTTTTCTAAAGCAGCTTCAACATTTTATATTCCTATGCTTTGTGGTAAAGGGATTAGATTGGGTCTAATAGAAACTAAGTTAAGTAGTATGTTTGTACTTAGGAGATAAAACTTTATTTTGGCACTTGATTTCTCAGTGAATTAATATTTAGGATAATTTGACTTCAAAAATTATTATAAAAGAAATATACGTTTTTATGTGAATAAAACATCATAACTTATAGAGAAAGGGAATGTGCGTTTTTTTCCTCATCAGGTGATTAGTGTGAATTTTTAGTAGCTGACTAGTAGAAACTGAAGATTTTTTAAACTTTATTAGCTTATTAAAAGAAATTTCATCATAAAACATCTTAGAACCCTTTTGGTAATATATCTTAAAGTCATTAAAATAAGGGATAGTCTCATAATCATTTGTTTTGATAACTGTTTATTGAAGTTTCTGAATTTGTAGAAAAATAGGGGACAGATATCTCTGAAGGCAATTTGAAATAGTAATGCATGGGTAGCCCGGGTAGCTCAACGGTTTAGCGCCACCTTCCGCCCAGGGTGTGATCCTGAAAACCCGAGATCGAGTCCCATATCAGGCTCCCTGCATCTCTCTCTGCCTGTGTCTCTGCCTCTCTCTCTCTATATATGTCTCTTATGAATAAATAAATAAAATCTTTAAAAAAAATAGTAGCTCATTACTCACTATGGTATTTTAACATTTAGGATTAGTGACAGTAGGAATATCACAGCTACAATTTTAAATATTTTGCAAGCAACTGCCATTAGAGAAGAAAAAAGGTTTAGGTTGTCTAATGGACTATCAATTGCTTTAATTACTCCCTGGAGCAGGACTGTCAGTTGTAGTCATGCCGACAGCTGTTATCATTGTGCCTTTTACTTCCATCTTCCCTTCCTCGGGTTTTTGATGTTTTGAAACAATTATCTGTGAATGAGCATTTTGAAAGTTTAAGAAGTCATCACAGAAGACATCAAATATTAACTTTAAAGCTATTCTTTGAAAATTCTAGTTTTAAAAATATATAGCTCTACCTGTTTAAGTACCCTTTTTATTCATAGTTGACTTAAAATAGACTTTCCCAATACTTTCTTTTGTCATTACACCTTGATCTCTCTTAATAATGAAAGTGTTTTTGTTTTGTTTTTAATCTTAACATCAGCTCTTGTGTCTAATTGTGTTTCAGAATGGAAATTAGAGAACTGGAAGAGGCAAGATATCCATCAGGTATTCAGTACAATTTAATCACTTTCAAATTTAATTTTCTCTCCTATAAGAAGTTTAGACCAAAAAAATCTGAAAAACAGTATTAATAATAATGATGATAAAGGATTTTTCAAAACATTTCAGTTACCAAGGGAAATCCATCTAATGCAAATATTTTAACTCAACTGATCTTCCTTCTAGCAAAATAAAAAAAGCTCAAGTAAAACTGAAAAAAGACTCCCTCTAAATAACATTGGCTAATTAAAGAATTATTATGTAAATTGAAATCTGGATGCTTGTTCAGTTTCTATGATTTCTTGTCATGGTTGCCTTGCTTAGTTGCTTTAAGCACAGACATAATAAATAATAAAATCCTATTATGAGTTTTTTTCCCTGTAGTATGTGAGTTACCATTTCTTTTTTATTAACACATATTTTATCTTTAATTCTACCCAGGATACTTACAAATGCAATGGAAAAAAGATGACAAGAATATAGATTACTCAGCTAGAAACCTTAGGTTACAGGAAAATGCATGGCCAACCTAATCAAGTTAGACTGGTAACATGTATAAATATGAAGCATGGAATTTTCATTGTTGAAGATATGCTATGTAAACAGCCATCTTCACTATTTGTAGAAGGCATGGCATTATTGGATATGGCCTCCAAAGTGGTAGGAATATTTTACCTTCTCTAGGTAACCTCACAAGCTGGCATTCCTTTTTTGGTGAATAAACCAAGGTCTAAAATCTCATTTTTAGGCCTGTGATTGCAGAAGCCTGTTCTCTGTCAGCTTATTAAGAATGGTCTTTTCTCTCAGGTTAACTGCATATCACCTAAATGAATCGAAATGTGTAAGATTAGAATAACAGTTTAATTAATTTTGCAATAAAGATCACTATCAGAGGAATAGGGAATATCTTGAAGATCATAAAACATGTTTTACTTATAGTGAGACTGGATTATAATTTAAAACTAAATATAGATTCAGCTATTGGTCTCTGAATGCTCCTACCTCAAATCTGCTTTAGAGGAGAATTTCTTTATAAATTCCTTCCACCAGCATTGTTATGTGTCTGCAGGTGTGTTTAGACCTTGGCAGAGATTAGCATTAAACATGTATAAGGGATATAATGATGAGTAAAAGCAGATACAATGCCTGCCCTAGGAAGCTTACAGTTTAGGGGTGAGAATAGATATTAACTGAATTATTATATGAATAAATATAACATTACAGCTGTGCTAAGTGCTACAAGAGAGGACTGTGAAACCATGAGAGCAGAGTGGAATTATCTGGTAGACGGTATGGTCAATAAAGTCTTCCTGAGACATTGAGGATTGAGCTGAGACTGAAGCATAAGTAGGAGTCACCAGGCACATGATATTCTCCCTCCACTTCAGGCAGAGGGAGCGTCATGTACATAGAGCTCTGGGAAGAGAATACATAGCATATTAAAGGATCACAGAGCAACTGAGGCTGTGGTATGAGGTCTGGGTAGGCACTAGACCCCACAGGGCATTATGAGCCAATGGACTTAATCCTAAAGCTTGGGGAAACCCTTCAAGTATTTGAAGCTTGGAGAGTGATATGATCTTTTTGTGAAAGGATTTGTCTGGCGCTGCTTGGAGAACAGATTAGAGGAGGCCAAACAGTGGATTCTAGGGAAAAGGGAGAAGGCAGAGGCAATTGGAGTTTTCCAGTGTTGTGTGGGAATGCTACTTCGTAAAAAGAGTCTAGATAATAAAAAAGTGAGAAGCATTGAAAGCCTGAGACCAAACTTCAACTTTAAATGGGGAATTAGAATGGTATCTGGAAAGGAGCCACAGTGAGATTGAAGACACTCAGTGGAGTGCAGTATTACAGAAGCTGAGAAGGGAATGGTCTACACAGTGCTGCTGAGAGGCCAACTAGTTAATATAACTACAACAGCATTTTTGGCCACCATTTATTGCAGGATTATTATGTGCCAGGTACTTTATAAATTTAATCTCATTTAATTATGCCATAACTCTGTAAGGGAGAGTTTTTTAAATAAATAAATGATAAGGAAACCAAGGCATTGGGGAGGTTAAATAATCTGCCCCTAATCTTAAGAGATTGCAGGCAAGGATTTGGAACTGGGAATTCTGACATCTAAGCACTTTACTGCCTGAAAAGTTGTAAGGACTAATATAAAAACAGCCAACCAGATCTAGAGAAACAGAGAGTGTTAGCTCTCTAAGGGAGAGTGGTCTATGGGATGATGAAAGGTCAAAAAAGGAAGTGGGGGTGGGTTGAGGAGTGATGGGGAGTTCCAGAAGTGGAGGTAGAAGCACAAACAACTCTGGGAAACTAGGAGCTATATGTCTTTTCTGGATTTCACTGGCTGGCCAAACCTTATGGTATATACTTTTTCTTTAGTTAATATATATATTTTTCCAGTTAGAGCCTTCTATTGCTATTCATTTTCTGTATAGTTGAGGCATACTGAAAAACTATTACATGAAGTAGTCAAGTTCTTAGGTACCAGAGTGGGTAACTTTTTGTTCTAGCATGTTTTACATTTGGGGCTTTTCAAATGTATTTTTTTATACATTAATGCTGCTATAGCAAATGACATTTTTAGAGATTCATATCTATTGTGTATTAAATGTTGGAAGGTAATGGATTATAGTGAACATCAAGATTATAGTCCAAAATATAGTTGCATTAGATTATTTAATTTTCTTACTGATGTCTGTAGATTTATTAGAACTGATTTTTTTCTGTTTGTAGGCCGATATTGCACCATTAATGGCTTCTCTTATTGGAGTTCCCTTTCCCCTTAATTCAGTGGTAAGAAATCAAATTTTCTTATCAGCTCTCAGAAGATAAAAGTGTACAGTAAAATTTCCTTTTTTATGTCTTTCTGAATAATCTTTGGATACATAAAACTGTCCTTTCTTTCTAAGTATGTAATATCTCATAACTGTGGGCATGTTACAATCTACAATATGGAGTACTAGCCTAATAGCTTTTCTTTAAACATTTTTTATTTTCTAAAATGTGTACAGGTTTATCTTTGTATTTCAGTTATAAGTGGTAAAAATATAGAAGTAATTTTTATTTGCAAGCAGCAGAAACTAGATCCATTTAAAGGGAATTTGTTAAAAGGATCTTGCTGGGTTGTTGAATCAAAGGGGTGCTCAAAAACCAGGCATGGAAATGAGCAGGGACAAAGGACACCGGAGACTTCAAAAGAAGAACCAAACAGTTGTGCCCAGGGTACCAACACTAGGGGCGAATAGCATTACACTTACACTTTTTGTGTCTTGACTCTCAAGAGTCAAATTCCAGTGCTTACCATCTGAGTGGGCTAGCCTGGGTTACTTGTCTACCCTTCAGTAAAGGAAGGTGGGGCTCCATTGGAAACCCACTATGTTAGATCCAGTGGGGGAGATTTTCCTTTTTTTTTTTTTTTCCCCAAGATTTTATTTAAATTCAAGCTAGTTAATATATAATATAGTATTAGTTTCAAGAGTAGAATTTAGTGATGATTCATCATTTACATACAACACCTAGTGCTCACTGCAACAAGTGCTCTCCTTAATGCCCATCACCCATTTCACCCATCCCCTCGCACCCCCATCCACTGCCCCTTCAGTAACCCTAGTTTGTTTTCTATAGTTAGGAGTCTCTTATGGTTTGCCTCCCTCTCTGTTTTTATCTTATCTTTTTCTTCCCTTCCCCTATGTCCATCTGTTTTGTTTCTTAAATTCTACAGTGAGTGAGATTTCTAAACATAGAATGGTAATGCTTTTAAGAATGGGAACTGGAATGCTGAAAAGCCAAAAAAAAAAAAAAATATATATATATATATATATATATCCATTCCAACCAGCCATTCTTATTAGGTTTCAAATCAAACTTTTAATAAATGTCGTCTAACTCAGAACTCTGAGTAAATGACCCTTACAGTCATGTGTGTATGTGTAAAACTGAAACAAAAATTTCACAAAACACTCCTTACTCTTATTATGCATGGTATACTCTTAATTTTCTTATGCTTTTTTTTTTTTTTTAAAGTATACTGGTTGTGGCCTACCATAGTGATTTTTCATGTGTGCAAAGCATTGTGTTCACTGCCTACAACACGGTAGTCTTTCAGTAGATACTAGGTTTTATTGAATCTATTTCATCTTTTTTGCTTTATTTACTTTATTATGTCTACTTTATGAGAAAAAATAATAGAACATTTTTCAGTTATGGTTTTAGAAAAGATATTTTGCTTAATTATTTCAGTAATTTATTCATCTACCTGTCTTATCTTTAGTACTTCCTTTATAAGTCTGTTTCATTTTACAAGAATAACCTGAGCTATTAATACTAGTAATAGTATGCTAATAGTATTAATATTAAACTAGTGTTTATTATTTACAGGGTATCCTTCCTGTAGATTATCTTAACAACACTGATCTCTTCAAAGCAGAGAGCATGTTTACAAATGCAGTACAGATTCTTGAACAATTCAAGGTAAAATAAGACACAAAAATGGATACTACTGCAGCTGCAAAATCAAATATATTAAGTGAAAATATTTGATTTTATGTTTTAAGAAATTATTTTCTATAGTTTATCTTTAAATTTTGTGTGTATGACTGGCGTCATAAAGTTTAACATTTGTGAGGTATACGTTCCATGAATCGGTCTGAGGTATAGAATTACTTTTGAGAAGTGTCTCTAATTGTAGGACTACCACATATGCTTATAAAGACTATACACCAACTCTTACTGATTGGAATTTGCCCACAGAGGTAGTGTTAGAGATTACAACATTTCTTGTTATTTAATGTATATTACCATGTGTATTAAGCTAAATTAAAGAGGTGACCATTTAACTGAAACTTTGTTATTCTTAATGCTGTTAATGCAGCCTGACTTATTTTGTTTTCTAAGAGTAAAAATACAGTTTAATTACAGTATGTTATTTTCAAGCTTGATACTAATTTTCAGCTTATTGTGGTAGTGTGATAATCTGAAATTTCTGTTTAAATATTTATAGAATAATATAGTAACATAAAATTCCATTTAGTTTCAAAGTAGTAAACTATCCCCAAAGAGACAGTTTAGTGGATGTTTGTATTTCAAAATGAAACTAATTTTTTTCTCATTTATAATATAATAAAATATTTTCATATTTGGTCCCAGGTGAAAATGACTCAGAAAAAAGAAGCTATTTTACCCTTTTTTTTTACACCATTTAAGTAAGTCTCATATTTTTTATTAACTTATAGGAAGGAATCTTTTAATGAGTTTGAGTACTGACAAGATAGATTAGTTACTTAGAACTTTGTCTTTTTTGTTTATATTAGTGCAAACTCTAAAACAAAAGCCTCTTCTGGTGTTTTTGTAAATAATGGGCCAGGTGCCAGATTCTACCTTTGAATAGCTGATAAAGGAGATAAAGGACAGAGAGAAATGTGGGAGACATTAAAGAGATAATTGAACAGGGCCTGTTTGGGAACATGTGGGGACCCTTGGCTTGGTTGATTGGGAGGTGGTGTTACCATTATGGCTTGTAGAAGGAAAGAAGAAATGGTTTGAGGAGCAAGGATCAATGTTTCTGAGTTCAGCTTACATTTGAAGATACCAATTAATTAGAATTATTTAGAAATTAGAAATAAAATTAGTATAACAAGTTAGGGTCTTGGACCTCAACATAAAGATGAGAGTTGATTGTGTAGATTGGAGGCATCAATATAAGATAAGATGGTAGTGTTAACTGTTGCACATGTAGGAGGCGGTAGGAGAACCTAGAAAGTGACAAGAAAAGACCGATGATGCAATTCTGGAGGACAGTGACAACTACTGGGTGGATAAGGAGAGCAGACTTTGGTGGGCAGCCGGATTTTGCTGTCTTATCTGTTTTCCTTGAATCAGGAGAGAGGAGATATGAGTCACAAACCTGGATCTGCACTCCTAATGTGGGCAGATATATTCAGTCTCCTTTATTCCTCCTCATCAAGGCTCATTTTCAATTAGCAAGGATCACATTTAATTAGGATGGATTTTGATCTTGACCAAAATACATAGAAACTTTATAATATGGGTGTTAGTAATGGGTTTGAATGACTTCATTGGAATTATTTTTGACAACTTATATAGCACTAGTATGGTATTCATAAACTAGAAAGGCTTAAATATTACATTACCCTCTAAATAATGTGATTACATGCCTGACTTTGTGTGTGTGTATATTTGTGTGAATAGGAGAGCAAATACCAACCAAAATTAGGATTTTGCAGCTTATGATGATATGAAGTTAATTGCCCTAAATATTACACAATATACATCCAAGGTGTAATTACCTTTGAAGATTGTCCCTAATTGTAAGATTATCATATATGCTTATAAAGAGTATAAGCCAAGTTTTTACTGATTGGAATTTGCCCCACAGTATCTCATATACATATCTTATGCATCTGTTTATTTATAGTGTAGTGGTGCAGTCGGAGCATAATAGAATAAATAAATGAACAAGAAATATATTATCAATTCCTGGTATGAAGAAAATACACAGGACATTGAAAGTGAGACTGTGGGTTGCTTTAGACCAGCCACTCTAGAAGGACTGGTCAGGAAGAGGTAGTCTTCTGCAAAGGGCTCAGGTGCACACTGCCTACCTTCTTCCACTTAGACCTGCTTACTGACCATGAATTTCCTGGGCTTTGATGCTCAACATCTGCCTGCAGCGCCACTACTAGCTTTGTGTCATCTGGGGGCCCTGCAGCATTCTTGATTCCTAGCTGGTGACTCACCCACTTTGGAGCAAAGCTATCAGCTCTGCCTACAGACTTGTCTGGCTGAAAATCACCATTGGTCAAAAGTCTGCAATCTGACCAAAAGGTACCTAAGATTAAATGAATGATAGACTCCTGAGGAAATAATTTAAGGAACAGAAAAGAAATTTAAAATGTTAAAATTTCTCAGAAATATCTGAAAAGCTATTGTATCCTTAGCACACACTTTACAAAATGAGAAAGAGTACAAGATGCATATTTTTAAAAAGAGAAATGCAACTAAAAACTTACAGAATGATACATTGTACAAGAATAGTCCAACTGGGAGGCAAACCCTCTAAATTAGAATAGCAATGTGAAATGAGTTTTAATATATGAATTGAATAAGAAACTGAAGGAAACAAGATGGCACACATGGATCGCATACATTGCTTCATCCCCTGAAACAAGGACAAATGGAGACTTTAGGGAAAAGAAGGCATTTCCAACTGTGCAAGAAAGTGTGCTTCAAACATGAAGCAGCCTAATGTGTAAGGTGATTTCAAACAGCTGCTGGGAGTATGAGAAGAGAATTCATGGCACATAGATCAAAGCTTCAATGAAATAGACAAGAAAATCTAATCATAGCATAAAATTTAGCTACTCAGTGAGTAGTAAGTAACCATAATACAGTAAGAGACAAACCTTAGACAAAGCAAGACTTAAGTATCATTATTGGATAGAATGTAAATGTTGCCTACCTTGACAGTGTACAAGGTTACAAGTTGGAAGGCAGAGGAGGAAAGAAAGTGGTGCTATTGTCCTCATGAAATAGAAAGTGGAGATTCTGGATATAGTTGAGAAAGTGAGACAGAGGTTTAGGTATTACATTATAAAAGTAACCAATGTAGGGGTGCCTCGATGGCTTAATCAGTAAAGCATGCAACTTTTTTTTTTTTTTTTAAGATTTTATTTATTTATTCATGAGAGACACAGAGAGAGAGAGAGGCAGAGACACAGGCAGAGGGAGAAGCAGGCTCCATGCAGGAGTCCAACGTGGGACTCGATCCCCAGTCTTAAGGATCACACCCTGGGCTGAAGACGGCGCTAAACCGCTGAGCCACCCGGGTTGCCCAAGCATGTGACTTTTAATGTTGGGGTCCACATTGGGAGTAGAGCGAGCTTAAAAATAAAGTGACTATGGGCATCTGGATGGCTCAGGTCATGGTCTTAGGGTCCTGGGATCGAGCCCCGCATTGGACTCCCTGTTCAGCATGGATCCTGTTTCTCCCTGTGCCTGCCACTCTTCCTGCTTGTGTTCTCCCTCTTTCTATCAAATAAATAAATAAAATCTTTTTAAAAAATAAATAAAGTGACCAATAGCCAACAGAAGAGGTAAAAATAGTAATATAAGCATATTGAGGGAGGAGGAGACAGCAAGAATAGACAGAGTCAGTGAGGAGTCCACAGAAAATGCCTCAGGTCATCCAGTCAGGCAATATTAATAGAAGCATATTATTAAGAAACATGGAGTTAACTACCAGAATACCTGAAAATAGACACATGTAAAAAATTTTGCAAAAAAAAAAAATTGCGTCTGGGTTGGAGAACTGAGATGAGAAGGGTGGGGTGGGAGTTGTTGGTTGTCATTATGCCCTCTGTACTTTCTGACTTTTTAAAAATTGTGCACATATTACTTGGATAAAGCACATTATTTTTAAAAAGAACAAAAATAAATCGACATCTTAATCATTGGCACAAATGATCAAATGGAATCATAAAAATAATGGGCATAAAGAAATATAAATGTTAGAGTCAATGTCTTGGGTTACATGAAAGTCTGTGGTTATTATATTTAGGAAGTAGTTTGGTGAGGATTGACATTTTTACAATGTAGAGTATTACTTTACAACATTTACTTATGTCCTTAAGTAAAATTTTATAGTGTTCCCCATAATATATTTTTTCATTATTTTATTCCTGGATATTTTATTTGTATCATGAATAGTATCTTTTTTTTTATTACATATGTTCAATATACCAGGGAAAACAGTTATTGCCCTTTACCATCGGCGTACAAGGGACTGTTTTTCTCTAGTCCGATGAATTTACTCGTATTTACACCATCCGTTTTCTTCTAGTCACCTTTATGTATACACCTAATGTCAGCATTATCCACTTAGAAACTGTATCAAGTAAATGTTAGCACATAATAATGAAAGAGTACAGTTATCACAGATCCTTTTTGCAAAACACTTAAGTACTTGTTACAAACGATTGGTTCCCTGAAGCCTTTCCCTCTGGAATAAGTACCGTATTTCCTTTTTTTCTTAGAAATATGATTGACTCATCAGTTCTTAAGTTTGAGAAAATGTATCTAGGATATTGACAGCTGAGGTTTCATAGTCTTGAGATTTTCCTTAACATGATCAATTTCACCAGCATCGCAAGATTTTAATTTAATGGTATCTCTCCACCATTTCTTCCACTGTCTGAGTCTTGTCTTACATGAATAATTCACGAATAGTGTAATAATTCCTAGGGTGCTGAAATAGCCAGTGTTTCAAGATGTGAAAATATAATTGCTAAGATCCTTTAACATACCTTACACTTGTAAAAGACTCCAGTGAATCCGTATGGTAATTGCATATCCTATATTATCCTGTTATTTAACAATTAAGTATATTTTACCTTTTATATCTTAAAGATTTCTAAGAAAGGCTAAAAGTCATGAAATAATAATCTATTCAGACAAGTAGAACTCAAACTCAAACCTTGTGCTATGCCAAGGAATGACCAGCAGGGGGTGCTACATGACTAGGAGAAGCATAAAAGTACCTTAAAAAGGAGGAAATGCACTTTGTATTTCAAAACTGTGTACCAGAGGCCAGAGTAAGGCCAGAATAACTTTAAAGGAAAAAAGTTACATAAAATGAGAAAAGAACAAGAAAGGCTTCTTGAGTATATCTGAAGAAAATGAAAATGGGAAGGAAATACTGTACCTTGCCAATAGAAAAATAGCTGTTCTTTTACTTAAAAATCACTATATAAACTCAGAGCAGTTAAAGTTTAACCAGGTATTTTAATATATTTTCTACCAAAATGACAAAAGCTACTTTCATTCTTTTTAATATATTTGTTTCTTTTAGCTGATATGGATTAAAGTCCTTAGACCAAATTTAAATACTAATTTTAATGTGAATCTACCACTTCACCCATCTGGCTTACTAATTATTTACTTATTTACTAGAAATGGAATTTTCTCCTTCAAAATTGAAATTCTTCTTTTAAAAAAAGTAACTTTTATATGTCACATACATAAAAAATGTTTATTTACTCAGTTATGACTTAAAAGATGAAAATAAGGGACACCTGGGTGGCTCAATGGTTGAGCGTCTGCCTTTGGTTCAGGGCATGATCCTGGAGTCTTAGGATCGAGTCCCACATCGAGTTCCCCACAGGGAGCCTGCTTCTTCCTCTGCCTATGTCTCTGCCTCTCTCTCTCTCTCTCTCTCTCTCTGTATCTCATGAATAAATAAAATCTTAAAAAAAAAGATAAAAATAAGATTCTATATCGATGATCAGTGCAAAGGAACTCGGGTTATTTTGGAGATAGCTTATCCCTCCTCTGTCTTTATCTCTTGAAATATTTTTCCTTTAATCTATAAATAGATGTTCTCTAAAATATATGTGTTAAGTGCAAGGAAAATATTTTTGTAATAAAAAGCTGAGAAGATGTAGAAGATAGAATACTTCAAAGGGCAGCATTTTAAGGAGATTTTGTCCTGCAAACACTAGTCACCCTGAATAATTGATGATAAAATATATTTACAAATATATTAACCACAATTATTTTAAAGTGTACCTGATAACACCACCAATAACCATATCGTTTGTGAGTGTGCTTCTACTGTCTTTTTCATTTGGTCCTGTTATTGAGCCTGGTGGTTTTTAGATGAATGCCTATCATTGTATATTAAAGGTTTTGGAAGCTCTGGATTATCTCATTCTCCAAAGAGGTTTCACCTTATCCTCTGACAGGCACAGAGTAGTAACTAACTCAAGGCTGTATTGCATTTGTTGTCTTCCCTTACCTCTGGTTTGTTTGTGTCTGTCTGCCCTTAGAATGTAGCCTCCCAGGGATTTCAGTGGAAGCTGTGTGCTGTCCAGAGCCCTTCCTTGGTGGCTCCTGAACACCAGATTTTGTCTCTTCTATATCTTGAAACTGCGAAAACTTCTGTCCTTTTCAGGTGCTTTCTTCATAGCTTCTTGTCCTCTTGTTCTATGCAGTTGAAAAATTCACTAGGTGTCCAACTCGTTCCCCTTCTCACCAGATCGTGGCCTTTGTTTCTTTACCTGAATTGTCCACATAGAATAGAATAGAAGTTGTTGCTTATAAAGATTCCTTCTCTCATTCTTGAGATGTCACCTCAGGTTAAGTATTAAGTTAGTTTATGTAATTTCAGATAGCTTTTCATTCATGCCTTTTTAAAATTTCTTTTATTTAAAAACATTTTTTTTTAAGATTTTATTTATTCATTCATGAGAGACACAGAGAGAGATGCAAAGACATAGGCAGAGGGAGAATCAGGCTCCCTGTGGGGAGCCTGATGGAGGATTCGATTCCCGGACCTCGGGATCATGACCTGAGCCAAAGACAGACACTCAACCACTGAGCCACCCAGGTGCCCTCTTTTTCTTTTTTTAATCCAGAATGAAGATTGTATATATTATCCTCTTATTTGTCTTTCTTTGTGGGTCTTCATATCCTGGCTGCATTGGCAGCCACAAATGTTATTTATTTATTTATTTTTTAATCTCTGTTGCCTTATAAGATTGCCAGAGACTCTATTGGATTCTCTACCTCCTGGCAGCAGCTATATGCCCAAGTTCTCAGCCTTTTGCCAAAAATAAAAATGGCAGATGCCCTAATTGTTACAGTTTGTAGAATGCTGGACTAATTCTCTGGTATGCTTCTCTTTAGGATCTTAACTCTTTAATTCTTGATGGTCTATGAAGCTCTCTAGCACCTTCAAATTGATTTTTTAATATTAATCAGGCTTTCTAGTTGTTCCTTTTTTTTTTTCCTAGTTGTTCTTGGTGGGAGCATTGATACGTCCAAACTTTCCATCATAACCAGAAACTGTGGTTAAACTTAATGTTTTAATTATTTTATTTAAGAAAAAAAAACCTCATTAGTAAAATGTGAATGAGAAAGTAATGAACACATACAATAAAAATTACACAAGCAATAATAAAATGTGACTTCTCCCGAGTTCTAGTCTCACAGTCTTTTCCCTTGGAGGCAAAGTTGCAGTTTCTCATACATCTTTCATATATATATATCCCTCTTCAAACATGCTGAAAAGAGTAGAGAATATAGCAAAAATCCTTATACCCACATCCAGGTTTAAGAAATGTTAACATCTTGCCATATTTCTTGAGATCTCTTTTTCTTAAGAAATAAAATGATCTAATGTAATTGAAACCCTATTTTTAAAATCTACCACATTTTTTTATAAATCTCTTTTTTCCATTCACCATGATTTTCAGAATTTATCCATGTTGACACATGTAGATCATCTTTATTTATTTTAATTTATAGATAATATTCCTTTGGTTACTTCTCTACCACAACCCCCCTTGTTTTGTTGTTGTTTTATGTAAATGTTAACATATTGTACCTCATATTCTGGACTTTACATTTCTCATAAAACTTCTTTATGTTTAAAATAGGTGACACTAAGATTGACTTTGCATCCCTTCTCGACTTACAGAAAGCTAAAAAAAATTTTACTGGGGAAGAAGTTTGTAAGAGTCTTTAATGTCCTAATGGTACAATGAGATTTGTATGGAACATTTTGATGAACTCCAAACATATTCCAAACCTTTAGTATGTCCCAAGAATTATAAATAGAACTTTTAGGAAAAATGTAAATTAGCCTGACAGTGGTTTTTTTTACCTGATTCTTTACCTAAGTATTCCATATATAATGTAATAATTTCACATATGATATAATGAAATATAATTAACATAATATAACAAATATTTCTCTTTAAAAATACTTCTTTCATCCTTCTTAATGTATTATATTAGCCTAAGTAATTTTGTTCCAAACAAGCTTTGTTTTCATCTTTTCATTTAATTTAGCAAATGATTAGGTACTTTAAGAATGGGAATTTGTATTATTCTCTTATTTTTTCCCTTTTTTTAGATCCGCAATATTTTGATAGCATTTTAATCAATTAAGATTTATTGATTCATTTTATATGCTTGGTACTTTGCTAAGTATTATTATGACTTTTTATTGAAATAATGGCCTACGTGAAGATTAAAATTTAATTGAAGAGAAATAAATTGTTATTAGACGACACTAAAGTGCCAGTGATGTGAGGTGGAATTTGGAGAGGACCATAAAGGATGATGAGGATTTGATTTTGGAAAGCAGAGTGGGAAAGATCTTTATGAAAAGAACTCAGATGTGAATACGAGATAGGTGAAGAATGAAGTGTATAACCATTTTATACCTCAGGGTATACATATGAGATAATGGGAAATTAAGTAGAATAGAAAGAAATATGGTCATCAGTAGTCCAGGAGATTAGGGATCCTGGGTGGCTTAGCGGTTTGGTGCTTGCCTTCAGCCCAGGGCATGAGCCTGCAGACCCGGGATCGCATCCCACGTTGGGCTCCCTGCATGGAGCCTGCTTCTCCCTCTGCGTGTGTCTCTGCTTTTCTTTCTCTCTCTCTCATGAATAAATAAAATCTTTATAAAAAAATAGTCCAGGAGATTTAGAATTGAAAGACAATAAGATGCTTATCTCAATTTTATGTAATTTAGAAGATGGAATCTGTATTTTAGGAAGTTGAGTGGATCAAAGTAAGGGTAGGAGATCAACTAGAAAAGTTTTATAGACATCTGGAAAAATGGGGAATCCCTGGCTGTCTCAGCGGTTTGGCGCCTGCCTTCGGCCCAGGGCATGATCCTGGGATCGAGTCCCACATTGGGCTCCCTGTGTGGAGCCTGCTTCTCCCTCTGCCTGTGCCTCTGCCTCTCTCTGTGTGTTTCTCATGAATAAATAAATAAAATCTTAAAAAAAAATCTGGAAAATTCAACTTCGATATAATCTTCATGTAACTCCAGTGCCCTTTGGCTCGTCTTCCAGTTCTCAGACTTACAGGAAAATACTCTAAAATATGTGGTGTCTGAAGGACAAAGAACTGGATTATGGCAACACTTTGAAGTAACTTGTTTTTTTTTTTTTTTTTTTTTCCCATGTGTTCTCACTTCCTGTTATCTTTTTCCTCCAAATCTCAGTGAGTCCAGAGGTGGAGACTTTTCCTGCAGCCTGAAAGAGTGATTGGATTCCTTTGAGTTGAAAGATCTGGGGGTCCCTGGAATAGCACAGGTTCTCAAACAAGAACATTTACAGATCTCCAGAGGGCTCAGAGATGAGCTTCTGGGTTTCATTAATTTTCTGAAGTTGTATGTAAGATTAAATGCATTTTCTAGACAGAGTATCGTATTCAGAAAGGAGTCTGTGACCTCATCCAAATTAATAACATTGCTTAAAAGATTTTACTTCCTACAAGTCTTCATCTTATCTAGAGATTAATGGAATCAAGTAGAAAAAAGAAAATGATTATATCATGTTGAACCATGTGAAATTGTCAATATTTAACTTAGTAGTTTTTGACATACAAAAATACTAATTTCATATGATCTAACCCTATTAAAGCCTTTTTATACTTTTTAAGTTTGAAGGTATTCACTTTATAAGTCTTAGTTAAGTAGTATGCATTTAATTTTGTGTTTGAATATACTTATTTATTTCAATCAGGTTACTGAGGTGTGGTTATATTTCCTCAACTTTGACATTCCAGAAACTTAATGCCTTCAGATACATTGCCAGTTTATGTAATATTAGGAGTATTTCTCTTGTGTATTTAAGGTTTCTACTCTGGTAAAAAGAGGACAGGGAAATGACAGAAAGAGAAATGAAAGATAAGGGAACCTGAAAAGGTATATGGTATAGTATAAGAATATCAAAGAGGTTCAAATTATTCACTAACTTTGTTGGTTTTGATTGCCTGGAGTTTGGGTTGTTTTTTTTTTTAATATTTTATTTATTAGAGATTGAGAGAGAGCACAAGTTGGGGGAGGGACACAGGCAGAGGGAGAAGCAGACTGCCCACTGAGCAGGGAGCCCAACTCTGCTCAATCCTAGGACCCCAGGATCACAACCTAAGCCAAAGGCAGATGCTTAACTGACTGAGTCCACCCAGGCTCCACATTGCGTAGAGTTTTTTGATCATGGCAATTCTCAGGCCCTATCTAGCTCAGAGAGACAAAGAGCCATAATGGATCTGCTTTGTCTGTTGTGTCTGCTGATGAGCACTGGAGTGCTAAGCGGTTGAAACTCATGCCACTAATTTGCTGTTCCATTAATTATATTGATTTAGTCAGAATTTCTTTGTTAACTAGAGTATTCCATTTCTTCAAAATGATGGATCATGTTACTCTTGTAAGTGTAGTTTGGAGCTGAAACTTTGAGTCAAGAAAACCAAATTTAATTAAAGCTATTTTTGGGAGAGTTCAGATAATCTGCAATAATACAATTAGCTTTAGGTTTCTTTTTTGTTTTGTTTTGTCTCATTTCTTTATTTTCTTAACTTTTATTATCCTTTTATTTTCAATTAAGAAAAAAGAAAGAAAAATATCATTGAAATGAGGAAATATTTTAAACCTAACCTTTTCTTTTGTAGGTTGCTTTCTGAATCTAAACAGCTAAACATTTTAAGAAAAGCCAGGTCTTATATAAAACAGAGAAAGTACGATGAAGCAGTAAGTATGCAAACCTTATTTGTATAAATAGCTAGTCATCATTTAGGTTATGGGGAAAGGCAAGATATACACAATGGAGAGCAAAGTGGGCAGGCCAGGGAGCTTTCCTGAACGCTTAAGGAAGGATTGGATTTTCTAAGTAGCTGTTTTAGCCATGAACATGCTTCTCTTATTGCAGATATTATCATGAGTAAACTTTTTTAGGTTTGGAAAAGAACAGTTGCCATTTTCTATAATGAGCAAGTCTATTCCAAATTTATGTAACCCTACTTAAGTGTGTAACATTTTAGAACATAGCATTTGTACATTTGGAATTATCTATACACTATCAGAAGTGTCTATTATCATGAGTAAACTTTTTTAGGTTTGGAAAAGAACAGTTGCCATTTTCTATAATGAGCAAGTCTATTCCAAATTTATGTAACCCTACTTAAGTGTGTAACATTTTAGAACATAGCATTTGTACATTTGGAATTATCTATACACTATCAGAAGTGTAATGATTCATAATGAAGCTTTGAATCTTCTCAGCAACTATCCCACTATGCCTTCCATTAATTTTCTTTTTGTTAAGTGGTCCTAATTTTGAAAAAGGAAAGAATTCTATTTTCAGTTTCTCAAATTGCCTAAGCAAAATACCATGCATTTCTAATGCTTATTTTTTGTTATAGTTTTAAAACAGTGAGCTATTGCTTTTCTGTTTTAATGATGCTTTATAACTGATGTGGGTAATCTGGTATGAGAAAATTAAAAATGATACAAATGTGGGTATCTCTGCTATTTGAGACCAATATTAGTGAGACTTCAGTTCTTTCTTTCATAGGTCCTCTATTGATATATCCACCGAATGAATAATTTTCAATCACTACACATATTGTAGTTTACATTTAAAATGCCCTTCCTCATCAAGATTCAAAATTCATTCTATTCAGGAATTTTTCCTATACTTTGCAAGAAGCCCCTTGAGTAATTAAAATCTGTTCTTGATCCATCATTTATAGTTATGTACTCTAATTTTAATAATTTTCCTGCCTTTAAAACTTAGGTTTTCTGATTCTTCCCATGTGACAAGTTACGTTTTCTTTTCTCCATAGGTCTCCCTTTGCAAGGAGCTGATTCAGCTTGCATTAAAAGGCTTGTCCTATTATCATACTTATGACAGGTTCTTCTTGGGCATCAATGTTGTTCTTGGTTTTGTGGGATGGACATCTTATGCTTCTTTGTTGATCATCAGGTCTCATTCCAGCTTTACTAGAGGTGTCAGTAAAGAAGTTAAGGTACGTTCAGAAAATATAATGAAGATTCAGATAGTGGTGTAAAATCATTAGGACTCGGGAAAGAAATTAAATCAAATCAACTGTAATGAGTTTGTACAATGTGCAAGTTGTAATAAGCTAACTCTTACCTTTCATTTGCTTTTGTTATATCAGGTCTTTTTTTCCTCAGTTATCTTTATTTCTTTGGTTGGGGAAAGGGTATATTAATAATGATGGCCCTATAACGTAGGAAGGCTATAAAGATAGCTGTATATAAATTCTCCTATGGCATTAACTATTGATTTTCTATTCTTTTTAATAATTATTTAGCATGTTATAAGCATCCCATATCTTTCTAGTACAGGTGGTCAGAAAACTACTTCAAAGCAATATATTTAACTGTATCTGGTATTAAAAGTTTAGGAGCTAGGAAGCGATAAAATCACTTACTCAAAATGTCCCTTTCTGAATAATGTATGTGCTTTTCTGGAACTCTTCTTACCTTCTTTCAACTTTCTGAAATTCTTAATGCAAATTCTCAGAACTTTATATTTATCCTCATTTTAAGAATTAGTCTTCTAGTTTACTGTACTTTCAATGGGGGGAAGAAAGGCCAAAAAAACATATAATGGTACTTCATATAACTGAGTAAATATAAAAGTATATATGTGGTTTTGCTACCTTAAGACACTTTACTCTTTTAAAATACATTACTAATTATCGTTTATTAGGGAGAATGTGCCACTTTCATTTCTTTTACTTCATTCTAATGATTATTACCATGTCCAAATCCTCTACAAACGAATATATCTGGATGGTATATTATTCATAGTAACAGTCTGCAAACATTTCCAGTAGTAACTTTTTCTAATTTTATATTTTATTTTTCTGTAATGAGGGAAAAAAGAACAGTAATGTTGATTCCAATTTTTATAGCGCTTTAAATGCATTAAATAATTTTCCCCAAGTAATTTTCATTATTTGAATGTATGAAAAATTGATGAGAACAGGAATAATTTTTGACATGGTAGCAAGAGAAACAGAACCAATAATGTTTTAGCAATGACATTCTGCGTAGGTGCTTGGAATTTATTTTGTCATTTTAAACTCATACCGATGTTAGAAGTAGGCATTATAATTTCATTTTATTAAAAAAAAGGAAAACAAAGCTATTATGTTCAGTGATCTTATTTTGCAAAAGATCACTGAACTAGGATATGAAGGAATTGAGATTTGAATCCAGAACAATCTTGGGCTAAACACTGCCTTTTCATGCTTGTTTGTTTTTTTAAGATTTTATTTATTTATTCATGAGAGACACAGAGAGAGAGGCAGAGACACAGGCAGAGGGAGAAGCAGGCTCCATGCAGGGAGCCCGATGTGGGACTCGATCCCGGGTCTCCAGAATCACACCCTGGGCCACAGGCGGCGCTAAACCGCTGAGCCACCCAGGCTGCCCGCCTTTTCATGTTTATCTTAATGTTAAGGTTATTGAGAAAAGATATGAAGTCTTTAGATTAATGAATCAACACAGTTTCAAAGCTCATAGTTCTCCTTTATTCCTTCATCTGATAATGCCGTGAATATTTAATTGCGTGTACGGTGTAATGCTAGCTATTGCCTAGGCTATCCATAGAAAAATAAAATCCAGATTCTGCCTTCAAGGAGCCTGGAATTAAGAGCAAAGTAGGTAAGAGATGTACACATAACCACCTTATCCAATGTAGATTGCTATACTACATTGCAAAAGACAGCTTTAACATTTAACAACTTTAATATACATTGTTTGAATGTGATACAAAGGCTATCATTTTAAATACAGGAGACCTCACTTTAGCGAGGGTGATGATAACAGGAATAAGTAAGTCTTGGTGGAAATTTAACGGCTATAGAGAGAGGATGAGAATTGAAGCAAATTGAAATAAACAGAGGCAGAGTTAGGAAAATGTATTATTATGATGGGATAATGAGTAATATTTATTGAGCCCCACTATCCCAGGACTATCCTGGATGCTTTACAGTGTGTTATTCAATTAAGCTTAACATTACCCTAAATTTGGTGGTTATGATTCTCCTAATACAGATGGGGAAATTTAGGCTCTGAGAGATATATATTTTCTTCAAGGACACACTGGTATGGAATAATAGAACTAATATTTTCTGATACTTAAATTCATGCTCTTTCTACACCATACTGCTTTCAAAATAAATAGTTCAATTTGGGGAGAATGTGGAAGGTTTGTTCAAGGGACTAATAAAAGTTTATACCACCAGTATAGATTAGGCTGAAATAATTGAAGGCTTCAAATGGTGGGCTGTAGATTTTAAACATTATTTAGTGAGGAATTGGTGCCTTCATTAGAGTTAAACCAGAGAAAAAGAACCAGAGGGATCTGTGTATTAGAAGAATTAGTGTAAGGAATTAGCTTATGTGAGTGTGGGAGCTGTTAAGTCCTAAATCCACAGGTACAGGCCCTCAGGAGGGCAGACTGAAGTTTGCAGGCAGGAGCTGAGGCCACACTCATCAAGTGTACTTTCTTCTGTTAGGGAAGCTGCCAGTTGTGCTCTTAAAGCTTTCAACTGATTGAAGCAGACCCATCCCAGTAACCTAGGATAATCTTCTTTACTTAAAGTCAGCTGATTATGGACTTTAATCTCATTTACAAGATACTTTCACAACAACACCTAGATCAGTGTTCAAGGAACTGGGGACTGTAGTCCAGCCAAATTGACAAACAAAACCAACCATTACAGTTGAGGTTATTAAAATACTTTGAACCCTTTGCAAAAGGGTTCTGCTTGCAAAAACATTCTGATTCTTCTTCAATCAGAGTTTATAACCTAGTGAAGTGACACAATCTAACAGTTCTGAAGGAAGAATAAAATGCCCATGGTCCAAAGGATTAACTAAAGAGAGGCATGGAGGGCAGCCCGGGTGGTCACCGATTTAGCACTGCCTTCAGCCCAGGGCCTGATCCTGGAGACCTGGGATTGAGTCCCGCATCAGGCTCCCTGCATGGAGCCTGCTTCTCCCTCTGCCTGTCTCTCTCTCTCTCTCTCTCTCTCTATCTCTCATTAATAAAAAATCTTAAAAAAAAAAAAATAGAAGCGTGGAAAGCACTTAGGATATAAGATGAACCACAGCAGTGCATGTAGTAGAATGCAATGCTTGCAGTTGGGGTGTAGGGAGGCTTCGCAGGGGAGGTAGTTGCCAAAGTGAAGTCTTTTTTCTTTTTCTTTTTTTTTTTTTAAGGACTTTATTTCTTTATTTGAGAGTAAGAGAGCACAAGCAGAGGGTGAGGGCAAAGAGAGAGGGAGAAGCCGACTCTGCTGAGGAGGGAGCCCAATGCAGGGCTCTATCCCAGGACACTGAGGTCAGGACCTGAGCTGAAGGCAGACATTTGACCAACTGAGCCACCCAGGCACCCCCAAAGTTAAGTCTTGAAGGGTGAATAGGGTAACCCAGTAAAAGAAAAGGAAGAATGACACATAGAGCAGCATGTACTGGATAAGGAGAGAGGTAATGTGGCTTCTTATAAGAGCTGCAAGTTACTGTACAGCTAGAATATAGAGTGCCTGTAGGGGAGGGAACAGTGGATTCCCAACGAATATTGTCATCGTTGCCAAATGAGGAAACAGCTTCAGATAAGCTAAATGGATTAGTCTAATTGACAAGTAACTAGAAGGCCAAGATTGGAATTAAATTTACATCTGACTCCAAAATTGATATTCCTTCTACATGACAGGGTCACTCAAATTATACAGGTCGTTTCTAATTATCACCATTATAGGCAGTGAGTATCTTCTTTTTCTTTAAATTTATTTATTTATTTTTTTATAGATTTTTTAAAATTTTTATTTATTTATGATAGTCACAGAGAGAGAGAGAGAGAGGCAGAGACACAGGCAGAGGGAGAAGCAGGCTCCATGCACTGGGAGCCCGATGTGGGATTCGATCCCGGGTCTCCAGGATCGCGCCCTGGGCCAAAGACAGGCGCTAAACCGCTGCACCACCCAGGGATCCCATTTAATTTTTGCTACAATTCCTCTTAATTGTATTCCGCATGTAACTTCAACATATTCTTCTCCTTTGCTTTTTCCAGTTCAGATGTTACTTGCTTTAGAACTAAATATCCTTATTTTGCCACATGCTTTTATTTATTTTCTTATTACCTAATAAAATCCCCAAATATTAACTCCTTAAACCAAGTCTCATAATTCCACCTTGACCTGTATGGTTTGAACTCTTTGAAGACCTAGTACAGAGCATAGCATAGAGTGTGCAACTTAATAAATGCTTGTTGGTTGGAAGAGTGATTATAATGCACCAGAATGGCTTATTTTCTTCATCAGGTGATCAGGGCATCAACTTATGATAAAGTTTAGAGAATGTCCTCCACTCTTATTATTTAGCCTTTTAATCTCCAATTCAGGTGAACTGAATTCTTTATGATTTCATTACCCACAAGTGGATGTCATTGGTATCAAAGTCTGCTTTAGGTATCAAAGGATTAGATTATTATACCATATTACACTGACTCTAGAAAATCCCTGTAATTGTTTTTAGATACTCTTTTAAACTTCTTTTGTTATTATTTTATTATTCTCAAAATGATGTGAAACCACCTCTTAAGATGAATATTTGCCTCAGCCACCTTCAGCTTTAGAGACTCCAACTATCCACTTCTGTTTGAGATTTGCACCTTGCTATGGGATTTCCATTGCTATCTCGCACATCTCCATTCCCAGTGCTATTCACTTACAGGTTTCTGTATTGCCTCCTGGGACTAATGCAAAGAAGTAGGGAAGGAGAGAGTAAAAATGAAGGTAATAAAGCAGCCATTATGTATTAGGCATAATGACATTCCAGGCATTTTGTTAAGCTATCTTGATCTAATGTAAACTTTACCAGCCTGGATAAGTAGATATGGAATTATTATTCCCATTTTATAAATGGGATGAAATTAAGTCTCGGTACATTTTGTATTTTGCTCATGGTTGTATATAGTTGTACTTAGAGCAAGTGACTGAGCCAGAATTTGAATTCTGATCTGTGTAGTTCTAAATGCTTAATCACATTGCTGTGTTTCACCTTCCTTTTCACAACTATTTCCTAGTTTATCCTTGTTTCCTCCTTTCTGGTGACATTTTATGCCTGTAAGGAGGACTTATAAAGAGGAAACAAACTCTTGCCTCTTTACCCTGCAATTCCTTTACTCCAGTACATAATTCTTAATTCTCACCTTATTTAGTTTTGGCTAGCAAAGCAAGAGTCAAAACAAGAGACAGATGAACAAGAACACCTTATTACCCCTCCATTCCTGGTTTTTTCCTCCAGTACCATTCCTAGCAACTTTCCATAGGTGTGTTGTTTTCCCAATCACTAGAATGTCTGTCCCTGAAGCTTACTTCATTACTCATGGCCCAGAGCACTCATAGGCCTGTCCAGCCCATGGAGGCCATCACTCGTGTCTTACATTGAGAAACTCCTTTCTTGTTTGGCAGGTGGTTGGGAAGAGAAGATATGATGAATGAACACACTGTGGTTGGGCAGTGGAGAGGGGAGCGTGGGCTGCATGTCAAGTTGGAGTTTGAATAGATAGAAGCATTGTTCCAAATGAAGATTAAGTCCCACAGTTTATTGTGTATTAAATGGGCTTTTGTGAGCTAGTCGGGGAGCTCAGTCAACATTTATAAGATTGTTACTAAGGAGAAATATGTTCAGAGTTCCAAACAAGTTACTTGCAAACAAACTTGAGGAACATAGTTACTTTTAAATTGAGAATTGCCTAATTGCAACAATTCTGGGATATCCAACTTTTTCTTCTGTAATAATGCTTCTCCAATGACAGATTTTTTTTTTAAATGCAGCTCTTCAATTAATTAGGTAGTTTTGTGGAACCACTGAAAGAAAGTAGTAATATGTCTCTTCACTTTATAATCTCTTTTAAAAGCCTATCAATTAGCATGAATTTAGAAGTGTTTCAATGTTCTGTTTGATTTTCAGAAACCAAGCCACCTCCTGTCATGTAGTTTTATAGCTGTTGGTGTTTTAGTAGCATTTTTCCTGCTGATTCAGGACTGTCCCTGGACTTACTACATATATTGTTTGTTGCCAGTGCCAATATGGTATGCTGTGCTAAGAGAGTAAGTAACATGCCTTGATGTCTTATTTTGTACTTTACCAACAGTGAAATCTGTGTTTAACGTGCATTAGATTTCTGTAGCATAAATCTTCAAAGATATTTATAATACCCTTCAATCTCTGAGCCCTCTCACTTCATTTACAATAGCATAAATGTTGCATATGAACATCTTTTTTGTTTTGACTTTTCCTTTTGACTTCATCTTTATTGCCCTGAGTTAGTATTGACCTTGTTCCTTTCTTTGTGTATCCTTTATAAGAAAAATCTGGGCTACAAAAAGAATAATTAATATTGATGGTACTATGCCAGGAGTAACTTATATTTTGAATTTGTCTCATCATCTAAGATTTCAGTGTATCTTTATGTTTCACAAGGAAATGTACATGTTTTCTTTCCACACATTTTTACCTTTCCTTTCATAGCTATCATGTAAACCTAAATAAATGGAACTTTGTAATTAAATCCAGACCACCATAGAGAGTGGTAGATATTAGTCCCATGTGCTATGGTTCTTCCCTTAAGTGCCTCCTCACAAGCTGGAAGTAAAATGGATTCTTACCATTGTAGAAAACATCAGAGGTAGGGCTCTCAGGCAAGTTTTGAGTACTTTAAAAGAAAACCACTCAAATACTGGGCTAGTTCACATTCACAGACGTGTTGCACATCTTGTTGCTATATTTGCAACAGTAATCTAGAATTTAAACTTAGTCTTGGGCATCCAAGCATCCTCTGAGCAAACCAGACCCCTAAAGCAGACCAGGGAAGGAGAGCCCAGACTTAAAGGGTATTTTCAGAGTTGTCCTGAAAATTTTCAGGGTTGGCCAGCATGTTTGTCATGACACAGTGTGTATTTTTATTCTAATTTTTGTTAACTCCAACTTTGACCACATCTACTATATGACCCATGTTAAAATATCAAAAATAAAAATTGATATTAAAATGTTTAAAATATTATCATTTAAAAGTATAAGTGAGGAATGCCTGGGTGGCTCAGTGGGTTAAGTTTCTGCCTTTGACTCAGGTCGTGATCCCAGGGTTCTGGGATCAAGCCCCGCATTGGTCTTCCTGCTCCCCATTTGTGCTCGCTCGCGCACTCTCTCTCTCTGTCAAATAAATAAATAAAATCTTTAAAAAAGAAATAGGAAAAAAAAAAAAAGAAAAGAAATAGGATAAGACAAAAAGAAACTAACAAAAGGACTTGGTGTTGCTTCTCCATTTGAAAGGAATGGGACTTGCTGGATATATGTACTTAAATCAGATTTTTTTCTAGTCTGGTTTAAAATTAATCTCTGGTTTAAAAATTTTTAGAATGAAAGTTTTATTCTTGCAGAAAATTCTATTCTACTACAGAACCTCTCTTAAATTATTAAATGTCCTATTTATGAAGATGACATCTATGTTTAAAATTTGAGAGGAAATGTGATTTTGAATGTATGTTGTGTTCTATCTTTCTGGTAGATTAAATAGAAAATAAAACATAAAAATTCACTTTTCTTCTAAAGTCATAAAATCTTCTGAATGATTTACAAAATCATCTCGTTTTCTTGTGCTAGTTCACTGTTGAGAACAAAAGAAGCATTCTTCTTTGGACTGGTGTTATCTTTACTTTTCTACATGGCCCCTAAGTAGTTTTGATAATATTATGTGACCATTATTTTCAATCAGAAAAAGATAATAAACCAAATGATACTGACTTTTTGTAATTACCTTCTTAATCACTACAAATGCTAAAATTTTTTCCAGTGATGAAATGTAAAAAGTACTCAAGTATGTAATACATTTTTAATGGTTATGGATTCACATTTAATTACAGTGAGTGTATAATTAGCAACATCTTAAATTGGGTTTGGAAAAGGTTATTTAGTTCAGTGAAAAAGTGCAATTAAGATTTTCTTTACCTAAGGGGCAGCCTGGGTGGCTCAGCGGTTTAGCAGTGCCTTCAACCCGGGGCATGATCCTGGAGACCTGGGATCAAGTCCTGCTTCAGGCTCCCTGTGTGGAGCCTGCTTCTCCCTCTGTGTCTCTGCCTCTGTGTGTGTGTGTGTCTCATGAATAAATGAATGGAATCTTTAAATAAATGGATAAATAAGCAAACAACAAACAAATAAATATAAATGGCCCAAATTAAAAAAAGATTTTCTTTACCTAGATTTGGAAAACCTATGTTTATTAAGACAGTGGAAATTTCGATATAAGATTAACCTTGCTGAATTTAAATTTTTCCCTAGTTTTTATCCATTTGGGTTCATTATATTTTATTTCTGATCATGTATCTGTAATTGGGTGTTCTCGTGTTTAAACTAAGATCAACACTTATTTATCATTAATGTTTATTTTTAAAAACAAATTTTTGTGATCATTATCAAATTAATTTAGAAATTATGCTTTTTCCTAAAATACTTCTAGCTTTCAAAAAAAAAGATTTAGATAAGTGAAGCCATTGAAAGAAATTGGTTAGAGATTATATTAGGTTTTGAATAACTATGAATTGAAAAGTCCCTGATTTCTAGGGTTGTGCAGTTTTTATATTTTACCACATATGACCTAATTTTTTTTTGTTCAATATGTAGTATAAATAATCTTGTTAAACAGGTTTCAAGTCATTCAGGACTTTGTCATATCACTGTTGACCTTTCCTCCAAGTCAGTTGGCTGGCTACCTGTTCATCTTTACCCTGGGAATTGAAGTATTAGTGAGTAATTTATCGCATTACAGAATTTTCAGATCTCTTTTATACATATGTAACTCCTTTTAAATGACCTCATTTTTCATTTCTTCTTTGGAATGCATTGCCAGGTTCTCAGTTTTTTCTACCGCTACATGCTCACAGCTGGACTTATTGCATTTGCCTGTTGGCCATTTATCACTCAGCTATGGATTCGAGCAAAGGTACAAGTACTTGTTTTGACATTGGACAGATTAGTAGCTACTTTGTTTTGATATGTATTTAACTCAGGGAATTGTTCATTTATAAAGAAAAGGGTAAGACGTATCCTTACATAAAGAGCCTTTTGACAGGAGGACTGAGGTTACCGTTAAGTGATTCTCATACACTTTGATATCAAAATGAATTGGTCATGCCGTGATTGAAATACTCAGAGTCAGAACTGGTATGTCCCTCTGTAAATCACTTCCTAGATTCTGTTAGCCTCAACTAGCTAAGGAATGGTTGTCTAGAGCAATGCAGTGGCTTAGGAGGCTTTGCTCTGAACTCAAGTCAGAAAAGTCACCATTCTCCTACTCCTGGGAATAGGTTCATGCTTCCACATTGAAACTTTTTGATGTAGGTACCAGGAGGATAGAAATATCTTCTTTCCACCTTTTGAGAACTTACTAAATTCTCCAATTAATAGGGTTATTGATAATTTTTTGTCTTAATCTACTTGCACAAGTATTTTTACTTCCCTCCTGAGCTCTATCACTTGATTATGACTGCAGGCCAGTTTTCTTATAGATATCATCAGCATATGGTATAACATAAATTGATTAAAGCCCTTGCTGTGAAATATGACCCAGGTTTAAATCCTGGCTGTTTCATTTACTGGTCACAGACCTGGGAACACTTATACTTTAACATCTCTGAGTTCAGTTTCCTCATCGGAAATACTATGAGTAATATAACCTACTTCATAAGGTTATTGTGAGAATTTAATCAGATAAGGCTCATCTTATACCTAACAGCGCCTACTATTTGACAAATCCGCCCCCAGGAGGAACTGTATTGCATTTTAAATAGTTCTAAAGCTTTGTGTGTAGTCTTCACAGCCATGAAGTCTGCAAAACACTAAAGCCAGTTTTCTTTACCATACTTGTCTAAAGATAACTTTTTCATTTATTTCAGAGCATCTCACTGAGTTGGATTTTCTTCTCTTTGCTCCTGGCAGTATTCCCGCTGATGCCTGTTGTAGGAAGAAAGCCAGATATCTTTCTAGTGTATGAACAATATTTTAACTTATTTGCTTTTGAGTATAATTGTTTTTCTCAGTCAACACTATGAAATATAAACCTCATCTTGGTTATGAGTCTCAAAATAAACTAGTGAATAAACTAAAAGTTAAAATACTAATATCAAACCATTAGTCGTAATTTTGGCTCAGTCTCTGAGGAGCATTAAAGCTCCCTGGAGATACTTCTGGGCCTATCAAAAAAATAAAATTGAGCCAAACAGTGATAACTTAAAATGCAAAAGAAAAAAAAAAGTCTAGAAGCTTTTGTATATTGAGGAATCAGTAAAGGTTTCATATGAGAAAATTGTTTTGTTTGCCAAAAATGAAAATATCTAAAAGCCAGTGATGTAATCTTTGTCTTTGCCTTTGAACATGTTCACACTTTAAATGTCATAGAATAATGAAATTCTCTCCTAATCTGCATGTAATGATCTCTAGGGGAGGAGACTCTGTACCTTGACTTTATATCTAATTAAACTGTTAGAAAATTCTGTATACCTTACCTAATTCTCCATGTTGCGGTCACATTTATTTCTTCTCAGTGTATACCAAATCTGTAAAATAATTGATTACCTTTACTTTTGACCTAATTTTAAATTATTATCAAGAAGTCTAGCTGTGTGTGTGTGCACATGTGTGTGCATGTGTGTGCTCAGCAAGCTAAATGATCTCTATTTCATGTAACATTCCCTGTCATTTTCTAATCGTGTAATCATCTTTGTTACTTTGTTTTGAACTCTGTATAAGCAATTTTTTTAGCATTTTAACCTAATCTTTAATCGATAAGGGTATATATTTTTTAACTGAAGGAATATTAACTAAATTATATTTTTAAAGTATGTGTTAATTTTTGAGCATGTGTTATTTATCAGTGAACACATATTATCTCATTTCTGTGAAGTACTAGTATAGAATAAGTCAGGAATTAGTCCAGAAAGTCAATTTATTAGCAAAAAAAAAAAAAAAAAAAAAGAAAATAATTGTATGGAGTTCTAAGACCATACTTCTCAGTCATAATTTATTAGTTTTACTAAGTAAAAACATTTTGTATCTGTCATAAACTATAATAGTATGTAAGAAGATTAATTCAAATATTTTCATTTATTTCTTGCTTCATATTTCTGTGTGAGCTCTCCTGTTGTCTTTATAAAACCCCTTTCCCTGCTTTGGTCAGTTTCTGCTTTTCTGTCCTGTTCAAGCAGTGTTGACATAGTTGAGCAGAATTTATATGGTAAAAGGAGGAGAAATTATATAAAGTGTCTCCATAGAAATTTGCCACTTGCATATTTTACTAAAGATGAATGCAAGAAGCAAACTTGCTAAAACAGGAGAAATCCTAATTTGTATTTTTTAAAATTATGTTTTTTCCCCCTCTCTGCTTCTTAATTTAAATTCCTCAGTGATTTAAGTTTGTGCTGGTGTTCTAGTGGTTATATTGCAACTTCTTTATTTTGACTTCTGGTTCATGGAGAAATTTCTGCTCTCCATTTGATCTCTCACATCACCTCCCTTCGTTAGAAATTTAACAAGACAGATATGTGAAACATTTAAAGTTAAATTTAAAAAGAAAAAATTAAAATTAAAGAAAAAAGCAAAAATAACATAGCTATGATATTCTTCTTACTCAAATCTCTAAAAAACATATTTGCCAATGAATTAAATTATTCAAAAGTTTAAAAATATATAAATTATTTTTTTAAAAAAAGAAAAAGCAAAGAATCTTGATCATAGGTCACTGTTTTCTTAAGCTTAAGTGGTAATCCATGTTGAATGTAGAACTACTTTTTTCCCTTACAATTTTCAAAAAGAGTGTGAAAAGAATCCAAACAAAAGCAAAAACAAGCAAGTATTTTCCTAGGAATTCCTGCTTTCATTCATTTTTAGCCCTGCCTTTTGTTTTCTTATTTCTCTTTAGCTACCTCCTTTTCTCATACTTGTTAAATTGCCTGCTTCCAGATTCTGTCCTCAACTATTTCAATTGTCCTATGTAACTCAGATTTTTAGGAGGTGAGAAATACAGCTTTAACATTAGTATACCATTTCTTTGGTATCAGTTTCCTTCAACCTCAGGAACCATACTATACCTAGTGTTCTTGAAAAAAGTATAATTTGTTGGGGCAAATGCCTCATAAGTTAAGCATCTGATTCTTGATTTCAGCTCAGGTCATGAGGTTCATGTCTCAGGTTGTGAGATTGAGCTGGCTCACATCAGATTCCATGCTGGCATGAAGCCTGCTAAATATTCTCTCCCTCTGTCTCTCCACAACGCCCGCCTCCTCTTAAAAAAAAGGAAATGTAGTTTGTTGTTTCCTTGCTGTTCAAATGCCTCACCTACATGTTACCTTTGTGGCCTCTGTCCTACCCTTCCTTTAGCCAGGAGCAGCTGAGGAAAGCACCAAGATTAATGATAGAACCATTGTGTTCTGCTAGCAATACTAGGGATTAGAAATGTTGATCCTTTTTGTATGAGTAAGTGCTCATAATCAGAAAATTTATGTTGTAGATACTGATGATGTGTTTAACTATTTTTTATATTGTTTTTCTGTAAATGTATCCCAAGTCAGACTAAGGACTTGGTATGCATAAAATCTTTAAAAATCAAAGTAAAGAAATAAGGTAAAAATATCTAAAAATTTGTAAGGAATTAAAAATAACCCCATCCCTACTGCATCTTCCTCCTGTGATTTTTTATACCTATATACCTGTATATCTATTTTGCTCCCTCATCATGATAAAACCAAATGACTGATAGAATCTACATTAGAGTAAAATATCAAACATTTTTATATGATGCATGTTCAGTAAATATCTTAAGGAAATTTAAAATTGTGAATTGTGTTTTAAAACAGAATAGGAGCTGGCTCGCTGGTTCTTCTGCTGTCCCTGTGTGTTCTAACATCTCTCATAAAAAGAAAAGATCGTTTTATAAATGAAGAGCTGCTGTTACATCTGTTTCAGGTCAGTTGCAGATTTGTTTGTTTGTATGTTTTTTTAAGATTTTATTTAATTTTATTTATTCATGAGAGACACAGAGAAAGAGGCAGAGACACAGACAGAGGGAGAAGCAGGCTCCGTGCAGGGAGCCTGATGTGGAACTCGATCCTGGGACTCCAGGATCATGCCCTGGGCCAAAGGCAGGCGCTAAACTGCTGAGCCACCCAGGGATCCCCAAGATTTTATTTATTTATTCATGAGAGACACAGAGAGAGGCAGAGACATAAATAGGCAGAGGGAGAAGCAGGCTCCTTGCAGGGAGGCTGATGTGGAATTTTATCCCAGATCTCTGGGGTCACGCTTTGAGCCAAAGTCAGACACTCAACTGCCGAGCCACCCAGGTGTCCCAAGTTAGTTACAGGTTTTCGATACCATATTACACTAATGATATACCAAATGGATCTTATGATTGTATTTAATGATATTGTTCTTAAGATGCCATCACGTTTACATTGCTCAATACCTGCCGGATGAGAAGAAAGTTCTCTGTTTAAGATATTACATGGAAAAAAAAAAGATATTACATGGAAATATAGTCTCTAAGGGGTATGAAATAGCCAAAAAGTCAGCAGACAAGCCCAAAGATGCCAAGAGAGCAGAGATTAAGGAGTTATAAGAGGCATCTGTATTCACCCAAAAGTTGAACTGAGATTTAGACTGAGATTCTTATTGTTCTCATTTGCATCAGGGGAAGGGTAATTTTCTAGTGAAAGCAGCCTCTGAGTATGTTTATATGAAGAATATAGCCAGTTTAAGACTTCAGATGATGTGCCAGGGAAGGTAGACTTCACCGTGGTTACTGGCTTTGGTGGTGAAAAGAACTTTGAACTTGAGGTTTCAAAATTGAATCAATTCGCATTTATACTGTATACTCAATATGTGATTTCCATTAATATAGCTTCAGTCTGTTTTTAATCTGTAGTTTTTAATCTCTAACTGAGTTGTGTGAATTAGAGAGTATATAATGTTATATTCTATAAATGACAGCTGTTTTCTATATAAGCATGGAAACCACTTTTTTTTAACAATAAAAAATTTTAAAAACACTGACAAAAGAAAAATTATAGGTGTCTTCTCAAAAAATTTCCTCAGAACAAACCTGGGATAATAGAAAGTAATGCCAAGAACACTCTAAAATAAAAATATAGCATCACTTAAAAGGTGTTAGTTTGTCCTTAGAGAACAACGGAGAACATATAAGAAGACAAGAAGTATTTTGTCAAATGTCTTATCAAGACGTAGGAATGTATATTTCATTTTAAATGGTGTATCAACTGGCTTTACACTAAAGCCCACAGGTAACATTGACAGAATTCACCTATAATTATGACTACTTTGGCAGAAATGAATGTTCCTGGATCCCACTCTACAGGAGCAAATATAATGTTAAAATTCTTAGAGTCCTAATTAGAAATATCCCTGAGTATAAGGTAAATCTGTTGCAAAATTTCTTTTTTACAATAACTTTATTAATTTAGATTAATTGCTCTATTGTGTAGCATATTTTTGATGATTCCAAGATAAATATCTTTTATTTTTTTAAGATTTTATTTATTTATTCATGGGAGACAGAGAGAGAGGCAGAGACACAGGCAGAGGGAGAAGCAGGCTCCACGCAGGGAGCCTGATGTGGGACTCGATCCCGGGACTCCAGGTCCACGCCCTGGGCTGCAGGCAGGTGCTAAACCGCTGAGCCATCCAGGGATCCCAATAAATATCTTTTAACATATTAATGTCTCTGACGTGAGAACATGTCTTACCATTGAAAGGATCCTAGGATTATGTCATAGCTTTGTCAACAGCATTTTTTTCCCTAAATTCACTGATAATATAAAATAAATTAAAAGTATCTTAAGGATTGGTGATGAGGTTGCTAATCTGATCTCTAGGAGATTTTACTTTGTTTACAGCCATAGCTGTCTTTCTTAAAAATGGCAAATAATTCACTAGTTCAGGCGTTGTTGGAAGATAATTTTTTAAAGAGCCAGATTATAAGTATTTTAGGCTGTGGGTCCTATGGAGTCTGTTGTAAATCCTCAGCTTTACCACTATAACACAGAGGGAGCTGTAGACAACACAAAAATGAATGAATGTAGACTATACATAAGTGACTATGTTTAAACAAAACAGTATTTCTAAGAATAGGCTACCAGCCTACAAGCCATAGTTTACCAGTTCTCCACAAGTTTATGTATATTCCCTGAAGATTATTGAACTCCTAGTGTTTCAACTACCGTATGAACATTCAGGCTACAAACAGGTATTGAATCAATGGACATGACTGAGTGAGGGCCACAAGTGGAAGACACTAAACCACATTGCACCATCTGCATTTCCATGAGTTAGGAAATCTTCAAAATTAATAATGAGTATTTCTAAATAGACATGGTGTGACCACATATACTAAACTACTCTCAAAAGTGTCAAGTGCCTTATTTTCTGCTTAGTGACAGAGTTCTATCTTGTAGCCTGGGCTGTGAGAGGGTGAGCTGGTCTAATTTCAGTAGCTTTGGGGCTAGATTCCAGTTGTTCCAGCACTTTTCTAAGGATTCTTTTTATAATATAAGTCTCTCACCACCTTCTCTTCTACTGATGTGATTTGTATTTACTCTCAGATGCTGAGCATAGCGCTTTCCATGTATGTTGTGTACAGCACCCATCACAGTCTACTCAAGAAACAAGGACTGCCTTTTTTAAACCAGATCATTAGCTGGATAATATTAGGTAAGAGGGCAATCGAGCTAAATGAATTAATGTTATTATATCAAGTCCTATCTTAAAATTATCCATTTACATCTGTATTATTGTTACTGAGAGAAATAATTTCATTGAATGAAAATAATAATAACCAGCTATGATTTCTAACTCATGCTGGAATTTGACAAAGAAAATTAGAACTTCTATGACCATTCATGTGTTGATAAGAATTACTTGATACAATATTATTGGCCTGATAATAAGGCTAATATATATTCACATCTAATAAAATTCTAAGTGATTCCCGAAGAGAAGAGATCCTTATGCTCAAATTTCATGTCAATTCATAAATTCTCCATTCTTACACAGAGACTAGGAAACAGTTCATTTTTATCTTTATTTCCCTTGCTGAGAATAACATTGATTAGTTACCTCCCAACACATTACACATTTTATAAAGCCAGTTAAATGTTTCAAAACACATTCCTCTATAGTACCTTTACTTAAGGATCCTGAAATGTTCATGTGAAAGAAACAGAAGTAACTTAAAGACCTAGGGTTTCACTTCCAACTGGAAAACAAGACAGGTGCAAACTTGAAGTCCAAGTTTTTCATTTAAAAAAAAAAAAAAAAAGACATTTTGTGATGTCTATGAGTAATGTGACTTGCAATTTAACCTCTCTGGTTTGTTGTTTTTTTAATGATTTTTGGATTGGAACTTTACCTTAAAAGTGATGAAGGCTGTTCTGCAGGCCTTCCCATTAAATTATCTTGATTTAATAAAGTTACTATTTATATTCATTTTGCATAAACAATATTGGCAACTACTCCTTCATCCAAAAAAAAAAAAAAAAAAAACCAATGTGTTCAGTTTGTACTATGTTCTGGCACTGTTCTATTCCCTGAGAATAATAAAGATAGACAACATCCCTGCCCTTTTGAAGCATATATTATACACGGAAGGGGTAGGTAATATTCTAGTAAAGTGACCATAAATAATGATCTCTCACATGACATATTAGTTTTTAAATCCCCAGAAAAAAACAAAAACTATGAATGGGAACTCTCGTATTAAAGGGAAGTCTTTCTGTCATAGTGCATAACTTCACAAATGCACAGTCATGTACAACACACACCAGCAGATAAATAATATATGGCAAATAGGAGGTCTGATATAATTAGTAGCAATGCAGCTCTTGCTCATTCCTGTACAGTGCAGCCTCGCTCACCTCCTTAGTTTTCTTACCTACCTAGGGGTAAACTACAGTGAAGAAGAGAAGCAAAGAAAACACAACTTGTGCACATTTCATTATATCTCATTTCTAAACGTCTAAAACTTATAAAAAGGTTTTTAAAAAAAGAACATTTATCAGAATTACAGAAAGCCATCCTTCACTTCATGTGCTTGTCCCTTATCTGTGTTTATGAATATATATGTACACTTAAAATTTTTAGATGCCATATTCAGTATTTTTATTTATTCTGCTTTCCTTATGTTAATTTTTCAGTCGACCTAGCAATGTTCATGGCATTGTTTTCTTTCTTTGTCTTTTATGACATTGATATTTTTGAAGAATATAACCAACCACAACCCCCACCCCACAATGGATTGTTACTCAATTTGGATTTGTCTGATATTTCCTTATAATTAAATTGAGGTTAGGCATTATTGGCCTAATTGAATATTACAATTAATTGAATAATTGAATATTAGAATATTGCATAAGTGATGCTGTGCCCTTCCTAAGGTCACATTTGGAGGTGCATGATCTCTATCTGTCCCTCATTGTTGATGTTAATTTGTATCACCCTATCAAGGTGTTACCCATTTTTCACCATAAATTTACTGTTTTCCCCCCTTCCCTTGCTACTAATAAACTGTCAGTGAGGAGACACTCTAAGACCAGCAAATATCCTCATCAAAATTCCTCCCTAGATGTAACATCCATTCATAAGTCTTTCCTGATCCAATATTTGTCATGATGACCACAAAATGATCCCCATTGCATTTACCAGAGGTTCTCTGCATTCTTTTCTGAGAATCTTCCCTTCTTTCCTATACATTCATTCGTTGACTTAGCTATTTATTATTTTTGTGGACTCAGGAGCACTTATTTTTTAAAAATTTATAACTCATTACTGTTCATACTTTGGGGCTTAAATTGTCCCAGACTTGGCTAGAGAGAGCCTCTTCAAGCTAGCTTCTAAATACACACCCATCAACCCCCATAATTTTTTTGATCACTTTATTTTCTGGCATTGAGAAAATGTTTACCTTATAAAGTTTACCTTATATCCATACTGTCCCAGCTCTGGAATCAGTTATTTCTCTGAGGAGCCATAGTTCTTTTTATTGGGTGAATGGTGCCATATGTACTCATCACTACTGGGGTATCTGCTTCTTTGCTCTTCAATAGACAGAGCTAGGAAATATGTACTCTTATATACATATAACATCTCATATATAGGTACATATACACGCATATGTTAACACATACATGCACATAAACATGCATATACACATATTTCAGAGATCATAAGTTCATGCTGATACCTATATTTCTATCTATTCTTTCTTGCCTTCCCCCATTTCATATTTATATGTTCTTCCCATGATGATAACTAACCTTGGCTTCCAACAACATCAATATGTATACTCATTTGTTAGTCCTATAGCACATCTAAAGCAATTTCAGGAATGTTTCACCCATGCCATCACAATAAATAAACTTAATATTAGTCAAGATTTGTTTGTAATTCTCACTCTGCCCCCTCACTTCACCTTGCCTAAGACTAAAGGTTTATGGTTAAATATTGTGTTCATATTTATTTAGATTTGCCTGCCTGCCTCCCTCCCTTCCTCCATTTTGTTTACGGTGATTATGATATTCATTTGAAACACAACTAGGTTTGTTTCAGTTTGCTGTTTTGGTTTTTATTTTTTCTTTCCTATTCTTTTTTTTTTTTTTTTTTTTTTTTTATGATAGTCACACAGAGAGAGAAAGAGAGAGAGGCAGAAACACAGGCAGAGGGAGAAGCAGGCTCCATCCCGGGAGCCCGACGTGGGATTCGATCCCAGTCTCCAGGATCGCGCCCTGGGCCAAAGGCAGGCGCCAAACCGCTGCGCCACCCAGGGATCCCTCCTATTCTTTTTTATTTAATTTTTTGAATACATACAATATTCACATGCTTCCAAACATAGAAACTATACAAAAAGGTATACTCAAAGAAGTGCTGTATGTAGTACTTTCACCCCATTCTCCTGTATCTCCAGTCCTTAATGGGCTATAAACGTCATTGCTTTCTAGTTACCCTTTATGTGTTTCTCTGATATAAGTATGTTTTCCTATTTTTCCTCCTTTCTTACACAGAAGCGGAAGCATTTTATATATCCTCTTTTGTACTTTGCATCTTTCACTCAATACCTCTTGGTAATCAATTCATATCAATTCATAGAGCTCTTCTTTATTCTTTTTTTACAGCTATTTAGTTTTCCAATGTGTATGTATTCCATTGTTTATATAACCAGTCTCCTATGCTTTCATGTTTAGGTAGGTAATGATTTTTTTTAATTTTTTTTTAATTACAAATAATCCTGCAACAAATAACATTGAGCATATGCGTAGTTCATACTGTTAGGTATATTTTCAGAATAAATTCCTAGAAGTTATATTATTGATGTAAAGGGTAAATGTGCATGTAGTACTTTTAAATATTGCTAAATTCCCCTCCAGAGATGCACCATTTTTCATTTCTGCCAACAATATAGTGCCTATTTCTCCATAGGCTCACCAAAGTCTTTTAAATTTATGCCAGTCAATAAGTTTATGCCAGTGACAATCAATTATGTTCAAGCTTTGGAATTTATGCCGTTTTAAATTTAAGAAATGGTATCTTTTTGTTTTTAATTTGTATTTTTCTTATTATGAGTGAAGTCAAACATCATTTCACATGCTTAAGGGACATTTTTATATCTCTAATGGGAAGGATCTATTCATCTGTTTTCCCTAGATTTTAATAAAATTTTTGGTTCTTTGCTTTTATTTTTAAAAGCTCAGCCCAGGTGGCTCAGTGGTTTAGCGCTGCCTTCGGTCCAGCACATGATCCTGGAAACCGGGGATCGAGTCCCACGTCGGGTTCCCTGCATGGAGCCTGCTTCTCCCTCTGCCTGTGTCTCTGCCTTTCTCTCTCTCTCTCTCTCTCTCTCTCATGAGTAAATAAAATCTTTTTAAAAAAATTAAAAATAAAAGCTCTTTATAAATTAGGGATATTAGTCCTTTACCTATGATATATGTAACAGAATTTTTTCCCAATTTGTCACATGTCTTTTCACTATGCTTATGATGTCTTTTTGCCCTGCAAATGATTTCTAATTTTGTATACTCAGACTTCTTTTAATGCATCTGACTTTTTGGTCACAGAAAGCTGTTCCTGGTACCTACGTTATAGAGGAATTCAGTCATATTTTCTTCTAGTACTTGTATACTTTTACCTTTTACATTTCAATCTTTGATTTAGTTAGAGTTAATTATCCTAAATGTATGGTATAAAGAAAGGATTTAATTTTATTTTTTCCAAATGACTATCCATTGTCATTAATAAAGACTTTATTTGCCCCAGTGATTTAACACTTTTATCATACATTAGATACACTGGCCTATTTCTAGACTTTATATTCTATTCCAATTATATGCCTATTCATGTGCCAATCTCATACTGTTTTAGTTACAGAGACTTCATAGTATATTACAATAAAGTATGAACTTTAGGATCAACTGCTCTAACTACAAAAAAAAAAGGCCACTGGAATTTTTAAGGAGATCATATTAAATATGTAAATAAACTTAGGGAAAACTTATATTTTAATCATAAGTAATGTTGAGGCATTCTAACCAAGAACAAGGGATGTCTTTCCACTTGATCCAGTCTACTTTTATGCCTCTAAGAGTAGTCTTTATAGTTTTCTTCATACAGGCTTTAAATATTTCTTATCAAGTATATTACCAAATATTTTATCTTCTTTTTTGCAATTGTAAATGGGCCTTTCTCACTCATTGTGTCCTTCTATTTTTTTTTTTTTTTTTTTTTAGTATAAGTTGCTCTTGATTTTTACATATTGGTTTTATATTCTATTTCCTTACTGGATTCTTTCATTTCTTGAGTTAGGTTTTTCATCAACTCTCTAAGATTTTCCAAGTATACTATCATGCCATTTACAAATATAGGTGTATATTTTCCCCCTTTTCCCTCCTTGACTTTTTTTTTTTTTTTTTTTTTGTCCCTTGACCTTTGTGGGAATACCTCTGATACCTCTGGAGTTGGCTTTAGGATTTAGGTACATATATTTGTTGGCTTTAGGATTTAAGGTACATATATTTGTCATGTTAAAGTACATGCATTCCTATTTTATTTAGAGTTCTTATTACGAATGCATGGATGTTGAATTTTGTCAAAGGCTTTTTCATTATCTATGGGAGTAATGTGATTTTTTTCTTAGACCTATGAATATGGCCTATTAATAATATCAGTAGAGTTTTGAGTATTGTACCATCCTTGCATTCCTTATATAAACCCCAAGACACATTTTTATCATAATATATTATATTCTTAATGTGTGTTGGGGTCCATTTGATAGTATTTTTCCATCAGTATTCATAATGATATTGGTCTTTAATTTTTTTTCATTCTATATTTATCAGATTCAGGTATCAATATTATGCTTCTTCATTAAAAAAATAAATTTCTCTTTGATTTCTATACTCTAAAATAATAGATAGTCCTGGGCCGTATCTGTTCTGTAAAGTTTTAGAAGAATTACCCTTTGAAACTATACAAACCTAATTCTTTGTTAGGTAGTTCCCTGATAACTTCCTATATTTCTTCTATGAAATTGGCCTGTTTAAGTTTTTATCTTTGCTGGGGTTAGTTTGGGAAGCTATATCTGCCTAAGTGGTTATACATTTCTTCTAGATTTTCAAACTTGTTTGCATAGAGAGATGCAAAGTAGTCTCTTAATGATTTAAAAAATTCCGTCTGTGTCATTAGACCTTTCCCTCATCATTTATTTTATTTGCACTTTTCCCCTTTTCTGTGATTAACTTAATGGTTTGTCCTTTTTTGTTGATTTTCTCAAAGAATCTAGATTTTGATTTATTAATTTGATTTACTGTATTTCTATTCACTAACTCATTAGTTTTTGTTTTATTTTTACTTTCTAGTTTCATTGCATTTTGCCAGAGATTGTTTGCCCTATTTCCACTTTATGGAACCTACTGCTACTTTCTATGTGCTCTAGTGTATATGATTAGTTTTTGTAAACATTCCATATGTACTTGAGAAGAAAGTAGTCTCTGTTATGAGACTGTACTGTTCAGTATATATCCAGAATATCTATTTTGTTGGTTATATGGTTTTATATTCTTATATTCTATAAGTTGTTTTTTGTCAACTTATCCTAGTAAGAAGGGTGTGTTACAGTTTTCTTAGTATATTTCTACCTATTACTTTTTGTATCTCCTATAAATTTTGTATTATGTAGGTAGTTGATGTGCTCTTTGTAGCAAAATTTATAACTATTACATCATCATTGTGGAATGTGGCTTTAATGTCATATGCTATCCCTTTTGTCTTGTTTATTGCTTTATAGCCTGAAGTGTACTTTATCTGGTATCAGGGTTGCAATTCTGAATTTCTTACTGTAAACATTTGCCTAGTCCATTCCTTTATTTTTAGTCTTTTGAATCACTGTGTTTTAAGTCTGTCTCTTTTATTCAGAATAGAACTGGGTTTTGCTATGTGTGTCAATTTGAACCATTTTATTTAAGTGAAAATATTCATGTTTAAGCTTGGTATCTCTCTATTTTGTCATATTTTCTTATGTTATAGTTATGTGCATATTGTGCTATATAATTCCTGTGCTATATACTTTTTCAAATTTGGAATGTCCTATATCATTTTATTTATTGTCCTTATTGATTTTGTCATTGCTTTGGGAAGGTGAGATTCAGTCTGCTGCTTTTTCTCCAAATACATAAACATTCCTGTGGCATATGTTTTCTTTTTATTCATTTATTTTTCAAAAGAATATTTTAGTTTTTAATTATTGAGATATAACTGGCACAAAGCATTGTATAAGGTCTAGGTATACAATGCTTTGGTTTGATGCATTTATATATTGCAACATGATTAACAGTGCAGTGTTAGCTAACACTTCTATCGTATCACACAATTATCTCTCTTTTGTGGTGAGAACAGTTAAGATCTATCTCTTTATAAGTTTGAAGTTTATAATGTATTATTGACTATAATTTCTATGTTCTGTCTTAGGCCTCTAGACTTATTTATCTACTGATGATAAGTTTCTACCTTTAAGCATCTTCCCATTCCACCACCCTCAGCTCCTCATAAGAATGTGGTCTTTTTAGATTCTACATATAGGTGATGTCGCACAATATTTGTCTTTCTCTGCCTGGCTTATCTTACTAAGTATAATGACCCTTGTTGTCACATGTCTTGGCTTATTTCCATGTCTTGGCTATTGTGCATAATGCTACAGTAAACATGAGCATGTAGATATCTCTTCAAGATCTTATTTTCAGTTCTTTTGGATAAATACCCAGAAATGGGATCATTGGATAATATGGTAGTTCTATTTTTAATTTTTTGAGGAATCTCCATACTATATCCATAGTGACTGCATCATTTTACATTTCCACCAACAGTGCACAAGGCTTACAGTTCTTATACATCCTTGTCCACTCTGGTTATATTCTATTTTTGTTTCTTTTATAATGGCCATTCTACCAGATGTGAGATGATATCTCATTGTGGTTTTTATTTGCATTTCTGTGATGATTAGTGATTACTAATGATTCTGTGATCTTTTCATGCACCTGTCGGCCATTTGGATGTCTTCTTTGGAGTAATATCTATCTAGTTCCTCTGTCCATTTTTTAATTGAATTGAATTTTTTGTTGTTAATGAGTTATATGAGTTCTTTATCTATTTTGGATATTAGCCCCTTATCTGATATATGGTTTGCAAATATTTTGTCTTCTTCCACAGGTTGCCTTGTCATTTTATTGCTTGTTTCTTTTGATATGCAAACTTTTTCATTTCATATAGTCCCACTTGTTCATTTTTGCTTTTGTTCCTTGTGCTTTGGGTGTCATATCAAAAAAAATTGCTAAGATCAGTGTTATTCTTAATATTATCCTATTATTTTCACCAAAGAGTTTTATGCATGACTTTTTAACCCATTTTGAATTAATTGTTGTGAATGGTGTAAGATTTTTCTGCATGTGGTTATCTAGTTCTCCCAACACCATTTGTTGAAGAGACTATCCTTTCCCCACTGAGTGTTACTGGCTCCCTTGCCAAATATTAGTTGACTGTGTATATGAGGGTTTACTTCTGGGCTAAGCATATATTTTAGATAAGACATTTCATCCTTGAGACTCAGAGAGATAGGTACTACTAGAGGATGCCTACCAAATGCTGTAAGGTGTGAAATAGTTCACTCAGAGGTAGATCAGCAGTATCTCCAGAAATCTCTTCCAGGCACTGATTCACCATAGTCTAGTTCCAATGAGCACTTTTTGCTAATGTGCTGTGATCTCCAAATGGATTAAATGTTATAAAACTTGTTCTAACATATGTCATTCAGAATGGGGACTCTTATTTCTCCCTCTATCACCTCATCAATTTTTTAGACAAAAGTAAAACAAGGATAGAAAATAGAGTTTTACAGAAGATGTCTCATTTGGGCTGGCTTTTATAATAAATTTTAATGTGTCACTTTTTTTCTGTTAAAATATGTATCTGCTGATAACAGTACTGGACTATCACACCTGAAAAAGAGAAGGTATTTGTCAAAGGGACTATCAATATAACATTCAGATTCTTACATCTTGCAGTGACTTTGTTTTGAATGAGATTGTCTTTAAATTTAACTTATTAGTAGATGTTGATTAGTAATAATAACAGCAGCTAACATTTACTAAGCACCTACTGTATCCCTCACACTATGTTCAAAGGGCATTTTACAGGTAAAGTTGTATTTAAACCTCACAACAACTTATTTATATGTTTTCTACTTGACAGCTAGGAATACTACTTAGATGAGTTCATAAACTTGCCCTGTAGTTAAATAGTTAATAAATGAATCAGCCAGAGTTTCATCCCAAGTCATCTGTCTCCATACTCAAGAGCATTTAATTCCATATATGTTTCCTGCCTAACTAGGGTGATGGGGAACTTAGGCATATTTCCTTCCCAATATAGAAATGAGGAGTTTATGTTTTGTGGCTCTCCTATTGAAGTACTTGCTTTCTTGTCCTGTGGGGAAGGTTTCCTTCATTTATTAAGATTACTCTTATTACAACCCTCATATGTGGGGAAATACTTTCCTGTTTTTCATTTTCTAGGTGGCACACTACCACTCTCAGTGCATACTTCACAGTGGGAAAACTTAGGAAGAGGAGAAGGGGGTTAGGAAAAAGCAATTTCTGGGGAATAAGTTGTCTGTGGACTAAATGCCTAATTAAGAGAAAATTTGCTAACTCTGGAACAATATGTTGTATTACATTTTTTATTATTTATATTAGCAAATAACAAATTACTCATTTAGGGGTTAATATTACAGTGAGCAAGACTAGACAAAATTGAGAAAATCTGAGCAAAAGGTAGTAAAATAATGAAATGTAATTTGAATTAAAAATGTGAAGTTTCAGGGGCGCCTAGGTGGCTCATTCGGTTAGGCCCCCAACTCTTAATATCCACTCAGGTCATGATCTCAGGGTTGTAGAATCAAGCCCCATGTCGTAGTGCTCCATACTCAGCACAGAGTCTATTTGTCCCTCTCCCTCTCCTGCTGCTCCTTTTCCACTCACTTGGTCGTTGTTCTTTCTAAAATAAATAAATACATAAATAAAATCTTTTTTTTTAATGTGAAGTTTCAGATTTCCACAAAACTGGTTAGGGCAAGTATAGCCCATTTTGAGAGGTCATAGAAACAATTCTATAAATGACACTAGAATCAGTACTTCTAAATGCATATACACTGTGTTTGTGTATGTCATAATGACACTGTCCTGCTTTGTTTTATTGCAGCCTCTTCCTTCGTCCTACCACTACTGAGTCCTACAAGTCTCTTTGAGCGGTTGTTTAGCATACTTCTTTCCTGGATGTCAGCCTACCTACTGCTAAGCACAGGGTATAAACTGTTTTTAAAATTTAATTTTTAGTGGCAAATGATATTGACATTTCTCTTTGAATATTTTACCTCTGGAAATGAAAAATATACAAATCTTGAGGAATAAATCATAAGTATTGTCTATTTCGTAAGAACTGTGTATGACTTGATCTTAAATCTTGTTTTCTTTTTCTTATTTTCATAGTATTGCCTGTTGTCTTTGTCTTTCTGTTTACTTCCTAAAGCTGCTAAAATGTCATTTCACTACAGTATTAGAAAGTTCTGATTGATTATGTAGGAATTTGAAGTCTCAAACAGTGACTTAAAAGAACTGTGGCTTTGTTACATTTCTTTCATGTATTTCAAATCACCCCTTGATTTGTTCACTTATTTGAATATATTTTCATTCTTACTCTTAAATATATCCTAGTCCAAATATTCCTTTTGATTCAGAAACTTTCAGAATATTTTCCCAAAAGTTAAAGAATCCATTTTTAAAGATTTTATTTACTTATTCATGAGAGACACAGAGAGAGAGAGAGACATAAGCAGAAGGAGAAGCAGGCTCCATTCAGGGAGCCTGATGTGGGACTCGATCCCAGGACTCCAGTCCAGGATCGAAGTCCTGGGCTGAAAGCAGACACTAAACCACTGAGCCACCCAGGCATCCCAGATTTAAATTTTCTTACAAAACAAAAACAAAACTAGCAGCGTGATTTGGGATAGATCTGCAAGTGTTCTTTAGATTTCAGTGAACAGTGATACAATCTCCCCATCTTCTTTGAAGAAAAGGATTTTTCACTTGCTTGAATTTTATTTCATCCTTACTTAAATGTTTGTGAGGGTGAGAAATGTGTACCTTGTAACAACATTGTATAGAACAAATCAAATTACCACCACTCATAGATAGTTCAAAATTTGGCCCAAACACAGTTTCTTAATCCCAACTAGACTAAACTTAGGGTTTCACCATTGTGCTATCAACAGATTATTCCCAGTTTAGATGATTTTGTAAAGCCATTTGAGTCCTAGACTTGGGTTCGTTCTTTGGGAAACTTAGTTGCCCTAACTCAGAATTAGAACGATGTTCTTAAAAATCTTTTCTTAATGGGCCCTAACTTTCTAAGTGGACCTAGGCTGCAGGAGTTCTTGTAGTCCTCAGATAAGATATGATCCAGTGTGGTATGAAACTTTCTCTTAAAAAAGCTCCATACACCTCCTACCCTCCTTTCTCCCTGCCTAACCAGTTCTGAAACACAGATGTGAAGAAGTAATAAAAGCAACATGGAAATTTTCAACAGTTACCTAATAAGATTTTAAGAGAGGCTTTCTTTGAGACTTAGAACTTTAAACTTTGAAATAAAACTTGAAGTCTATCAGCAGTTTCTTAAGAGTGATAAACAGAATCAGACTTTAAAACTGTTCACTCTCTGAGCGTGTGGGTGGCTCAGTCATTTAAGTGTCCAACTCTTGATCTCAGCCCAGTTTTGATCTCAGGGTTGTGAGTTCAAGCCCTGTGTTGGGCTCCATACTGGGTGTGGAGCCTACTTAAAAACAAAAACAAAACTTCACTTTGACCTGTTATTGGTGAAATTTCAAAATAAATAATTTAGTTACAATCAGAATCTATCAAACTATATATGAATTAGTTTTTAGTCTAGATAAGAAGGCAAAAAAATAATTTGTATTTTAACTCACCATTTTGGGGTGACCCACGAGTTTCATTAAGAAATCTTCTCTAGAGGTTGCCTTAAGAAGATATGTGTTTGAGACGGTCCAGAAATATTTGCCAACTTCTACACAGTCCCTTAATAATCACTAAACCCTTTTCTTTTTTGAGCCTTCACATTCTAAAGCAATAAACACATTTAAAAGAATACAGAAGATTTAAGAAATATAAATAGATCTGGTTTACTAGATTAGAGAGGAAGGAAGAAAGAAGAAAGGATGATTGAAGTTGAATTTTGAGTGAAAAAATATTTCGTGATCTATAATGAGCTAATCATGTAACGTACATTGGGGATAAATATGATAGTGTTTTAAATTCTCAATTTCAGGGCAGCCCAGGTGGCTCAGCTGTTTAGCGCCACCTTCAGTCCAGGGCGTGATCATGGAAACCTGGGATCGAGTCCCATGTCGGGCTCCCTGCATGGAGCCTGCTTCTCCTCCTGCCTGTGTCTCTGCCTCTTTCTCTTTCTCTGTGTCTCTCATGAGTAAATGAATAAAATTTTTTTAAAAATCCTCAATTTCATAGTCATAAAGATACCAAAGCATATTTCCATAAGTAAATTTATTTTAAGAAAATCTAAAAAGCAAAAACTCATGTGTAAAATCAGAACAGTAGTAATGAGTATGACCTTATTAATGAATGTATTAAGAAATATCATTCAACATCAGAAATATCATTCATGTCTTCTGTGAAGGTATATTTACCTTTAGAGAAAATGCAACAGAGATAGCCTAAAACAGCACAGTCTGACAATTTCAGTTAGTACAGTTTTCAATGTCAAATCAGTTTTGCAAAACTGATAGTCCACCTTATTATTCTACATCACTATTTGGACAGTCTGGGGGTTCTCTATGTAAATTAGTGAACAGTCAGAATTATAGGCTATTTAAAAGAAATGCAGTTTTATTACTTTACAGAAATACAGTAATAGCAATTCTAAATTCTAACAATGTATCCTTGATTTAATGAATAAAGAAGATTCATTTTAATCAACATTTCATTATTTTTATGCAAATAGAAGCTATTGTAATGCTTGAAAATAGTTCTCTTAAGATTGTTAAACATTTCTCACTGAAATTGTATTTATATCATCTCTTTGCTTAACAAACTATAATACAAAGCTAAATGCCTTTTCTGCCCTGTTGAATTTGCAGAGACCAAACTAGTAGATCCTAATTTTGTAAAGTTTTACTATGTACACTCTGAGTCTGTGATGACATTTTATTGGTATTTCAGTGTATTAATTCAGATATGCAGATTTTATACAAGATATTGATAGTCTGAAGAAATAAAGTCCCATAGGAAGATGTCTTTATCAGCTATATTCATCTACATTTTACAAATGAAAATTATTATAGTTTATAGTTTCTGAAAGGAAATAAATCAGTAGCACTATTTGTAGAACTATGAAATTTATGTTTTTATATATTAAGAAAGAATACTTTCATATGTAACTGCAAATATTTTTTAAAAATCATGGTCCACTTTTGCTTAGAGTATACTCTTTCTTGATTCAATTAATCAACAATTGTTTTTTCTCTCGTGTCCTGAAAGCTAGACAAACAGGCAGAACAATAGCTTACCCCACGTGTATAATAGAATTGTAAGCTGCTATAAAATAAGGACTTTATTTTACAGTATTAGGCAATTACAGAATGCAACAGTTAAGTTATTGTGACTTAATTAGTTGGGAATTATAAGATAAAAAGAATGCCTAGAGAAAGAATTTGAGTAGAGGAACATGGTGCCATCAAAGACTCCTGTGGAAGTTGAACTAAATTTTAAAGAACATCTAGGATACAGGCGTTCTAAATTAACATTTGTTATTCAGTTTTTTTTAAATCATTGTAAAAATAGCAGTGATCACATTTTGGAAACTAGGGATAAAGAGGAAAATCACCTATTAACCCTACCCCTGTAATCTGTAATTGTCTTTTTAACATAGCATAGTCCATGTACTAGTTTATATCTTTTTTTCTACCTAACATTATTTTATTTTAAGATTTATTTATTTATTTTAGAGAGAGAATTAGTGCTCAGGAGTGCAGTGGGGAGACGCAGAGTGAATGGGAGAGAGTCACAAGCAGACTCCACACTGCGTGTAGAGCCCAACCTTACAATCCTGAGTTCACAACCTGAGTCAAAAAGAGTCGGATGCTTAACCAACTATGCCAGCCAGGTGCCCCTTACCTAACATTATTTTAGAAATGTTGTCCTAGGTGGCTCATAGGCTTCCTAACCATCATTTTAATGGACATTTAGTATTCTGTGAGGTGATGAACCTTGATTTATTTAGCCACTCTTCTATTTTTGATCATTTTATTTCTATTTTTTATTATCATAAATAATATTTTGAGTTATGTTTTTGTGCACAATCTTTCCACATAGTTTAGATTATTTCCTTTGTTCATTTCTCACATTTAGTATAGGGGGGCCAGTAGAGTATGAATTCTTTTTTTTTTTTTTTTTACTTTTGTCTTCAGAACAGTGCCAGTTTATATTACCAGCAACCAATGAGGGGTCCTACTTCATCACATCCGTCACAGTATTTGGTATTTTCATTTTTATTTTATTTTTTATTTATTTTTTATTGGTGTTCAATTTACTAACATACAGAATAACCCCCAGTGCCCGTCACCCATTCACTCCCACCCCCCGCCCTTCTCCCCTTCTACCACCCCTAGTTCGTTTCCCAGAGTTAGCAGTCTTTACGTTCTGTCTCCCTTTCTGATATTTCCCACACATTTCTTCTCCCTTCCCTTATATTCCCTTTCACTATTATTTATATTCCCCAAATGAATGAGAACATATAATGTTTGTCCTTCTCCGACTGACTTACTTCACTCAGCATAATACCCTCCAGTTCCATCCACGTTGAAGCAAATGGTGGGTATTTGTCATTTCTAATAGCTGAGTAATATTCCATTGTATACATAAACCACATCTTCTTTATCCATTCATCTTTCGTTGGACACCGAGGCTCCTTCCACAGTTTGGCTATCGTGGCCATTGCTGCTATAAACATCGGGGTGCAGGTGTCCCGGCGTTTCATTGCATTTGTATCTTTGGGGTAAATCCCCAACAGTGCAATTGCTGGGTCGTAGGGCAGGTCTATTTTTAACTGCTTTGAGGAACCTCCACACAGTTTTCCAGAGTGGCTGCACCAGTTCACATTCCCACCAACAGTGTAAGAGGGTTCCCTTTTCTCTGCATCCTCCAGTGAGAGTGGGGAAAATTAGCAAGGCAGGTATTTTCATTTTTAAATAAGAACACCAACTGCTATTTTCATAGGTCAAAAATGGTAGGGCTTTGTATAATTTTCCTTACCTGTTTTACTGAGGTTTTCTCATATATATATTAACTGTCCATATGCTTGGGCATTCTACATCTTATATGCCAAGTGATTTGTGTGGCTTTATTAAATCCAGATACTTCCTTCTGCCTGATCTTCAGTTTTTATTTTTATGATCAGTGATAGAGTTTAAAGCATCTTGCTTCTTTTGCTTCTCATGTTTAGGAAGTAGTGCTAAATAGAATAGGGTTCAATAGTTGAAAAAATTGAGAGAAATAAAGTTTTTGTTTTGGTTTGGTTAGTTTGATTTTGTTTTAACTTCCCCTTAAGTAACTCCCTCAGCAAATATTTATTGTTGGCTGGGCCTGCAGTGGTGACAAAACTGGCAGAGTCAGAGCTTTTATAAACTTGTGGGAAATGCATGTCAGTGAACATGTGATTAAAATTTGTGAGAATTAGGGTGCCTGAGTGGCTCAGTCAGTTAAGTGTCTGCCTTTGGCTCAGGTTATGATCTCGGAGTCCTGGGATCAAGCCCCATGTCTGGCTCCCTGCTCTGTGGAGAGTCTGCTTCTCCCTCTCCCGCTGCCCTTTCCCCTACGTCAACTCATTCTCTCTCCCTCTCTCTCTCTCTCTCTCTCTCTCTCTCACTTGCTCTGAAATAAATAAAATCTTTAAAAATAAAATAAAATCATGTGAGAACCATAATAGAGTATTTGAGGGATTACAAGGGTGGCACATTTATCCCCAACTAGGCTGGAAGACGTTTAGAAAAGACTTCTGTCACTATCTTATCTCATGAACATTTCTCCTTTGTCAACATATTTAATGTCCACATTGTACTAACCTAGAGCTGTACTGTACATCATTTAATCACTCCCTCACTTGTTTCCTGTTTTTGTTTTTGGTTTTGGTTTTTTCGTTCTGAAACCTGTATTACAACAAACATCTTCATTTGAGAATTCTAGCGCCCATATTGGATTGTTTTCTCAGGGTAAATTCCTAGAAGTGACATTATTGGATTATAGTATATAAATATTTTTGAGATTCCTGATGCAGAGTGTTAGATTGCCTTCCAGAAACTGTTTATTCTTATAGAGAGAGTATGAGAGCTAGTTTTCATTGTACTCTTGTTGACGTTACTCTTTTTAATAGATAAATGTGGTAAGTGAATATGGTATCTTCCTATTGTTCTGGTTTCCATATCAGTTATCAGTAAGGTCAAATATATTTTCATGTGTTTATTGGCACCCTCTCTCTTTTTTCTTTCTCAGAGATTTAGGTCTGTATTGCATCCATTTTTTTAAAAAAATTTGGGACATTGGTCTTGCTCTATAATTAATGATTTTGACTCAGGCATTATCTTTATACCTTTGTCTTAATGTTTTCTTTCTTTCTTATGTATTTGTTGTTTACCTTATAAATGGTTTAAGTATCTCTTTTAAAATTATAATCTCAAGATTCCATAAATTTCAAAAAAAGATGGTGCTGGAGTTCATATTCATATGTTCCTTTCCCACTTTCTTCTTCTGGAAGGCCTAGAAATTTTAAATTTTGTGATATTGTAACAAGAAGTATTATCAAGGTTGTTTTAATGTTGAGAAAGACCTCTTATGATAAATTTGCATTTTTACTTATTTTATGATTTTTTTCTTTTCTACCCTCCCACTTCCATCCCAAACCCCCTTTCCCCTTAGGTATGAAGCTCTCTTTCCATTAGTATTGTCATGCTTAATGTTCGTCTGGATACAGATGGAACAAGAAACTCTGCAGCAATCCGGTGTTTCCTATAGACAGAAGGTAGTTTGTCAAAATCATTGTTGCATTTATTTGAGAATATTAAAATATTCCCTATTCTATAAGGAAGTTGCAGTGTAATTTCATCAAAAACTATGTACCACTTAAGGCAGTCATAATTAAGCTAATTATTAATAATTAAGTTAACTAGTTTATAAGAAAATTGTTGATTTACAGAAGAAAAGTGTGATTTTTATTCTTTTATAGGCATTAAATAGGTTGGGCTTTTTTAGAGATTATTTGAAAATCGCTAATGTACAAAAACATCAATGTAGGTGAAGGAGTGGAGGAGAAAGAATGCTCTCTATCTTATTTTCCTCTGTTTTCATGTCTAATTTTTCTTTCCTTCCATTTATTATAGTCACAAGGATATTTATGTTGTCACAAGTCAATTCATGAATTTGATCATAAGGTAACATTTGTGTTTTCAGTGTTGCTTTTGTCTTTCTAGTAGTCCTGGTCCAGATTGCTTATTCTGCCCCCGTAGTGATTGTGGCCTCAGTCCAAATCTTAGGCTGTTTATTCAACATAGTACACTTTGAATTGGCTAAAAGCCAGGTAAATTTTAAGGACGCATTTATCATGCTGAGCTATAAAGTTAAATTGATGTCTCTTGCCTTTATTTTAGAACTGAAGGTAATTATAAGCAATTGGTGATAGAATATTTACAGTTTTACTGAGGTCAGATAAAACGAATATTGCAGAAAAACACCTTCATGGTCGATCCCTTGATCCATCCATAATGGTTCCAGTTGAGCTTACAGAGTAATTGGTAATTTAGAAAAATTAATTTCAATAATGAAGAAACTTTATTTAAGTATTTAAATAATTACTGGTTTTTAACATTCAGCCCTGGAATATTAAAACTACATGAAAACAGTTTTGATCAGATTCAAGTAAATGGTCAGATTGTCCATAATAGTAAATACTAAAATTTTAATATTGAATAAATATTAAATCTAAAAATGAGATTCATTGTGTCATTTTTTTTTAAAGATTTTATTTATTTATTCATGAGAGACCCAGAGAGGCAAAGACACAGGCAGAGGGAGATGGAGGCTCCCTGCAGAGAGCCCAATATGGGACTTGATCCCAGATCCCGGGATCATGCCCTGAGCCAAAGGCTCAGACACTCAACCGCTGAGCCACCCAAGCGTCCCCATTGTGTCATTTTTTAAATTGTGTTTTTTAAAGGAAAACAGATATTTCTTTCTATAAAAAGGAGTATTAAAGCATCCAAAGAATTATTGGAAAATTACATGGATAGTAGAGGAAGAGGAAGGTCTCCCTTTAAACTGAGTTTTTCTGTTTTGGGGTGAGGGGGTTAAGCAAAAGTACATCCTTCTTGTTGGAATTGAGTGACTTTCTATTTTACCAAAAATAGGAATATTTTGCATTTGTGTAGTGAGAAAATAATTTCTAACAGAAGAACAAAGAAACAAAAATATTTGATTTTATCATGCCTTGTTAATATAATACCATAGCTGGGTTTTAGAAGATCAGGACTCTGAGAAATCAGGACTTCAAAAAGGTAGGAGTTATATAGAGATTTAAAAGTGAAGCATTTATATAGGATTAAGAAAAGCCTGGTTCTCCTTTTTATTATACTTTCAGCAATACTACAACTCTGTTCAATATTATTAGCAACATATTCTACCTTTTGGCAGATTTTAATAAGATGTAATTAAACTATAAGAATAGCTTTATTAATTTCTTTTGTCAGTACAGGATAACTTTCTAGCTATTATACCAGACTAGAAGATTGCCTTTGAGGGTAAAAGTAAGTGAACTCTTCTTGTGTGTTCATGTATTTCTTATTGTCTCACAGGTCACCAGTCTCCAGTTCACCTGTAATCTTGATATAACCCAGTTTCGACATCTCTATCTGGATGACATCCGGAGGGCTTTTTTCCTTGTATCCTTTGTTTGGACTTTTAAGGCACTGCAACTGCCCACTTAGTGGAGGAAGAAGATAACTTCGCCTGCTCACTTAATAATGACCACTTGGAGGCCATTTAACCCCCCTCTCTCAACCATAATTTTTTCATACAGTCCATGTTTTTAAAAAACATCAACACTGTAAAAAGCACACAGAATGATATAACAAGTGAATGTATATGTGTGTATTCCCACCATCCAGGAGATCAACAATTAATATTTGGTCACGTGTCACACATTAAAAAAAATTAAAACATTACAGCTAAAGTTTTTTTCAATTTCCAACTCCACTCTTAATCTCCCTCATCCAGAAGAAACCACTGATACGAGTTTGGTTTGTACTTTTTATGTGTATTTTATACTCTACTTATGTTCTATAACATCTACCTGACAAGGTTTTTGGACCACCTCAGAGGCAATATTGTGTGGAAGTTCTTACTGTCAGAAGTTTGAAAGACAGTATGGCAAAATAAAGTCTCACTTTGGGAAAGCTGGCTGACCAGCTTCAAGAAATTCTCAGGGAGGTATTTCCTCTGAACTTAGCGTGGTACTCTCCTTCCCTCCTCTTGCTTCTGCCCTTAGATTTGCTCTCTGTCTCTTTGCAGAGTCCTTACACTCACCCTCTGCTAATCAACACTTCTTCCCTTGAACCCTGCATCCCCTAAAGTATAATTTCATCTTGTCTTTTTTGTTTACTACCAAGCTCCTTGAAAGAAAAATCTGTAGTTGCTGCTACCATTTTCTCCCCATCTAGATACTATATCCTTCAGCCTTGAGCCAGTACCTGGCCCATGGTAGTGTGGCACACAGTAGTGCTCTAAATATCTGTCAGATGTCCCTGCTGCGGCTATACCCTGACTGCACAGTCTGGTCTTCAGTTTTATTTGACCACGATAACATTCAACTCTGTTGACTTCACTTTCTTTTTCCTTTACCTCCAGGACATGTTCCAGGTTCTCTTAGCTTTTGTATTATCTCTATTCTCCTTCACTAAAATGTACTGTATCCTTGTCTGATCTTGAATGATGTTCTTCTCCAAGCTCTACCTTTTCCTTAACCTTCTCTTATGCTGCCTAGATATTATCACCCTCTCCTATAGCTTTGATTGACACCTCTGTGCCAGCAACTCTGAGATTTACTTCTCCAGCCTTGGCCTCTCTTGACCTCACAAGCCATATGTCCAATATTCTGCTGGACATCACCAAATATATGTCCCAAACTGACTAACAACTGCCCACCCCTCCCCAAAGTCTCTCTCTGGAGGCCATATTCCTAGTCATCCAGACCATCACACTTGTCATATTTAACTACTTGTCCAGTTCTAAAGTCCCACTGTCTCCCCTCTTCCATTTCTGCTCCTACTGCACCAATGCAGATCTTCCTTGCCCCTGACATCAACTACTGAAATAGCTTCACAGTTTTATTTCCTGCCTGTAATTATTTATCTCCCTGACTTGAATATCTCACTGTCTCTGGTATTTGTTTGTATCACTCACCTAAGATGTTTGCTGGCTTTTCATTGTCTCCACAGTAAAATTCAAGGCTTTTTATTAATATGCCATCAATCTGTATTCCTGCTTTATCTTTCACTGTATCCTTCAATAAACCCTAAGCTTCTACCACAGCTCTTAATGTTTCCTGATTATGTCTTTTATTTCCCCCGTTTACCTTAAAATGCCTCTCGTAAACTTCTATAGATCACCATAATCTTAGTTAACTTATGAGCACTTTGAGACTCTTTTATTCATATTTATATTCTTGGTGCCTGACTCTGCCTCTGACATACACTAGACACAATAAATGTTGGTTGGTTAGTTCATTGCTTGAATGAATAGATCCATGAGTACATTTGAGGTTCAAGTCACCAACTCAAATGCCACTTTTTCACTGAAAGTTGTCATAATTCTTTACCACTTTTGTGTAATAATAAAATAGCTGACATTCATTAAGTCCTTTCAATGGGCCAGACAGTATTTTCCTAGCAGTTAGTTCTTAGACACCAATAGGATTAATATTTGCCTTTTATTACTGCACTAAAACAAATCAATGCGAGCTTACAAAGTGTCAAAAAGATGTCTAATGTTTTCTCATGTCTCATTCTCTGTTGGATTATTGGAGAATATGGTATCTTATTTCCTTCTGAGTCTTCCAAAGATCCTGACATGTTTCACATGTAGTAGGCACAGAGGAAGTGTATATAAAATGAAACAGTATTTCTCCTGAAAATATCTCTCTGATCCACTAGGTTCCTGTTCTCTTATTAAAAAACCATCAGTGGCCAACTACAGATAACAACACTCTGACTTGTTTCTGCTAGAGAAAAGAAAAATAAGTGAGGATAAGCTCCCATGCCTCCCGTTCTTAGCACATTTTGCCTCTTCAGTCTGGTTCTTCAAAATGCATTTGCAAGGAGATATAATGGAACATTCACTTATAACAATTTATGGCCAAATGTACAGGTTAAAAATCAATGTACGCTCGTGGTAGGATAGGCATATCTTTTCTTTCTTTCTTTTTTTTTTTTTTTAAAGCTTTATTTATTTATTTATGACAGAGAGAGAAAGAGAGAGAGAGAGAGAGAGAGAGGCAAAGACACAGGAGGAAGGAGAAAGCAGGCTCCATGCCGGGAGCCCGACACGGGACTCGATCCCGAGACTCCAGGATCACGCCCCGGACCAAAGGCAGGCACTAAAACACTGAGCCACCCAGGGATCCCTAGGCATATCTTTTCTAAATGAAGGAGAAATTTGTATGAATTCTGACTTGTTTTGGCATTTCCTTAACTCTGTTTAGGTTTTCTTCTTAGTGACAGCATTTTTTGGAACTGGGAACATAGCTTCTGTTAACAGGTAATTTAAAAAGAAAACAGCATATTTATAATAAAAGATAATACAAGTTAGGATTTTGTTTTGTACTGTGCTTTTTATAGCAAAGGGTATATTTTGGAGAGTGGTATGTATCAGCACATATAGATCTACCCCAATCATTTTAGTGGCTTTCTAATATTCTTGGTACGATATTTGCTTGTGTTTTAGTAAGAGTAGTTTTCAGAAAGTTAGTTGATTTAAAGTTAGTTAATTTTAATAGAACATTATTTTAAAGTTACAATGTGAATTCTAAAATCTTTTTTCTTTATGTTGGTTCCTTAGCTTTGATCTTGCCTCTGTCTATTGCTTTCTGACTGTGTTTAGTCCTTATATGATGGGAGCCCTGATGATGTGGAAGGTTAGTTTTCTTATTTTCTTATTTACTTAAGATACTGTTTAAGATTATCAATTCATTGTGACATTAAGATTATGTACCATTACATGACTTTAAGACTATAAAATCATTCTGATAGAGTAAAATAGCATGGAAAGAAGATACCTTCACAGACAATGCTGAATGGGAGGTGGGACCCGTTAGCTTTACTCCAAAATATAGTTAACCATTTTTGCTTTATCCTTAAGCCCATTTAAATTCTACGGAGTACAGATTCTGAATAAGTCCTGGGAAGTCCTATCACAGATGACTCAAGCCTGTAGGGAAGGGCAGTACAGATCAGATCTGCAGTGCTCCCAAAGATTCTATATGCTCCCCACAAGACTGCCCACATGTTACAATCTTTTCGCATAATCCGTGTACCTAGAATTGATTGATTCACTCCACAAATTCATCATTGAATGCTTACATTCAGTAATGCAGCAGGCACCAGCTAGGTGCTGACAAAACCAAGATAATGGCAAATTCCTCAGCTTTGGAGGTTCACACTCCTATGGAATATAATTCATGTTCTTTCCTTCTTCTTTAGCATCATTATGCCTGTCTTACCACAGTGCCTGGCACATTTAATGTAGTTAGTATATATTTGCCTAAAATCTAATTACCTTCTGTTCAGATCATATACATACTAATTATCAAAAGTATGTGTTTCTTTTTTTTTTTAAGTATGTGTTTCTTAATTGGACCAATATCCTTTTTTTTTTTTTTGTTACTGCATTAGTATAAATGTAATCTTAAGAAATGCTAAAAAGATGTTTTCCTCATGTTCCAGTTTCTGTTGAGTTATTTTGTAAATTTTTGTTTATTTTTATTTTTTTACCTACTGAGTTATTTTAAAATATGCATTATTTCTTTAATTTTCAATTATTTTTTTTAATGGTAGTAGTTCTTTTCTTACTCTTTTGGAAACCATTGGCCTTTCATTAAAAATAAGAAAATAGTAAAAAACAAAAGTTTAAATTAGAATACTAGATCTTTACTCTACAGCCTCATTCAGAGCTTTACTAACATAATGCACTGGATGCTTTTTTTGACTGATGTGGCCAAAGTGAAGGTTCTCCCAAACTCTATTTTAGCCTTAAATCCTTCACTTGAAGGAATCTTACAGTCTTGAACATCATTCCTTTTGCATATCCTTTTTCTTTCTTATTAGACATCAAGTATATATATATATTTTTTTCAATTGGTTATTAGAAAGCAGTATCTCAAAATATCAAGTGTTGATCCAGATATCCATCTGGATTATGGATTTTCAACCAGTATAAATTATAATATACCTTTCTCAATTTCTTAATAAATTTTTTACAGTGGGTGTGAATTTTGTATACTCAGAAATAAAGTTATATTAAGATAATTGAACAAAAAACAATGGCAGAGCAGCTGAATCATGTTTGTAGAGTTATAGTATCAAGTGACCAGATGGGTTCAGGGATCTGTGAATCAAACTACTAGATTCTGTAATTTATTTGATTTGGGCATTCTGTGCCTCTCATATTCTCTTAGAATCATTTGAACATGGTCATTAATTATAAGTTAGAACAGAAATTTGTATGAGGTTTTATTTAGAATGAGAGTTGATATTTATCTTTTTTTATTACATATGCTATTGATGTAGATTTTAAATCCATTTCATCAATATTCTGTATGTCATTGATGTCATGGTTTTATTTCAGAGCTTGCTCTTCACTAATATAGGTAAAATTTGAGAAGTTGAAGTATTGCTATAAGCAAAAATAGCATTCATTTTTAAGTTTTTCAAAAGTTTCAGCTACCCATGGCATGGTTTGTTGTTTTGTTGTCCTTTTGAACAGATTTTAATCCCCTTTGTTCTTGTGATGTGTGCTTTTGAAGCGGTTCAGTTAACTACCCAGTTATCATCAAAAAGGTAAGGTGATGTTTAAGACGCATTGGACTTGCCCAGGTTCAGGTAGTGAGACTAGATATATGATTGCTACAATGCTGCAACAGAGGATGTTTATTATAAAAATGAGGAAAAAAAAAAAAGATTGTACCCTTATAGCCAGAGTTCAGCTGTCATTAGAGAAAATTAGTTGATTAGAGCCTCTAGCAGACACATGCTTTCTCAACAATAAAATGTTATTAGAATATTATTCAAGCTGGTGAAGAGCTTCCCTAGAAAACAGTAAAACATAAATTTTAAATTAGAGTTAATGACTTGTTTATTATAGATAATAGCTGTGCTTACAAACACAAGGGATATCATTCTGTTTTCTTTTGGATTTTTTTCTTAAATATGTATGAGACCAATGTGTTAACATCATTTCATTTTACATGGCTTTAACTGTGTTACATGTTAATAATTTACATAGCTTCTCAGTCTTATTTTCTACATATTTGCCAAGTGAGATGGGCATTATTCTAAGTTTAGAGGAATTTCTGGAGCAGTCAAGACTCTGGGGACACCAGGGTGGCTCAGTGTTTTAGTATCTGCCTTTGGCTCAGGGAGTAATCCCAGAGTCTTGGGATTGAGTTCCACATCAGAGTTCCTGCATGGAGCCTGCTTCTCCCTCTGCCTCTTCTCTGCCTCTCTCTCTGTGTGTCTCACATGAATAAATAAATTAAAAATCTAAAAATAAATAAATAAATAAAGACTCTGGAAAAGAAGCTACCAACTCAACTTTGCTTTTTTTAACTAATGAAATTGCCTCATCAGCACAGGACTGATCAGCCTCTCTGAAAGACACTTGAGATAAATACAAAGCTTCTTAGCACCTCTGTTATTCTTGAATCAAACTGGCATATTCAATGCTGAAAGAAATAACTAATATTAGCATAAATTTGCATGTTCTTTTTGATGAGTTTAAGCTAGAACTGGGTTTAGCATATTATTATGCATATGCCATAATAACAGTAATAATTTTAAAAGATTTTCTTCCACTGTTTAAAAATAGTAGAAATTTCTTTCCAGTTTAATTTAGTGTTTTTACAGGATATTTACATAAATTTAACAGTAAAAACATTTATACCTTGTCAATATCACAGAAGAAATAGTTACTTAGATGCAATAAAAAAGTGGTAAATGACATGTACTTTCTATCTGTGTTAGTGAATACATATCTTTAGCAGGGATTTCAAGGTTTAAGAAGAACTGGTAATCTGTGGATTGAGAAGTGGAGGAGTGTGTGTGTGTGTGTGTGTGTGTGTGTGTGTGGTAACTGTGTCCTAAGACTGGCACAATGAAAAACTAACTGTCAAGGTAGAGATGCACGTGTCCCTTCAAAGCAGTATTTCTGTATCCTCTGGTTAAATATCCAGTAGTACAATTGTTGGATCATAGGGTAGTTCTATTTTTAACTTTTTGAGGAACCTCTATATCATTTTCTAGAATAGCTGCACCAGTTTGCATTCCTACTAAGAATGTAAGTGTTACAGGGTTCCCTTCTCCACATCCTCGCCAACATCCATTGTTTCTTGTATTAGTGTTAGCCATTCTGACAGGTGTGAGGTAATATCTCATTATAGTTTTGATTTATATTTCCCTATTGATGAGTATGTTGAGCATCTTTTCACGTCTGTTAGCCATCTGTATGTCTTCTTTGAAAAAATATCTATTCGTGTCTTCTGTCCATTTCTTAACTGGATTATTTGTTTTTTGGGTATTGAGTTTAATAAGGTCTTTATGGATTTTGGATACTAACACTTTATCAGATATGTCGTTTGCAAATATCGTCTCCCATTGCGAAGGTTGCCTTTAAGTTTTGTTGATTGTTTCCTTCACTGTGCAGAAACATTTTATCCTTTTTTTTTTTTTCCAGACAGGAAGAGAGTGAAAAGCAGAGAGGGAGTGAAAGGCAAAAGAAGAGGAAGAGGGAAAGAGACAGGCTTAAACAGGCTCCACACTAGTTGTGGAGTTCAATCTCACAACCCTGAGATCATGACCTGAGCCAAAATCAAGAGTCAGGCATTCAACCAACTGAGCCACTCAGGCACCCCAAGAAGCCTTTTTTCTGAAGACCCAGTAGTTCATTTTTGCTTTTGTTTCCCTTGCCTCCAGAGATGAGTCTAAGAAGTTGCTATGGCCAGTGTCAAATCCTGTGTTCTCCTCTAGGATTTTCATGGTTTCCTGTCTAACATTTAGGTCTTTCATCCATTTTGAATTTCCTTTTGTGTATAGTGTTAAAAAGTGATCCAGTTTCATTCTTCTGCTTGTTGCTTCCAGTTTTCCCAACACCATTTGTTGAAGAGACTGTCTTTTTTCCATTAGATATCCTTTCCTGCTTTGTCAAATATTAGTTGCCCATATACTTATGGGTCCATTTCTGAATTTTTTGTTCTGTTCCATTAATCTATGTGTCTGTTTTTCTGCCAGTACCATACTGTCTTGATGACTACAGCTTTGCAATATAGCTTGAAGTCTGGAATTGTGATGCCTCAGGCTTTGCTTTGCTTTCTCAAGGCTTTGGCTATTTGAGGTCTTTAGCCGTTCCATACAAATTTTAAGATTGTTTGTTCTAGCTCTTTGAAAAATGCTGGTGGTATTTTGATAGGGCTTACATTTAATGTGTAGATTATTTATTTTTTTCATCTTGTCTCAGAAGAACTAGTGCCAAAGGGTGGAATTTTTGTTTCACTGATTTTGATTCAAAGAAGGAAAGCATTTTGTAATAATTGGGGCTGTGTAAATTGGGATGGATTCAGTAATTGGAACCATTAAAGTTTATTCTAGACAGAAGCTTTCTTTGGGATAGTTACTTTGAGAATAGGTGCTTTGGATAGAAGGTTGTACTGAATTATCATTGTGTCCTCCACAAACTCTTAGTGTAACGCACTTGTTGTATGTCTGTTATATCAGACTTGTTTTGAATGATACATAACACTCCAGTTAGATATGATGTCTGACTTGTGCTATATATGTCTGTGTTTGTGAATTATTGAGTTCCATTACTGTATTTTCAGACCTTTTCTAACTAGAAAAAGTTATGTCTTTTTTTTTTTAAGATTTTATTTATTTATTCATGAGAGACATGAGAGAGAGAGAGGCAGAGACACAGGCAGAGGGAGAAGCAGGGTCCATGCAAGGAGCCCGATGCAGGACTCGATCCTGGGACTCCAGGACCACGCCCTGGGCTGAAGGCAGACGCTAAACCGCTGAGCCCCTCAGTGATCCCCGATAAACGGTTATGTCTTAAAAAGAAGTCAAGGATGATTTTAGACTAAGCGTACTGGCTTAGTCATTTCAACTGGCTCAGTTGAAATGGAACTGTGTAATGCAATTCACTAATTGATCACATGAGTTTTCCCTGGAGGAAAGACTTTTTTAGAACATTTAACTTGTGAAATGAGGGAAATCTACAGTTTTCTTGCACCTTTGTATTTATGAAATTTTAAAATCTGAGAACACTTTAGGATTTGCATTTTTCCCTTTTATTACCTAATTGCTATGATACCTTAATGGGAGAGGGAAATTTTTCCATTTCTTCTGCAAATCAGAAAGCTAGGATTCTGTATTACACATGAGCATTATGTTCTTCATTGCCTTGTTATGAAAATCAAGTAGGCATGCTGTGTTTTTTAAAATCTTGATGAAAATCTTTCACCTTACATAAAAGTTAACTCAAAATAGACCACAGATTCAAACTTTTAGGAAAAGTGTAAGAGAAAATCTTTGTGATTTGGGCTAGGAAAAGAGTTAGGCTTCACACGGAACCATAATCCATATAAGGAAAAATTAATAAATTGGACTTCATCAAAACTAAGAGATTTTGCTCTATAAAAAAGAAGACCCTTTTAAGAGAATGAAAAGGACAAGCTACATACTGACAGAGAATATTTACAAACTATGTATGTGACCAAGGGCTATTATCCAGAATATATAAAGAACTCTTAAAACTCAACAGTAAACACCAAACAATTTAATGAGAAAATGAGCAAAAGATCTGAGAGCATGTATAGATGGGGTCGAAGCTGTTCAACATCCTTAATGATTAAGGAAATGCATATTAAAACCACAGTGAAGTATCATTAGTTGTTCTCATGTATTACAGATGGGTACGTGCATGGTATAACCACTCTGAAAAGAGTTTTTGTTTCTTATTAAAGGTAACATGCAACAGCTGTAAGATCTAACAATTACATTTCATGGTAGTTTTCCTAACGAAATGAGAACTTAGGGATGCCTGGGTGGCTCAGCAGTTAACTGTCTGCCTTCAGCCTAGGGCATGATCCTGGAGACCCAAGATCAAGTCCCACATCAGGTATCCTACATGGAGCCTGCTTCTCCCTCTGCTTATGTCTCTGCCTCTCTCTCTCTCTCTGTGTGTCTCTCATGAATAAATAAATAAAATCTTAAAAAAAAAAAAAGAAATGAGAACTTAGGTTTGCATAAACTATACTCAGGTATTTATAGCATCTTTATTTATAATGTCTTTTGGTGTTTGAATGGTTAAGCAGACTGTGGTACACCCATAAATGGAGTACCACTCAGCAATAAAAAAGATCAAACTATTAACACAATACCTTAGATGAATCTCAAGGGAATTATGCCGAAACACAATCCCAACAGGTTACAAAGAGTGATATGAGTGATTCCACTTATGCAGCACTCTTGAAATGACAAAATTATAGAAATGGAGAACAGATTACTGGTTTTCAGGGGTTAGGGATTTGGCAGGAGTTCAGTGGAGGGAGGATAGATGTGGCTATAAAACAGTATCATGAGGGATCCTTGTAATAATGGAAACCTTCTTTATCTTGACAGTAACAGTGTCAATAACCTGGTTGTGATATTGTCCTAGAGTTTTATAAGATATTACCTTAAGGGAGACTAGGCCAGGGGTACATGAGATCCCTCTATATTATATAATTACATGTGATTATCTCAAATAAAAAGTTTAATTAAAAATCATAATTCTGGGAGCCTGGGTGGCTCAGTTGATTAAGAATCTGACTCTTGGTTTCAACTCAGGTCATGATCTCAAAGTCATGAAATCAAGCCCCACATCAGCTCTGTGCTGAGCATGGAGCCTGCTTGGGAGTCTCTCCATTTCCCTCTGCCCTTCCTTCTCTCCCTCTCTTCCTCTATCCCTCCAAAATAAATAAATAAATAAATAAATAAATAAATAAATAAATAAATAAATAAATAAATAAATAAATATCATAATTCATGTCCTTTTCCTATCAAAATAAATATTCAAAGTGTTAAATAGCATTTTTTTTTAATTTTTATTTATTTATGATAGTCACAGAGAGAGAGAGAGAGAGGCAGAGACATAGGCAGAGGGAGAAGCAGGCTCCATGCACTGGGGCCCGACGTGGGATTCGATCCCGGGTCTCCAGGATCGCGCCCTGGGCCAAAGGCAGGCGCCAAACCGCTGCGCCACCCAGGGATCCCTAAATAGCATTTTTGAATTCCAGCCCATCACTGTGGGACAGTTGCTCATTACAATGCAAAAAGAGCTCTTGTCTAAAGTAGTATTTTTCAGGAGCAAAAATACTAATAGAGGGTTATTTGATTATTCTCATTTTTATTTTAATGTGCCTTAAAAATGCACCTGTTCTATTATGTGTAATCTTCCTTTATTTTTTTCCAGCCTTTTTCTCATGGTTCTCATCATATCAGACATTATGGCTTTGGTAAGACATTATTGGATATTTAGTATAAAGATTGAGAAGCTAAGTGCTGATTTAATTTAATCAAGAGAAATCTGAATGCATTTCTGCATGTGAAATCTTTAGGTATTAAGTTATAAGTGATGCCATAATTTACACATATAAAATTACTTTCTTTTTATATGACTTATGCAGAAATGGTGTTCTTTTGAAGATGTCAAAAGTCTTTTTACTTGACTTATTTGAACCTGTCATTTTATACCTTACTCTTCTACGGTGCATTGTTCTGAAATGAGCCTTCCATAGAAAGTTAACAGAAAAAGCTAACTTTTGATTTAGATAATACATCATTTTCCTACTTGAAATGTTGATATTTCTAACCATTCTCTGAGATTGAGAAAAGGAAGGGAAGGAAGGAAAGAGGGGAAGTGGAGCTTTTCAGGTGGAAAAATGTTACTAAGTTAATGGCTCTACTAGTTGAGTTCTGAGTAAGGAGCATGCAGGTGGAACTCTTATATGTAGTATATCAAGAAAAAGAACCTATTTTACACCTTCAAGTTCATGGGGTTCTCAAAACTGCCCTCAGCTTTGATAATTCACTAGAAGGATAAAACTCACTGTAAACCATCATATTCACAGTTATGGTTTATTACAGGAAAGGATACAGATTAAAGTTAGCCAAGGGAGGAGCCTCAAAAGGCAGAGTCTAGGAAGGGTCCGGATGTGGAGCTCTGGTCCTCCTCTCCTGTGGAGTCAGAATTACTAAGTCAGCATTACTCTTCCAGCATTAATGTGTGGTATTCATAGGGAGTATGCCAATGAGGCTCATCAGAGCCCAATGTCAACTTTTTAATAAGGATCAATCACATTTTGTTCCCATGACTGACCTTTAATGTTCAGTCCTTCTAAGGTGGAACTGATACTGCATGGCCCAAAGCCCACAGTATAAATCACATTATTAGACTGCCCAGTGGCTAAGGCCCCAAGGCAAAAATATTCCCATTGGGCATATTTCTTGGTCCTAGGAGTCACTCCAAGTAACTGAAGGCAAAGGCAAGACTTCTTTTTGGGTAGAGCTAATTCTTCATGTGTAACATCGTGTGCTAGAACTGATTAGAGACACCAAGTAGTGTAACTTCCCAGTCAGATTCCTAGTCACTTGATTTAGATGAGAGCATTTTTGTGTTCTGTTGAACTAGATATCCAATATATTTCTGAAATTGACCACACATAGTAGGCTATCAGTAGATATTTGTTGATAAATGGATGATATGGCTTTTTTTCACTGAGGTCTTGGTATTATTTAGTATCTTTTATTAAAATTGGTTGTCTTTGGGGCACCTGGCTAGCTTAGTCAGTAGAGCCTGTGACTTTTGATCTTGGGGTTTTGAGTTCAAGCCCGATGTTGCATTACAGCATACTTTAAAAAAAATTAAGTTGGTTATCTTTATTTTTAGTTATTTGTAAATGTCACTTTTGTATTCATTTGATTGAATGGTAATGCTACATCTGGCTTTTAGGATATTGCTCATGTAGTCCAAGTAAAAATTTTTGTAAAGGGCATATTCTTACAGATTCTAGTCAGATAGTAATTATGAGAGGTCAGAAATCTGAAACTCTTAATCCTAAAATAACATTGTTTTTCATCTGAATCAAAATACCTTTGTTTTTTAATGGAGCCATGTATTTATTTTACAGCATTTTTTCTTCTTGGTCAAGGATTATGGCAGCTGGCTTGAGATTGGAACAAGGTACAGTATATATTCACATTGAAATTCTTAAAAGTACAGTGAAAAAATTTTTTGATATCTTACTAGAAGATGCCAATTTGATTTTTGAGGTAAACAGAGCATGTACCAATTATTTTAAGCCTCTGGAAGTGAGACATGTCTCTCCAATTCTTAGCATTAACACATTACCAAATGTTTTCTTGGGCTAGTGTGTGGACAGATGCTAACTCTGGAAAGGACTATAGGGCAGTTTGCTTGAATCTGATCTGGGTTTTTAGAGTCAGTCACTTTTAGACTTATCTGTTTCTTTAAGATTTTATTTATTTATTCATGAGAGACAGAGAGAGGAGAGGGGGAGGCAGAAACACAGGCAGAGGGAGAAGCAGGCTCCACGCGGGGAGACTAACATGGGACTCCATCCCGGGTCTCCAGGATCACGCCCTGGGCTGAATGCGATGCTACACCACTGGGCCACTGAGGCTGCCCTGGAGTTATCTGTTCTTAACAATCTTTCAGTCTCTTTAGAAAAATGAAGCACTCAGTGACAGTATGGATTTTATATGGCAACTTAAATTGCATATAATCATTATCTGCCTCTTAGAATCTTTAATATGAGAACATTTAACACATGAGACCTACAACGGTGTTAAAGTATAATCTGGACCAAAAGTCGTTTTTTTTCTTTATGATTTGAATATGAATGATTGCCATAATCTGTTAAATTTCTTCTTTCAGAGAAAGAAAGCAAATTGATCTTTTTGCTTTTTTTGTTTTCAAATGCATTCAGAGAAAGAATACATCTTTATAGACTGTTTTTATTTCATTTAGTCAATATTTATTTCACTTATGTTGCTGGGAATTGTGTAGACTTGGATGAGACTCTTTTAGAGTCTATTCTGTCCTCTGTTCCTACCTCTTAGGCAGCTCACTCCTGGTCCTACTTTCTTATATTTATATATAGCTTTGCCTCCCTGCCTCATCTAATTTAAATCTTCTTCATTCCATATGTGCCAGGCATATAAAAGGTGTCCCTAGATCATTTTGTTATCATTACTCTTAAGCTTGAATGCTTAAGAGAAGTTTTGATGTCTCTCTCTTTCTCCAGCCCTCTGATGCCAAAGTGTCCAGATAAAATAGTGGGTTAGAACATGAGCTTTAGACCAGAGCAACCTGGCTTAAACAGTTGCTGCTACCTTTCAGCTGCAAGACTATCAGCTAATAACTTAATCACTCTAATCTCTCCCTTGTCTCATGTAGTTGTCTGAATGGATGAGTCCACATAGGGCATTTAGCACTGTGCCTGGCATCTAAGAAGCTTCAGTAAAAGCAGCTATTAGCATTGATGTTATTCTATAGTTCTATTTTTTATCCTTCAGAGTGTTTCTTGTGTTTGACATACCTCTCCTTACTCTCTCCAAAGTTTAAGTTTTTTTCGTTTTAGACATAAGCCAGAATTTTGTTTGGAACGTATTCTCATAAAATGTAGTATTTTTATGTGTGTACAGTTCAGTACATTAAGTACATTCACACTATTGTGCAATGTCATCATCCTCCACCTCATGAGGGTTAGGATGAGCTTGACTGTACAAGGGAATGTGGAAACTCTTGGGGTGATAGAAATGTTTTCTATCTTAACAGTGATGATGGTTACATGGTATACCAGTGATGATGGTTACATGGTATGCATGTGTCAGTATGCATCTAACTGGACACTTAAAATAGTTCCATTTTCTTACATATAAATTGTCCTTCAAAGACAACTCATACAGAAAAAAAATAGAAGAAAAACTAGTAGAAGAAAAAATACCTAAAAGTGAAATGAGTAGAGCATAGTGTAAGTAGGCTCAATTCTCCTCTTTCCTAGAAAGGACTTAATATATAATGTTTTAAATTGATGTATCAATAAATAGCAACATAAAGATACTAATTCATGGTAAGGAGGTAACTACCAGAAGATCTAAAAAAAGAAGTGGCCAAGGCAGCCCCGGTAGTGCAGCAGTTTAGCGCCGCCTGCAGCCCGGGGTATGATCCTGCAGACCCGGGATCGAGTCCCATGTCAGGCTTCCTGCATGGAGCCTGCTTCTCCCTCTGCCTGTGTTTGTGCCCCTCTCTCTCTCTGTGTCTCTCATGAATAAATAAATAAAATCTTAGAGGAGAAAAAAAAAAAAAGAAAAGTGGCCAGAGGAGGTACTCAGAAGTGTCCTGAGAAGTGGGTAAGGAGGAATGAGGATTCTCGATTTTCATTATAAACCTTACATTATAAATCTTTCTCCACTATTTTATGTTTTTAGTACTGCATGTATGACCGATAAAAATTAAAGGGAAATGAATAAATGAAATGAGAGGTCAGGAAATAGAGTTTTAAGTATAGACTACTCTTCCAAGCTTAATTAGAAAGGAAAGGTGAAATACCAGCAATAACCACATGGAATACACTCACCTCTCTGAGATTTTGTCATTTCATTTTACTCATGAGCATGAGTAAATGATATTGGAAGGAGTTGGGAGAGTGAATGTCCCTAGATATATCAATTCGGGGGCCTAAGTGGAATAAGCTTATTTACAGAGTAGAGTAGAGGCAGAGATTTACCCACAAGGTCAGAACAAGGCTGTGCATTGCAACACAGAGTTCACATGCCCAGCAGTTGGTTATTTGAGATAGGAGTTCTATAAGACATGATGAAGGCAGTTCAGAGATCAGGGAATCGGCTTACATTAGGTAAAGGCAAAATAAGGTAGAAGCTCAAACTTGAGTAGGAAGTTAAGATGGCAGTCAAAGGATTGCCCCCAGTCACACCTCTGCCACAAATGACCAACATTTTGTGTTGTGCTACAGTGTTTAAATATCTTCCAACACATTATTTCATGTGATCTTTATCACAACGCTATAAAGTAGATATTCTTCACAGTAGATATAGTTATTGTCCTCATTTTTGAGATAAGGACACTATGGCCCTAAGGAAATTGTGACTTGCTTATGTCACAGACTAGTAAATGGTTAGGCAGGTCCAGAGGGCAGCACTTCAGTAGTCAAGGCTATTAGAATTCCCATTCCTTCTCACTTCTACTTACAGGGAATTTCCCAAAGTTTTTGTTTTGTAACTCTAATAAACTCTTTCTTAAAAGTGGCTTTGTGTCTCATCCTATGTTTGTGATTGTTCCAAAGGAACCATTCACTGCAAAGTTTTAATAATATAGGACTTAAGGGACCCTGGGTGGCACAGTCAGTTAAGTATCTGCCTTCAGCTCAGGTCATGATCCCTGGGACCAAGCCCACCCAAACCTGCATCCTGTTCAACGGGGAGTCTGCCTCTCCCTTTCCATCTGCTTCTCCCTCAACTCAAGTGCTCACTAGCTCTCTCTCTCTCAAATAAATAATAAATCGTTATATATATATATATATATATATATATATATATATATATACACATATATACATATGACTTAAAGGAGAAAGAAATATTGATTAGGAGGCAATGAGCCAGTAGGATGAGCCATAGTTGATTGTATCCTTTGATGCACAAGAGTTTTTAATTTTTATGTAGTCCAATTTATTTATTTTTATTTTTGTTGCCTGTGCTCACTTGATCTTTTTTAAAAGAGGCTTTGAGCCATTGCAAAACTTGTATTTAACATCTAGCATGACGTTTTTCCTGGCACTGGCCTGGTACCTTCAGGCCTATTTCTTACATTCCTTTGCATAACCATCATGGGAATAAAGTATTCATCAGAGCACAAAATAATTGCAGAAAGAGAGACTATAAATGCATAAGACAAACATTGAGCATCATTCAAACCAAGGGGAACAAAACGGTGCATTAGCACTTGCAGGTCAAGAATGCTTTGATGACTGACCCCTGCTCTGCAGTACTAGCCGTGAGAAAAGGATATTAACTCTATGTTTCAATACTATAATTTATTGATGATACTTATTTAAAATTATATGATTGATTAATGCATACAGGGTAAAAACTGCTGTACAAATATTTTGTGGTAATAGTATTTATTTGTAATGGGAGCTGCCCTACACACAGAGTGACTACATGTACAGGTTTACCTGAAACAGTCCTGGTTTGTGTCTGTTGTCCTGGTATACTCATTACCCCCACAAAATCCAGAGGGGTTGGAAAGGTGATGGGGCATAGCCAGTTAATAAGTTAGTTTAAACCGCAGTTTGTCTCAGTGTCAGTGCTTTGCCCTTACAGATTTAACTCCTGTTAGTGAAATGGGACACTTGCTCTGAGAGCCTTCTCGAAGACAGGTGTAATAGGGGACTTCAGAGCTCAGGTTCAGTTCATCAGGCTGAAGGCAATGAACAATACTCCATAAATTCCCCGCATATTCTCCTGGTCACCCCAGCAGAAATACCTCCTTGCCTTACTCTTTGTCTTCTATTATAATGTCTATAAAATGCCCTCTTAACAAAGGAAAATAATTGCAGAGCAGAGGGGGTGATGGAGAGGGTTGAGATGGTGAAATAAAATGAAATCTGAGTTAGAGAAATTAGGCTTTCTAAATCTAATTGCCCTGATTTAGGCTGCAGGGGGCTGTTTTTGATTTGCTGCTGCTCCTGTCAATAAGTTAGAATTCTATAATCTTTTCTTTGTATCCTGCGTAGTAGAGATCCCTCGGTGAACCATGTGGTATAGGTCTGAGGGGCAGGAGTGGTTCATGCACCTTCATCCGCGTCTAATTTATTGCCAGGAAAAGGCTTGGATAATGGCTAGAAAATATGCTTCAAGATTCAAAGCTAAAGCACCATATAATAGGGTTCACATATCAAAGCTTCACCATTGTACTTTTTTCTGCATTCTCTTTGTGAGAATGTTGCTTTTAAGTTTTGGGTTTCTAATTATTCCTGTATGAATGTATATAAGAAATGTTGACATATTTCTTGTCATGTTGCAGATGTTATTAAACCTATTGACAGAGTTTCCTTAATGGAATCCATAGTTATTTGCATTGTGCTCCTGTAGTGGTTTCCCTTTGCGACAAATTTTATTTCTAAACTCATTTTTATTAGTAATATAGTTAATAACGTTAGCCGTAACATGCTTATTATACGCAGTAGAATGTTGTCCTTCTGTCCTTACTACTTGATTGCTTTATGAATACAGAATGGTGAGAATGGGTCCCAGAATTCTAGAGAGGAGTGGGAGCTCACCAAACCCCATGAATGTAGTCTGCAAGTATCTATAATGGTCATAATGTCATCATGGTGATTGCAGTGGGTTTTCAAAATAGGTTTGAGAGATTCCTAAGCTATTAGTTTCAGGTTAACAAATAAGTAATAGTTTCTTTAAAAATGAAGATTATATATATTATTAGGTTATGAGACAGTATTTCTGTTTATGGGTATAGTCCAATATGTTTAGAAATATATCTTCAGAGCAGATTTTACCAGAACTAAATTGAGACTCTTAAAGGAATATACTCCAATCTGTATAATCAACTGAGCCTGCAGCTATCAGCTCAGTGGTTTTCTGGAGAACCTTATGTCATCAGGTGTTCTTATAACAGCCATGTGAAAAATATCCTGCCCAGGTCATAAAACTGAGTTGGGCTGACAGAGCTACAATTTAGTATTTTCTCCTTTTGATCTTTTATACTGTATCTTCATTCATAGCAGGTTGTAAACTTTAGAGTACTGCCTTTTATATTGCATCCTGAAAGAAGTGCATTTTTTAAACTAGTGCAGTTCTTAAACTGCATTTCCTTTGAGGTAATCTTCATAACTATAAAATTTATGTTCTAAGTGTATTTGGTATGAGGTGAATAGAGTCAGCATCATCAGTTTGATTGGTTTGATTTGATGGTAGTGTTCATTTGGACTCTGTTCCCATATGCATTATTGTTATACCTTATTAAAATACAAATGACAACTAAAGTATCATTTCTCTCTGAATATAATGAAACTTCTCATTATGTTCAATACTATTTTAATATCCTCCTAAATGTAATTAATAAGTACCATAAAATACCTTTACTCTTACAGTGAATACTAAGCTTTATTAAAATCAATGATTCTCAAACTTTTTCTTCTCCAGTGCATCCAACAGATATGGCCTGTTTCTGTTGCCCATTACCCTGATTTAAAAGTGTAGTCAACCTTTTATCACCCCTTGTACAGGCAGGCCTTGTTTGTGCCTCTATATGCCTCTCCACACAGAGACCCTGTCCCTCTACCATCACATGTACACCTTGAGACTTCCTGATTTAAGTGATGTCAAAATAGTTAAGGGAGAGAGTGGGAACAGCTAAACTCATTTCAAGTTGAAATTAGATGCTCTTTTAACTCTGCTATGCTGAGATGATACCAAGACTTGATTGATGGAAGAGATCACAAGCTGAATGCCCTATGGCTCCACTGCTTAAAGATGATGAGCTTCACAACTGTTTCCTGCCAATAATGTTAGCTTAAATGAGCCCAAAGTTTGTGATTTCAGGCCACTGTAAGGAGATAAGTGATCTGTGAAATACCTTTTATAGATAGACTTCCACTAAATTTGAAGATAGCCACCTACCTCCTGATTTTATGAAACTTATCTTTAAAAAAAAAAAAAAAGGTTTTATTTATTTGAGAGTGAGTAAGAGAAAGAGTGTGCGCAGACAGGCACAAGGAGGGATAAGCAGACTCCCCGTTGAGTAGGGAGCCTGACTCGGGGCTTGATCCCGGGACTCTGGGATCATGACCCAAGCTGAAGACAGACTCTCAACCAACTGAGCCACTCAGGTGCCCTTCATGAAGCTTATCTTGTTAAGAAATCAAGTCATATTTAATATTTATTATTTATATTAAAGTAGTTTAAAATGTTAAGGGTGTTTTAAATAATTTAGAGTATTAAAAGTGATAAAAGCTCTAAAAGAGCAAAATCTGGGAGACAGTAGCTTTGACTTGGAGATTAATGAAGAAATGTATCCTTTTTCCTTTGTTTAGATTTCTTGACTATAAAACTTCTACTTCCTTGAATTTAAATTTGGATAACGTGTGTATCTTTGGTTGGTAGTTTTGTTAAAGTACTTCTAACTGTGTCAACTTCTAACTGTACTTCCTGTGTCAAAGCACAGGATAGCGTGCTCTAAAACATCGGAATACTTAACCTGGGGACAATACTTTTATTGATGACAAAGACACAGGCACTGCCAATACCAGACATTTTTATAACATTACAGTTGTTGGAGATTTCTCAAAATATTATTTATGTTCATCACTACTTCTATAACAAATTTGTTTTTTTAACATTTGATATGTATTTCAAAATCTTTGATGGGATGCCTGGCTGGCTTAGTTGGAAGAGCATGGGACTCCTGGTCTCAGGATAGTGCGTTCAAGCCCCCTGTTGGGTGTAGAGATTACTAAAAAAATAAATAAATAAACTTTTAAAAAAATCATTGATAGCTTTTGTAATTCTATATATTTTATGGTACATTTAGAAACATTATTTAGAGGGATTTTATGTTCTTTCCCATATGTGTTCTCTCTGCTTGTAACATGTTTCCTTTTCTCCTTCTGTAGCATAAGCCACTATGTGATCGTCATGTCCATGACCATCGTTCTAATGTTGCTCAATGGCCTGGCACACCTACTCACGACAAAGAAACTCGAACTCTATGGCAAATCCAAAAGCCACCTCATATGATGCTGCTGAAGCCATCATTCAACATCTGGATCCTGTTTCTCATTTGCCTTTTAAACTAAACTCTTATCAAGGATTCAGTAAGAAAATGGATATTGATATACAGCCATATTCTGCTCCTACAAAGAAAATTGTATGTGGAATTCTGAATTTACAGGTTGTCTGGAATAAAGGAGCCTCCATTTTCTTTAGGTTTTGTACATGTGAAATAGTGGTTGTATCTGTCGAAAAGCTTAGTAAACTTTCTCCACTTGCATTTTCTTCCTTTAGCTGGCAGCTCTTCTCACTGATGTTTCAGAGCACCTGTTAACAGTCTGGTCACCAACTGTACAATTCCCCACACATACAAAGGAGGATGTGCTCCCTTGGGGGCGGACCGATCATATCCAAAATCCGTGATGGAGAAACTTGAAGGAAATCACCAGGTGGCACCATAAATATTTATCAACTCTCAGCACTGGTTTTGCAAGTAGTTCTACCTACTAAATGCTAACACTAGGAAAATGGTCAGGATCTGTTACTTCCTGAAGCTTTAGTGGAAACAGTGCTGGCCAGTGTTTGCCATTCTCCTTCAGAGTGCACCCATACCATCGTCTTAGTGCTGTCTCCAGGGTGTCCATCATATACCAGCAGATGCATGTTTTCCCTTCACTCCTTTTTTTTTTTTAATTTTTTTTTCCATTTCTGGATTCCCATTGGAATTTCTGGAGATAGAAAGGTAGAAAATGCTTGGTATTTGTGTTTCATTCAAGGGAAGAATTTTTAAAGGATAATTTTTTAATTGTAGACTCAGTATCTGTTACCCCTATACCTTTTATCACATGTTTTGACAGAATTCTTTAAGTCACTGGTTAAACTTGCAACATCACAAATATCAGTGTTAACATTTCCTGTCTTCTAGTTGTAAAATCCTATCCCAGAGGCCTAGAGTCTTCTCATTTAATTTAAATTTCTGTTTGTAAACTAATTCTAATGGACAAAATATTTTGAGAGTAATTTTTATTTGGGTTTTTCATAAAGTAACCTTTATTTTTTTTTAAAGTAACCTTTATATATTACTGTAGAGTTGGCCTTTTGCCTGTGGTATGCCAGTAGATTTTGGCTGATGCTAAGCTTTGCTGCTCTAAGTCTCATTTTTAAAAAATAATTGCTTTTGAATTCAATTATAACATTACTAACTCACATTAATAACAAAAAAGTCCTCTGCAAATTACTGTGTTTTTCAAATTGACAGGTGAGTGAACAAACACAATTTAGAAAATTCAAAAATCAGTTTGGCAAAATGTGCTTTTGTAATTTCTGCTCATAATGAAGTGTGGTTATAATTTGTGTGTGATAGTACTTCATGGTATACCAACGACAGCACCATACTCCAAGAGAAGAGATCAATGTCAGTATAAGACCACATGTTTCAGTCTGTAATATAAAATCTCAGTCAACAACTAAGAAGCTGCCATAGCAGGTTATGACACTGGCAGATATAAAACCCATGAACTTTCACATTGTCTCAGAGGATTTGTAATCCGTTTTTTCATGAGTCAGAGAAAACTTACTTTATAAACACCATTTTAACTCCTTTTATGTCCAGTTTTGCTTTCTATCTTTTCCCAAATTTTCACACAGAGGAATTAATGAATATTTTATTACAGCATTGTAAAAGGTGCTCAGTGCTTTATCTTTATTTTGTTCTTTGAAGCACATCTTTTCCTAATATTGTTTTGAATCAGTGTGCCTACAAAACAGGAATATGTACCTGCAGCCACAGGCTGGGATTGCTGCACTGTTTACTGGACCCCTCAGGCTTCCTTGAGAACATTTTGCTAGACAGGCCTTTTCTGTTCTGCAGCTTGTCAAATATCTTAAAGTGTTTTGAAATATTTTTATATTAATAACAGAAAAAATAAATATGATTTAAATGTATTTCTGTTTAAAGCATTTATTTTTTCATTCTAACTATTAATACTAGATCTCCAAATCAAAAGTTATTTGCTGATTAACGTTTGCTTAAATTAGTAATTGCTATAAGAATTAACGGGTGCTGGGGGGAGCCACGTGGGCTTTGGTGCAGACATGGCCAAGTCCAAGAACCACACCATGCACAACCAGTCACGAAAATGGCACAGAAATGGCATCAAGAAACCCCAGTCACAAAGATACGAATCTCTTAAGGGGGTAGACCCCAAGTTCCTGAGGAACATGCGCTTTGCCAAGAAGCACAACAAGAAGGGCCTGAAGAAGATGCAGGCCAACAATGCCAAGGCCGTGGCTGCACGTGCTGAGGCTATCAAGGCTCTTGTCAAGCCCAAGGAGGTTAAGCCCAAGATCCCAAAGGGCGGCAGCCGCAAGCTCAATCAACTTGCCTACATCGCTCACCCCAAGCTCGGGAAACATGCCCGCATTGCCAAAGGTCTCAGGCTCTGCCGGCCAAAGGCCAAGGCCAAGGCTCAAACCAAGGCCCAGGCTGCAGCTGTGACCCTGGCTCCGGCTCCGGCTCCTGCTTCTACTCCTGCTTCTACTTCTGTAGCGCAGGCTCCTAAAGGTGCCCACGCCCCCACAAAAGGCTCCAGTGTAGAGGCTTCTGCCTGCCAGTGTGAGGACGGAAGGACTGGTATGACCCCTGGGCTTCTGTCTGCATGGGCCTGGTGTCCTCCTGTGCTATTTGTACAAATAAACCTGCGGCAGGATCTGTTAAAAAAAAAAAAAAAAGAATTAACGGGTGCCAATGCACACTACATCTGAAACTAAGTATGTACTCTGTGTTGGCTAATTGAATTTAAATTTTAAAAAAATGTTTTTAAAGAATTAAAGAGTGCATATCGTATTGAGAAAATACTGAACAAAAAAGCCATAGACCATGAATAAATCTTGGTGGATAGTCTTAAAGACTTCAGAAACTAATTGCAGTCTATCCATCCATGACTGGCCAATGTTTTAGTTTTCTGTATTATTATATGTAGAACACAGAATGCTTTTTTTTTTTTTTAGGGAAATGTTATAAATGGTAAAATATTTTCATAGTAATTCCACAAAATGACCTATCAGTAGTCCTGATAGAGCTGGACTACTGGAATACATACCTAGATACCTATTCATCACTCATGATATTGTTTCTCATAAAAAACTCATTGCAAGTTTCACCCAACTCCAATATTAGGAGCATATATGTCCCCCCATCTCCAAGCCCTACTTTCATACACAAATTAGGGACTCCTTTGCTCCTCCACCTTTGGTACATACCTCTGCCATCAAAAATGTGATTTCTGATGGAGCAGGCCCATGGGGAAGGAGAGGGGTTCTGCTGGGGACTCTCTCTAGAGACAGGCAGTAGCTCTGCAGGGTTCCAACTCTCCTGGGGAGAACCTGGTGAGTTCCTCTATATACCCTAGATGTTGTCAAAGAGTCCGAAGAGAGTGAACTAAAACAACTCAGACATTTGGAGTGGACCCCCTTTCTGGCAGTTCCAAGGACTCCTTTAAGAGGCCAGAGAGGACTTCTAATATCTCACCTCCTCAGAGCTATTCTTTATCTCTTTATGTTTTGCTCATCTTTTGTAAATGATTTGAAGTGGGATTGTTATGGTATGTGTTTTCAGTACTGTAGTAATATCTTGTAGCATTTTTGCATCAACATGGTATGTAGAAAAGGTATATGAGATATACCATTCTACACTTAATACTCATTCTATGGGCAGCCCGGGTGGCTCAGCGGTTTAGTGCCGCCTTCACCCCAGGGCCTGATCCTGGAGACGCAGGATTGAGTCCCATGTCAGGCTCCCTGCTTCACCCTATGCCTGTGTCTCTGCCTCTCCCTCTCTCTCTCTCTCTCTCTGTCATGAATAAATAAATAAATAAAATATTTTTTAAAAACCTCATTCTATAACAAGGGCATTTGAGAAGTAATGTGTCACTTATTAACTTCCTTAGAGACCTAAACATAACAATTTTTCAAACTCATCACCCTTAGAACTTCAGTATTTATTTGCCACATAGCATTTCTCAAAGTATGTTCCTTAGAAAGTCAGTTCCTTAGGATACAAATAGATCTCATAATAAAAAGGGTTCCCGGGCAGCTTGGGTGGCTCAGGGTTTAGCACTGCCTTTAGCCCAGGGTGTGATCCTGGAGACCCACGATCGAGTCCCACATCCGGCTCCCTGCATGGAGCCTGCTTCTCCCTCTGCCTGTGTCTCTGCCTCTTTCTCTCTGTGTGTCTCTCATGAATAAATAAAATCTTTTTAAAAAATAAGTAAATAAAAAGAGTCCTCTGCCTAAATATATTTAAGAAGCACTTAGTCCAATGAAGTTAAATAGGTGTATTTATTTTAGTACTTAAGGAATTTAACCTGGTCTGTGCGTTGTGAAGGGAGAAAGCAGCATGCCAGCAATTTCCATTTGCTTGGCTGCAGACCATCCTTCAAGTATCCTTTCCAGCTGGTAAACATGCTTTAGAAATGTTGCCATAGGGGCGCCTGGGTAGCTCAGTCAGTTAGGCGTGTACCTGTGGCTCAGGTCATGGTTCCAGGGTCCCGGGATCAAGCCCTGCATCAGGAACCCTGCTCAGCACAGAGTCGGCTTTTCCCTGTCCCTCTGACCCTTCCCCCTACTCCTGCTCCTGTTCCTGCTCTTGCTCACTTTCTTGCTTGCATTCTCTCTTCTGTCTCAAATAAATAAATTAAAAATCTTTAAAAAAAAGAAAAGGTAAAAAATGCTGCCATATACTTTCACACTTAAAACCTCAATTTGTCACACTGGTGACAGTGTGCTTTTAAAAAGGGTATTATATGCTTAATTGAATCTGTTTTCCTGAGAAAGTTGTAACACTTAATGTGGGAAAACTTTAAAATTTTATTTGCCTCTATAAATTGTGCCTATGATCAATTAGTCTTTCATGTGGGACCCTTCAGTACAGCTTCCAGTTTGTCACATATCAGATAGCCCTGATAGAATTTGGACTAAGTCTTTATACCTTGTATCTTACAGCCTTTACCAGAAAAATACATTACAGCAAACATTGGCTTGTTTTCTTGCGACTTGCTACTATAGAAGGTGATTACTAGTTAATGTTTTTATGCCTGCCTTGGTTTTTCTGTTTTACTTACCTCTCTCCTGTGCTGTTTTCTCCCTTCTCATGTCAGTCCTCTCTCTTAGCCATGTTAGAACCCAGTGTGTATACAAATAATGGATTTTCTTCATGAATTAGTTCCCATCAGTTCTTGTGTACAGTGTAGATACGTTGTGAGTATATATAGTATATAGTGCTCAGTTGTGCCAGTGTCTGCTTGGCATTCTCTCCTCTGGAGTAACTGTGCCTCCATTGCTAACTGTGTGTCTCTGGCAGGAGCCAAGTGGGTTTTTAGGACTCTTCCCTCACCACAGTTGACTAGTTTAGAGGTGCTGGCCCAATCGGAGTTCTTTGCAAGGTTTTCAAACTAGAAAGGAGAGAAAATTTCTAAGATTCAGAACTGAGGAGCTGTTGATAGCTAGATTGGATTGAGATACTCTAGATACCTTCTAATAGATAACCTTCCATCACCAGTAAAAGAGAGATTATTTTTACTATTATTTCTAAAGACACAGTAGATAATGACAAATCCAAAGCTTCACTTAACATGTTTATTTTTGTATATTCTTTTTTACCTTATGCTTTCTAAATTGGTAATCAGTTGGGACAGAATGGTTCAGTGATGTTCTTTGCAGGTCTCTTTGGCTTTGTCCTCTGCTTCCCAGCTTTTCTTGGTTCCAACCATTTTGTAACCCTTCCCGTTCATTTCCAAAAAAAATTTTGTTTGCATCTCTGTTACTTGCAACCAAGAACTTTAATTGGTATGCATGCTTTAAATGTGTTTGCAAATGTATCTCTTCAATGCTTAGTGCAATTTCTAATTATGACTCTTAAAAATTGTGATAAAACTTACAAGGTCTTTACCATGTGCCAGACACTATTTAAATGCTTTACAAATACTAAACTATTTAATCCTCATAACAACCCTGTGAAGTAGGTATTATTATACCATTTTACAGATGGGAAAACTGAAACACAGGGTGATTTATAAATAATTTGCTCAAGATCCCACAACTAGTGTGAGACTGGCTGGCTGGCAGGCTTGCTTTGCTTTTACATTTTAAACAGTTTCTGCCAAAACATCATGTCCTGGAACCTGCATAAAACTGTTTGTATATTTTTGCTTCTGAAGTCACACTGTATCTAAGCAGGTGATATGAAAACTAGACCCTTCCGTCGTATGTGTGTAATCAAGTGTAAACAGTATAATTAGGAAAACATACTTTTGAAGTTGCCTACACGTGTGCAATTGGCACAGGGCACACTTGCACCAGATTCTTAACATTTGAAGCATATGCCAGCTGTCTTCCAAATGGTATATAAAGCAAAAGGACCAAGTTTCCTCACTTTTTTTAAAATTAGCATTAAAAGAAGGAAGGAAATATTTGCTATTTTTCAAGCACTTGAAGTTTTATAAAGACCTGAAAGTCCAGAGCATGCTTATGGCCCCCTAAAAGAGATGTCCACATCCTAATCCCTTGGACCTGTCAATGTGATCTTCCTTAGGAAAAGGGTCATTGCAGATATAATTAAGGATTTTGAGATGAAATCATCCTGGCTCATCCAGGGAGGCCGTAAATCCAAAAGCAAAGTGTCCTTGTAAAGGAAGAGATGACAAGAGGAAGAGCCACATGAAGATAGTGGTGTGGCCACCAGCCAGGGAAGCCACCAGAAGCCGGGAGAGGCAAGGAAGGAACTTTATTTACTTCACGGGGTGGGTGGGGACGGGATGGACCTGCCAGCAGCTTCATTTACAACTTCTGGCCTCCAGAACTATGAGAGAGTTAATTTTCATTGTCTTGGGCCACCCAGTTGGTGATCATTTGTTATGGCAGCCCTAAGAAACTAATACATTTGGGGAGGTTAGCTTTACAGAATCAGACTGAATCACAGCACTTGCATGGCTAACTCATAAAATTACTGGATCACAAATTGGAGAACCATAGTTTGCCCTAAAATGTGGATATAAAGATATCAGCACATAAACCTAGAAGTAGAATTAATTACTCTTTAATGACAAGATCGCTGATGATTTTTTTTCTGGAACCTTTTAGCTGGGTATTTCCGGAACTTGTAAAGAGATCCTTAGGCTTTCCTTTTCTCTTCAATATTTTTGGTATTTATGCATCTGGATTCAGTTGAAACCAGAAAATTGAAAGCTTATTGTGAAACTGGTCGTTGTTTAAACCATCGCCCTTGGGCTTATTTTGAGAAGAGCTTTACCCTCCTTAATACTGTGGCATCCATGACCTAATCCAGAATGCGGGAGAGAATTTTCCCACAGGAGCCCTGCGCACAAATCCTCTCAGTCTTGATCCAGATTTGGCGTAAATTAGATGTGCCACCACAGGCCCTGCGATGAGGCCTGGCACCATCACAAGAACATTCCCTGAACCTTTGAGTGAAGCCTTCAAATGAGGTGTCCTTTGTTAAAGCCACAAGTTTTGTGTAATATTAACTGATGTTCTGATTTATAAAATCTTATCTCATGCCAGTCTGATGGTTGGAGCTGCTGTTCTTATGCTTCAAGGGCCTCAGAGCTTGACCAAATTCAACTGGGGTCTAAGATGGGAGAATAATGAAATGATGGCCTATTAGCCACCCCTTGGGTCTCTGCATTTGAGAGCTTGTATGTCCGGAGGTTTGCTGATTTCCCTATATTACCTGGTGGACCTGCTCCTCCTAGAGGTGGCTGACACCAGGACAGAGCTGGTGTGGCCTGGATCTGCCGTCTTGAGTTTGGCCTAATGCACTGAAGTTTTGATGTGAACTGAAGATGCATGTGATCCCTGTTGCTGCGTGAGATGCAGTACCTCCAGCAGAGACCTGTCTGCTTGCTCTCCTCATTCTTAGTGACCCACCTCCCAGCTTTTACTGTTGCTTTTCTGAGTGACAATTGGAGGTTCTGGCCTTGCTCCTGAATATATTCTGGGGTGTAGCAGTCACCACTATTAAATAAACATATTCCCCTATTCATCAAATTCAACTTTTTCAGGTTGAGCCAGTTCAACTGGCTGCCAACAGAGTAAAAGTGTTCTCCTTCAAAAAAGTAAAGTCTTTTTTTCCTTTCATGCATTCATCCCCCCAACTGTTCTTCATCCACCCCAGCACCCCTGTATCTCCCTGCAAAAAGCTTTCCTTAAGGACTTGTGTATCAGCTCTGAGATTGGGTTGAAGGAAACTGAAATGGTTAAAATCCAACACTGGCTTTACAATCCCATTCTCCCCAGGCTTTACTGGTGTTGGACAGAAAAGCTAGCAGAAGCATGATTTAAAAAGGAGGCGGGGGGGGGAGGGGATCAAAAGTGTTCTCTGGATCAGTTTACCCAAGAAGGCAGAAAAAATGAAAAGTGGTATAAAGCCATCTGAAACATGGAACAGATTCGTTTCCTCCAACACTTCCTACTGCCACCTGTATCCCATCAAATTTGTTACTGCTTCGGAGAGCTCCATGGGAGGAAGATAAAGCTGCAGAAGGCTCATGGTAGTGACTCTCACCAAAGTCACCAGAAGCCTCCATATTGCCTCATCACTCATTTGCCTGAGCCTATGCTGTGCTTGCATTTCCGTCGTCTTTGCTTGTGGCAACTATATTATAGCCTTACAATGTTTGTGCTGCATTTCACGTAGATGATGATGCCCATCGGTGATCCAAAGGACAAGCACATGGAATTGCTTTTGGGGAATCAGGGTGATGTTGCCATCTATGAAGACTTTTTTTTTTTTCCTTTTTCCTTCTGATGGCAACTTCCTTACTTGGGAGGCACACCCAAAATCTTGGCTTTGTTAGATCCATATTCTAAGGAGCTAAGAAAACGGCATGGGCAGTTGCTATACAAGAAGCAGTAACAGTCTTACTTGGAAAACTCCAGCGACTTTGGTCTACATGAAAATGTGGATCATTTTCAAAATGGCATGTCGTTCAGAATTGTCATCCTTTATTGGACAATGCTTTTCAGTTTGAATGATTAAAATCACAGTATGGACAAGGAGTAGAAACTTGTTCTAAAAATTTAATCAGGAAATTCCTGAAACTTTGTCAAGAAGACTGTCTAGTGAGATCTAAATAATAGCACCTCCTTCAGCTAAAATATTGTAAAAACCTTTTAGTTTCCTCCGTTTCTTTTTAGAATATATGGTCTAAATGGCCTAAGCCTGTCAAGATGGTTTGATTCATTGTTTCAGAATTCCTGACACCTCAGAACGATAAAAGGCTCTGGAGAATAAAGTCAGTGGAATCCTTCTGCTGTGTTGCCGCTCTTGTAGGTTTCTGCTGTTACTTTTGGCAAAGAGAGACTCCCCCAGGGGAGCCAGGTATATAAAGGCCCAAAACTCCTTGCAACTGTCAGGCATTCTTATCCTCATCATCTCTGTTATTAGAGGCAAGAGGAAAGAGTTGGAAGTGAATTTGCCAGGATCTCTCTGTGGATCATAGAATCCAATACTAGCAACAACCTGGCCACAGGAGAGCACAGTTTAAATGAGGATATTGAAATTTAGTATGTGCTGTTGCGGGAGGGAAAAGGTATTTTAAATAAAAAGTATTTATCATCTTAGTGTCTTTTTATAAGCTTGTCCCTTAGGGGAAAAATTCTTCTCAGACCACCCTGATTTGCACATTTGCAGTCATCCTGGTTTCACATTGGTATGTGATCACAAAAGTGTCACCTCCTTACTTCTCTGGCAGCTCCTGATATATCTGTCAAGTCCCCAAATTCATCCTGGAGTTTCTTTTGACAGGAGTGGCAACGGCAAACCCAGAACTGAAGGCTGTGGGGATTCTCCGTGTGAGGAGAGCATATTATGTACATTGGGAAGTAATAACGAACATCAAACTTTATGTTGCAACTACCCAAGAAATTTTTTAAGTAGATTACTCTTCAATTTGAAAGGTTTGGCTTCTTAAGAGGGGTCTGTAGACTGCTATTTATCTTTGCTCTAGTGCCAGTATCCGTATAATTTATCATTGGTTAGTTCTTGGGGCAGTAGAGTCTGTTAATAATCAGACACATAATGAAACTCAGGGGGAGTTAAGAATGCTGAAGTGTGTACTATTCTTTAGAGTTTACAATCCTGGGTCTTGTTCAAATCAGTTGCTCAGACCTTTTATTTTTATTTTCTGCCTATTTTGAAGTGATCTCTTGAAAAGGGATAAAATAGCATTAATCATATTCTGTCATTTGTACCTCAATATTCACATTTCTGGAACCTAGAATACTATTTCTTATTATCTAAATATTCTGTGTAATTTGTTCCTTTAGCAAAATGTTTACTTTCTTTTAACTTTAGTTAAAAGATTAACTGGATTCTTAACAGCATGCCACTCACATTCCAGTAAATGACAGAGATATAAGCAGATTATTGGGCTCTCATGATATATGTGATATAAGACATATAATATATGTCCCAAGCTCTATGGGAGCCCAGAGGGAAACTGATAACTTCTGACAAGGTGAAAATATTGGGGGAGGTTTCACAGATGTAGTATGAAGTAGGCCTTGTTATCATTAACTTGGAGAGGTTTAAAAAGCATGGATTATAATAGTCTTAGATAAAAGAGTAACTGCCCGAATTCAGACAGAGTCAGTGGTGGGAGATGTATTCGAAATCTTTTTGCAAGCTTGCTGAATGGACAGTAATTGCCTAAAGTGTGAACTTCAAGGACGCCTGGGTGGCTCCGCGATTTAGCGCCTGCCTTCCACCCAGGGCGTGATCCTGGAGACCCAGGATCGAATCCCACGTCAGGCTCCCTGCATGGAGCCTGCCTCTCCCTCTACCTGTGTCTCTGCCTCTCTCTCTCTTTCTGTGTCTCTCATGAATAAATAAATAAAACCTTTAAAAAAAAAAAAAAAGGTGTGAACTTCACAGGTAGAGCTCCTCAGTCCCCAGGTCACAGGTAAATAACAAATGTACATCATGATCAGTGATCGATCATGTTACTTCTCTCAAGTCTGTCAGTGATCAGTTGGTCAATGCACATTTGTTATTCAGCTCATCACAGACAGCAATGTGTATAATTGTGTTGCCTCTTTGCCTCCCAGTGATAAAACCACATGACCTCTTACAAAAATGAATAATCAAAAAATAAATATGAAATTATGACAAAGAAACCAAAAGTGATAGCACTATAAGTGAAGTCTGCATCAAACATAAATTGGTTACAGAAGAAGTAGTTCATTGTGGGACTGCTGATGCTGGTATCACTGAGAAACCCTAGATACGCAATCAGGAAAACTTAGGGGAAGTGAATTTATTAACATAAATCAAGAAAATGGTTGTGCCTGAATCAATTGTTGCTTCAATCAACTAAGTGGACAAACAAAATGTGGTACATCCATACAACAGCATGTTTTTCAGTAATAAAAAGGACTAAATCACTGACACCTGTTACCACATGGATGACCCTTGAGAACATTGTGCAAAGAAACAAACACAAAAGATCACATTGAAAGATTTTATTTAAGTGATGTGTCCCATCTAGGTGAATCCATAGAGACAGAAGGTGGATTAGTGGTTGCCTGAGGCTGGGAACAGGACAGAAGGATAAAGTGACTGCTAATAGCTATGAGATTTCTTTTTGGAGTGACGAAAATATTCTGAAATTTGACTGTGGTGATGGTTGCAAAACTCTGTGATTATACTAAAAACAATTGAACTGTACATTTTGAACTTAACAGTGTATAAATTCACCGGGATAAAATAGCATTAACCATATTCTGTCATTTGTACCTCAATATTCACATTTCTGGAACCTAGAATACTATTTCTTATTATCTAAATATTGTGTGTAATTTGTTCTCAATAAAGGTCCTATTAGTGAGTTACAATGTATAGAATAAATACTAGTTTTCCTATTTTTTTCCATCTCCCTGTACGTTTGTAACCAATAGTAAGAGCGTTTGTAATGTTCTGACAAAAAAAATTTTAAAGGTCATAAAACAGTCATTTTTCCCATTAGGGTTGCTGAACACACTTTCAGCATGCACATTTTTACAGTCCTGCCCTACCATGCAAAGAGAGGCCTTCCTCTACTTTCCAGACCAGCTTAGCAGAAAATTCTCTAGCAAGTTCAGGGCTAAAGCTTCTTGACCAGTTCTTTTACTTACGGCTGTAGCTTGGCCAAGATGACTTCTACTAGTACTTACAGTCTGTGAAAGTATAATGAAAATTAATACTTCCAATTTGAATCCTTCTAATACGTTTACTCACTAAGGTTAAAGCAATTCCAATCAGTGAAGGAAATACTCAAGCTTAATCATGACTTCGAACTTACCTTTTGATATGGTAGACATAATCCTAAGGTGACATCCAATATTTTTGCACCCTGTTGTAAATGCTGTCTATAATCCCTTTCTTTTGAGTGTGGTCAGGATCTGTGACTCCTATGAAATCCTCGCTCCCTTAGGTTATATTACATAAGGCGCCATCATAGCAGACTGGAAGGGAATCTCCTATTACCTTAGAAGGAGGAAGTTGCCAGATTGTAAGAGGCCACAGGGCCAGGACCTGAAGGCAGCCACCAGGACTGAGAGCAACCCCTGGCTGATAGCAATAAAATGGGAACTCAATCTAATAACTTGAATGAACTTGGAAGAGGACCCCAAGTTCCAGATAAGAATGCAGCCCAGCCAACCTTGATTTCAGCTTTGTGAGACCCCAAGTAGACCACCCATCTCTGCCATGTCCAGACTTCTGACCTAAAGAAACTGAGACAATAGATGGGTGCTGTTTTAAAATGCTAAGTTTGTGGTAATTTTTTATGCAGCAAAGGAAAAGTTATACAGTTGATGACAGTTGCCAATAAAAAGTGGACTAAATTTTCTTTGCAGAAATCCTGGGAGAGGACCTCTTTCCAGAGTCTCCTCTGGAATGGGGTGGTTTACCAGTAGCTTCTAAATAAAATCAGGTCTTCCAAATGTCAGTGTTTTCCTCTGCTATAATGTACCCCACTATGTGTGCAGGCAACACCTGGCTCTCTCCATGTCCTCCATATCTTTGCCAATACTTGACATGATCAGTCTTTTAAAATTTTAATCATTCTAGGGTTACCTGGGTGGCTCAGTCAGTTAAGCCTCCAACCCTTGGTTTTGGTTCAGGTTATGATCTCATGAGTCATGAGAGTAAGCCTCACATTAGGCCCCATGCTCAGCAAGGATTCTGCTCGAGATTTTCCCCCTCTACCCCTACCACCACTCACTCACTCTCTCTCAAATAAATAAATCTTAAAAAAGAATTTTTTTAACCACTCTAATAGATGTGTAGGGTTATCTCATTGTGGTTTTAATTTGTATTTCTTTAATGACTAATGTGTCAATATGCTAATGTCCATGTATCTTCTTTGGTAAAGTGTCTATTCAAATATTTTGTCCATTAAAAAAATATAGCTCTTTAAAAATATATAGAGATGGGGACACCTGGGTGGCTCGGCAGTTGAGTGTCTGCCTTTCGCTCAGGGCATGATCCCAGGATCCAGGATCAAGTCCTACATCAGGCTCCCTGCATGGAGCCTGCTTCTCCCTCTGCCTGTGTCTCTGCTTCTGTGTGTGTGTGTGTGTGTGTGTGTGTGTGTGTGTGTCTCATGAATAATTAAATCTTTAATTACAGATATAGATGTTTTAAAGTCTTTATCTGCTAATTCCATTACCTCTGTCATTTCTAGGTCTTTCGATTAGCTGGTTTTCTCCTGGTTATGGATCATATCTTGCTACTTCTTCACATGTCTGGAAATTATTGTATGGTATAAATCATGGATGCTACATAGTTGAGTGTTTAGATTCTGTTGCCTCTTTAATAGTGTTGAATTTTGTTCTGGCTGGTAATGAATTTGCAGATCATCTTAATATGCTCAAGGGCTGTTTTAGAGCCATGTTAGTAGTATAGGTCTAAAATAGTCCCTCTGGGGTCTCTATTGAGTGCCTAGGGCCAGTGACATTTCTCCACTCTGACTGGTCAGAACTTGAATATGTCCCAGATCTATGCGGGCTCCAGAATTTGCTCAACCATCTGTTATGTAGCGTCTTTGATCAGCTTCATGGAGTCTTGCCCTAAAATGAGTAGCCAGATATTTAGCTGAAGCCTCTAGGGGATCCCCCGCAAATATCTGGAACTCCCTCTGCACAGCTCTCTTCTCTATGGGCCTTGCCCTGCACTTTCCAACTGTCTTACTAGTCTAAACTTCCAATTTCTATCTCTTCAGCTTTGAAAGACCCACTGTGCTCTGCTTGGCTTCCTTGTGTCACAGTCTAGAAAGTGTCTGCAGAAAGGGTATCATGAGACTCCTCTCTTAGGGATCACAGTCTTGTGCTACCCATTGTCTGACTTCTGAAAGCCTTAATTCCATATATTTTGTCAGTTGTTTGCTGTAGGAGGGCTAGTCCAGTACCAGTTAATCTGCCATAGCCAGAAGAAGAATCCCAAATGTGCTATAATGAGGAATTTCATTTAGAAAGGCAGGTCAGGGAAGGCTTCCCTAAGGAACAGATGATGACTGGGGTGTCAAGCAGCAGAGCAGGGGGTCACCTGGCCTCCTGAAGGGGCCCTCCTTTGCCTCCTAACTGGTTCCTCTGAGATGAAGTGTGAAAAGGTTATTTGGATGAATTTAAAGACATTTTGCCTTGTTTTTAGTTTTCAGCAAAATCATAAAGCTAAAATGTCTCTGTAACTAATTCCTGGCAGGTTCCACTAGCTCTTTACACTCAGGACATGATTTTTTTTTTTTTTTTTTAAGCTATGTGTTTTGTTAGTCTAGAAAGTAAAAACCTTAATGTGGTTAATGAAATGTCTTGAGGGTATAATCAAGTTTGAAAATGATGTCCATCTCTGGCAAAAAGTGGAACTAAACCCTCCGAATACTAAAGGCATCAGTTATGTAGATTCTCAAGAAGTGAGTTGACTTGGGAGCACCTGGGTGGTGCAGTGTCCAGCTTTTGGTTTCAGTTCCGGTCATGATCTCAAGGTCATGGGATCTAGCTCTGCACTGGGCTCTGCACTCAGTGCAGAGTCTGCTAGAGGTTCTCTCTCTTTCTCCCTCTGTCCCTCCCACTTGTGCACTCTCTCTCTCTAAAAATGAATAAATCATATATGTATATATATGAAATGAGTTGACTGGGTTCAGATATTCACTATTCCTTCTACAACTGCTACTCTGGGCCAGGTCCTTGATACCTTAGGGCTGTGTGTGTGTGTGTGTGTGTGTGTGTGTGTGTAATGTGTGTGTTTTCTTCTGTAAACCAGGGAGTTAATTCTAGCTTTTTTCTGGCTTCAAGGCAATGAGGACAAGGCTTTTGTATATGTACCTGGTTTCAGAACAGTCCAGCAGGTACAGATTGAAACCTCTGAAGCAAGCCCCAAGTGTCTCATCTTAAAAACTGCATTAACAGGACACCTGGGTGGCTCAGTGTTTGAGCATCTGCCTTCAGCTCCAGTCATGATCCCGGGTCTTGGGATCAAGTCCTGCATCAGGCTCCCTGTGGGGAGCCTGCTTCTCCCTCTGCCTCTCTCTCTGCCTCTTTCTCTGTGTGTCTCATGGATAAATAAATAAAATCTTTTAAAAATATTTTTTAACTGCAATTATGTTAATGTTATTATGAGGACAAGTGATAAAAAAGCAAGTGCTTAGCCTGGGGCCTGGCACAAGATGGAAGTCTATGATAGGCCACAAAAAAAGGAAAGTTCTAGAGTAATGAGTGATAAGTAAACACTCTATGGCTTGTGTGTACCAAGTTGGCAAGGTCTACAAGTTCAGGCTCATAGCCATATGTAGCCCTAGTGAATGTAAGGTTTAAATAAGAAAGGCATAATTCCAAGCACTTAAAAAGTGAAGGAGGCAATGATTTTTACATGTGTATGGATCAGATGGAATTGTTCCAAAGAACATGTGCACGAGCGATTCCCTTAGGGCTGGCAAACACAGCCAACAGCTGTTTCTATTCTTATCTTCAGCTTGCTCTGTCCTTCTGCCCACCAGAAGCTGGAGGTCCTCCTGGGGGCCTTAGTTAAGGTTCCTTTCCCAGGGGAAGCAGGAGTCCACTCGGCTTTGTTTGCATGTTCTCAGAGATTCCTCTGTTCTTGACTTCATGTCCTAATGCCCATTTATTTCTACAGTTCAGAGTTGGTCCCTTGAGTTTTCAGCTATTGTTGAAGCTTCTGACTGCTCTTCTCTCCTGGGGAAAAGGAATCAATAAGGGAAAACAGGTAAACTCTTGTTAAATGTTGTTTAACATTGTTGTTTGCTGACCCAGTATCAATTATCTTTCCCTTTTTTTAACTAACTGAACTTCAGTTTTGTTCAGGGTGGCCCAATAAAACATTGACTTCAGTCTTTGTGGTTAGGTGAAATAGTCTGGCCAATGAGATGAAGGAGCATCTGGTGAAGCTTTGGGAAATGCTCTTTATAAAGGGGTTGACTCAAGAGGCCACGCCTTTTGCACTTTTCCTTTCACCTTTCCTGGAACGCAGAAGCACTGCCTGGAGGTGGAGGACACTTCTTACCAATGTGGTACTGAAGGCCATGCTCAGCCTGAAAGTAAAGCAGCAGACAGCTGGAAATAGAGCAGGTTACTGGTAGCACCATGGAGATGCTAGACCCACCCCTGGACTCCTTCCTATATAAAAAACAGTAAAACCCTTGCTTTATTTAAGCCACTGTTGAGTTGGTTTTTCCATTATTTTCAGTATGCAAGCCTAAGTGATTCTCCTTAAAGTGTGAAATTGAGAGAAATATTTGGTTCTATACGTGGGAGAACTGATAAACTCTTTGGTATAGATAAGCAAAGGCTTGTCAGTCATTACTCAGGGTTGCCTAAGGGGGTCCTCCAGGAAATGGGGACTTGAATTTGGCAGAAAAGCAAAATGTTAATACATAAAATCATTTGAGGGGTGCCTGGCTGGCTCAGTTGAAAGAGCATGCAAACTCTTGATCTTGGGATTATGAGTTCAAACCCCACACTGGTGTAGAGCTTACTTAAAAAATAAATTAAAATTTAATTTAAAAAAAGAAAATCATTTGAGGTAAAGGTGGCTTCTGGCACCTCGAAGTGAGACTCTAATTGCTGAGAAATAAAGTTTCTTTATTATTTTAGCACTTAAGAAAGCTGCAATCAGCGTGTATGGCATATTATAAGAAACATAAAAAATCTGCCAACTTAGGAAACATAGAATTTTCATACAGTGTATTAAGTACACTTTAATTTAAAAATGGATCCCTGGGTGGCTCAGCGGTTTGGCGCCTGCCTTCAGCCCAGGGCTTGATCCTGGAGTCCCGGGATTGAGTGCCACATCGGGCTCCCTGCATGGAGCCTGCTTCTCCCTCTGCCTGTGTCTCTGCCTCTCTTTCTGTGTCTCTCATGAATAAATAAATAAAATCTTTTTTAAAAATGGATTTATTTCATGTTTATTCTTGTAGGACTTCTAATTATGCATGACAGGTTCAACATGTTTATTATCTTCATTCCTTCTTGAACCTCACTTTAAAGAAAGAAAGAAGGTATAAACCTACAAAAACAAAGAGAACAGAAGAGGTGAGAAAAGCAGGCAAGAGAAGTTGAGATATTTTTACGGAAGATGGAGAGGGGAAATTAGCAGAGGAGAAAACCATACAAATTTAGTCCTCTGCTAATTGTGAAGCTTAATAGTGAAATATTATAGGCTTCCTGCCTTTGATTGGGAAAAAGACAACAAAGCCTCCTACAGACTTCTCCTCTTCGACATTGTACTGTAGGAACAACAAAATTTAATACCATTTACAATAGCAACTCGAAATATCAGATGCCTGGAAACAAACCTGTTAGAAGTTTTTAAAAATTGTTTTATAAAAGCTATATAATATCATTAGAAGAGACTAAGAAAATCAAAATAAATGGAAGAATTTACTGAGTTTGTGGATTGGAAGAGAGATTAAACAGACAATTATCATAAACTTATAATTCTTCCCAAATTAATTTATAGGTTCAGTGCAATTCCAATCAAAATCCCAGCAGGTCATGTTGGGGGAAATTGGCAAGTAGATTCTAAAATTTATATGGAAATGCAAAGGGTCAACAGTAGTGAAGAAATTGGCAAATTTATTCTAAAACTACTAATTGCCATGATGTTGGTACAAGATGAGCCAATAGAGCAATAGAAAAGAATAGAACATTCAGGAATAAACTCACAGATGTAAGGATCCTTTATGAGAAAGAGTGACGCTGCAAGGGCAGTGAGAGAAAGGCAGTTTTTCAGTATAAATGGTGTCATGTCAATTGGATGTCCAGATCGGAATAAAATGTATCTTGACTTCTTAATATTTAAAAAGTCAGTTCCAAGTAAATTGTAGAGAAAGTAAAATCACAATGCTTCTAGAAGATAATATAGGCACAAAATTCACTAATTACATGGGAAAATGTTGATGTTTGGGATTTATATTGAAATTAAGAACTATTCATAAAAAGACTCCATTATGTTAGTCAAAAGGGAAACTAAAGAATAAGAAAAGACACTTGCAATACATGTGATTGGCAAAGAGCTTATACCTAGCGTATAGTTTCTTCAAGTCCGTAAGGAAAAGGGCACAAGCTAGTCAACAAAAGACTTGCCAATATTAAATAACTTTTTCAAACAGGGAACAGCACACAAGAGTCCCCTTTTATCTGCAGTCTTGCTTTCAGGTGGTCTCAGTTACTGAAACAACCACAGCCAGTAGTAGAGGATCCTCCTCCGACTCAGCATCAGAACCAGGATAGGCTGACCCCATGTCACACGCTACCATCAGCCTCTATGTCACATGCTTCCTCATCTTCCTCACTTCATCTCACCTGGTCTCCATTTTACTTATTTTTATTTTTTACGTTTTTTTTTTTTCAGAGAGAGGGAGGAAGGGGTAGGGTTGGAGGGATAGAGGGAGGGAGAGAGAGAATCCCAAGCAGAGTCCTTGCCCAGCCCAGTAGGTATCCAGACACAGGGCTTCATCTAGTGCCCCTGAGATCATGACCTGAGCCGAAATCAAGAGTTTGACACTCAACCAACTGAACCACCCAGGCACCATTTTATCATTTCACATCATCAAAAGAAGAAAGGGGAATATGGTACAGCTGACCCTTCAACAACCCGGGGATCAGAGGTGCCAAACCCACAAAGTCAGAAATCCACCTGTAACTTTGACCTCCCAGATTTCATGACTAATAGACTGATGTTGACCAGAAGCCTGATGGAGAACACAAATAGTCGATTAACACATATTTTGTATATGTATTATATATTGTATATGTATAATAAAGGAAGCTAGAGAAAAGAAAATGTTAAGAAATAAGAGAAAATACTGTACTGTATTTGTAAAAAAAAAATCCATGTATAAGTTTGACCCTATAAGTTCAAACCTGTGTTTTTCAAGGGTCAACTGTACAAAAAGATATTTTGAGAGAGAGACCATATTCACATAACTATATTATAGTATATTGTTATAATTGTTTTATTTTATTATTAGTTATTGTTAATCCCTTACTGTGCCTAACTTATAAATTAGACTTTAGCCTAGGTATGTATGTATAAGGAAAAAATGTGGTATATATAGGGTTCGGTAGCTGTCCATGGTTTCAGGCATCCTGGGGTGTTGGAAGCTATCCCTTATGGATACGGGGTGACTTGGGTAGCAGTGTTTAAAAGCAGAGACTCAGGCTAAGGTCATCTGAGTTCAAATCCTCACTGTGCCTTTTATTAGCCTGTCGCCTTGATGTAAGTTTCATAACTTTATGTGCCTCAGTGTCCTACTAATAATAGTACCTAGATCTTTAGATTGTTGTGAGGCTTAAATCAGCTAATAGAAGCAGAGCTCTGAGAACAGTTACTGGCCCTCTGTGTTAACTACACCAATGCTTATCACAGTTTTCAGGGATTAAACCTTTGTCTTAATCCAAAACTCATCTCTTGCCTATAACACTATATGGCCTTCAGGAAATATTGAAACAACTTCCAATTCACTAAAACCTGGAATGATATGCTGTTTAGCCATAACTCTCATCAACTTTTGAATAGTTATATTATTGGATCAGCACTTTATTATAAAAGTACTCACTCATGAAGCAGTATTGCAGTAGTAGGAAGATGATGAAGGTAAGAATAACTTTTATTTAATACTTACTGCATGCCAGGCATGAGTCTAAGCACTTAACACACGATTTCCCCTTTAGTCACCGCATGAGGTCTTCAAAGTAGATACTACATTTTAAAGATTTTATTTTATTTTTTAAGTAATCTCTACACTCAACATTGGGCTCAAACTCTCAACCTTGAGATCCAGAGTCGCATGTTCTACCTACCAAGCCTGCCAGACACCCTTAATATAGATACTATGATTATCCTTATTTCACATGACAGGAAACTGAGGCACACAAGATTTAAGAAACTTAAAAGTTGCAAAGCTGCTTAGCAGCAAGTAGATCAGTACTTAACTCTGTTGATCTCAGAATCTGCTATGACCTTTCCATAAGAGTAGTCAGATATTATACAAGTCATTTAAAAAAAATATTTACATAATGAAGTGTAACACTGTTCTTTAGTATTCTCAGGGATGCAAAGAATATTCATAAAATATAATTGAAACTATGTTAATAAGCAATTCATATTATATGTATGTAAATAAACTAAAATAATGTATTACGTATGAGTAGAAAAACACAAGCAATACACTGAAACAAAAAAAACAAACAAAAATACACTGAAACAATAATAGCAGTTATTTAGTGGGATTTGAGCTGGCTTTTTCTTTTATAAACTATTTTAGGGCAGCCCGGGAGGCTCAGCGATTTAGCGCCACCATCAGCCCAGGGCATGATCCTGGAGACCTGGGATCAAGTCCTGCGTCAGGCTCCCTGCATGGAGCCTGCTTCTCCCTCTGCCTGTGTCTCTACCTCTCTCTCTCTCTCTCTCTCTCTCTGGGTCTCTCATGAATAAATAAATAAAATCTTTTTAAAAATTCAAAAAATAAACTATTTTATATTTTTCAATTTTCCTACAATAGTTTTACTGCAATGGGACTGTTAAAGTAAAAAATATTACAGAAAATTTATATTACCACAATTTCCAAATTCTGATTGAAAACTAATAAATGGAAGTGTCTTCAATCTTGCTGGGTCTTTGTGACCCACTCAGTGGCTCAGCTGTCTTTCAAAGCCAAATTTTGGGGTGAAAATTCTGTTTCTGGAGGTCAAGGTTATTTTCACATTTAACCTCATCTTGGGACAGACCTACCTAGATCTGATCTTCCATCTTCTGGGATGGAAATAGCAAAGCCACTTCTTTTTGTTGCCCTTGAGAATGGAAAAGGTCAATGTGGGAAGGATTATAGAGGGCCAGGGAAGGCACTTCCTTTGGGCAGCAAGTGAGGATGTCAGAGAGGCAGGCACTTGAAAATCAATTGCATTGTTCACTCTGTGGGCAAAAGACTTTCTGCATGAACTTGAGATTGATAACTGATGGCAGGAGACAAGCAGGGAGTTGGGGTGTGCAGTCAGTTCTAGCAAGAAGGTAAGCTTTGGAGAAATGTCTTGAGATGGGAGCAGTGATGTGAGGGAGCTAGGTTTCTGAGGGAAGGGGAGAAGTGTGGGTAGCCTCTAGGATAGCATGATTATCATCCAGGGTGCTCCCTGGAAGGACCCGGAAGTGTTTGGTAGATTCCCAGTCCTACCCCTGAGAAACTCAGCCTAGGCCAGAGTCTGGCAGGGAAGAGGTGAAGACACTGTTTTAGCTGCAGCATGTCAAACAAATTCAGCTGCAACCAGTATGGAGTTGACAGTACCAGAATGAAGACAGTTGCAACAAGGTCGTGATGTGAGCTGTGGGTATGGACAGAGCAGGGAATCTTGAGTCTCCACCCACGATGTTCCCTTTCCTTGGCGTTGTGATGCTGGTGGTGAGATGACCCTGCTGCAAACAAAGTGAGGTCACAGCCATCCGTCCACCACTTGGTTCTCCCCATCTTTAGCACCTGATGTTACCACAATCCAGGGCAAGATTCGCACTGTCTTCCTCTTCTTCCTCTCTCCTCCCTCTCTGGGCTCTGATCCTTCTGAGTCTTTGCTTATTCTTCTCTGAGTCTGTCTCATTATTGATGTTAACCATATTTTGCATTTTCTTGGAACCACCCTGACTTTGAAAAACGACAGGGTAGGGGTTGGGCAGATGGAGAAATGTGAAGGAAAAATTGCCTGAATTGGGCAAAAAAGCTAGGACTTGGTGAAATGTGTGAGTTAAAATGACCTGGAAGTTCTTCTGTCAGATGAGTAGCTGGTGGCACCATATTGTCATCAGTGGCTTGGCTTTTTTCTGTTCTCAACTGAATAAGGAGCATCTAGGGTTCACCCATAGTTGCAGGGGCTGGTCTATAGGCACAGATGCTGGTGGTTGGCAAGAGTTTTGTTCTTTAGCAGAGAAGTTCTCTACAGAACTTTACAGGCAGATGAATGAATTTCTTACCTATATAGACACACAGTGAAATTTCTCAATATTATGGGTGGTAGTGTTTTAGGAAATAGATGGCAAACTAAGGTTTATGTGTTTTGATTTGGAACATGGGTATTTTCCCCCTTTTAGATTTAGGCCTTCATTTCTAAAATGGGTGATGTACCAAACAAAGATTGGCAGGTGCTGGGCTTTGGCATCCTGCCACTGTGTGCTATTTAATTGATTGAGCAACTTGTTCACAGGAATGCCAGAAGGTCTCCTTTGGCCAAACTACTGAGACTACAGGGAATTTACTGCACTATACTGTCTACTTGTGTGTGTGTTTGAAAGTTTCCAGGTTAGAAAGTTCAAATTTTCCCTTTGTGTCCAGTGGTACTGGAATGTTGGAATGGCTACAAGCCCTTTGGAGATGGGGCTTAGAGGAAGTTGAGTTGGAAACACCTTTGGTTTGGGTGTAGTGGGATATATTTGTGTTCTTTTGTATTTGTGTGTGTGTGTGTGTGTGTGTGTGTGTGTAGTAGAGTTGTCTCTATCCCTCTGGGGCAAGGATGGCTTTGAAAAATCCTCCTACTGCCTAGTGTGCTGACTTAACTGGCATCAAGACCCAAAAGTGTTGCTCAGAAATCAGATCATGATATTAATGAGTCTGTCTCATGGCACACAGCACCAGAGGGGTACGAGAGTGAAAGGGAAACAAAGTTTGAAAGGCAGCCTGGAAAATCCTTCTTATCATCAGATGTGTAAAATAACACATTCTTTTTGTAAAATTCAATCCTTTGATATCTTATCAAAAGTGAAAGTTTTCTCCTAATCAGGAATACAAGAGAATGCAATTATATATGTACTGCATATTTTAAAACCTTTTAAAAATAAGGATTGGGGGCAGCCCTGGTGGCTCAGCGGTTTAGTGTACCTTCGGGCCAGGACGTGATCCTGGAGTCCCAGGATCAAGTCCCACGTCGGGCTCCTGGCATGGAGCCTGCTTCTCCCTCTGCCTGTGTCCCCGCCTCTCTCTCTCTCTCTCTCTCTGTCTCTCTGTGTGTGTGTCTCATGAATAAATAAATAAAATCTTTTTTTAAAAAAAGGATTGTTCAAAATCAAATTTAGAAGGTTTTTTTGGTAAAACAAAACAAAACAAAAAAAACCCAATGTATTTAATATATTCATCACAAGGGCTCAACCAGAGACTTAATTTAAAAAACAGAAATAAAGGGGATCCCTGGGTGGCTCAGCAGTTTAGCGCCTGCCTTCGGCTCAGGGCATGATCCTGGGTCCTGGGATCGAGTCCTGCATCGGGCTCCCCGCAGGGAGCCTGCTTCTCCCTATGCCTGTGTCTCTGCCTCTCTCTCTGTGTTTCTCACGAATAAATAAAATCTTAAAAAAAAAAACAGAAACAAAACAAAAATGACACTACAGCATAAGATACAGAGTCCTAGACAGAAATGAAGGAAAGGATAGACCATCTAAGGAGAAAATAAAAAGACAACATAAGGAGAGAGGCTGTTCAGTCAGGGTTCTTGTCTGACCTGCTTTAAGTAGATTTCTTGCAGACACTTCTTAGAGGCTATAGGGGTTCCTTCAGAGCTTGGCAGCATGTGTGTGCAAAGGGCTATCAGGTGTTGGGTTCTCCTAGCAGGCTCTGGATGGACAGCAGGATGGTCCTTCAGGATGTCCAGGCAGATGTTACCCTGGGTGCCCACGCTGGGGTGCTAGCAGGGCACGAGGAACTTCACTGTGGGTGCGTTGTAAGGGTAGCCATCGGGGAACTCCAGGGAGAGCTTATTATAGCTCAGGTCTTCACGTACTATGCCAGCTGCTCCCTGGATGGTCCCCATCGATTTGAAAAGGTGGTCTGATTTAGGGAAGGCAGAAATTCTTTTGTGGCCAGACTTCATAAAGGTCATCAACCCCTGCCATAGCCTCTTGCCCATGGGGCCCCAGGCAGCAACCCCGCTGGGCTTAGCACCTTTGTGGGTGGCAGCCACGCTGGCAGCAGCTGGGTCATGGTTCTGGGAGGCCATCCAGGTGGCGTGGGCAGAGAGACAGCAACTCAGAGAGCTTGGCTGCAACCCAAATTTAGAAGATTCTTGTGTTTGTGGAGCTCAGACTGCTAACAGGATTACAAAACAGCAAGGAAGCCTGTTTGTGAATATACCAATTTTATGCATTTTATGCATGTAAGCTAAAAATAATTTAAAAACTGAGATCAGTCATGCTAGAAGGAAGAATGACTATTTTTCTATTTTCTCTGTGGAACTTATTGTATAAAATAATAGTAACAAGAAGAGCTGATCAAAAAGCATGAAGCCAAAAAATGTAAGAATAAAAGTATTATAGAGGTGTATCAACATTGAAATAATTTAAAATATGATCTATTGTATTTGCCAGCTTTTAAAAATTGTGATTTGATATCATCTATTTTTCCATTTCATTTTTAATTTTTTAAAGATTTCATTTATTTATTCATGAGAGACAAAGAGAGAGGCAGAGACACAGGCAGAGAGAGAAGCAGGCTCCATGCAGGGAGCCCAATAAGGGACTTGATCCCAGGACCCCAGGATCATGACCTGAGCCAAAGACAGACACTCAACCACTGAGCCACCCAGGAGTCCCTCTTTTTCCATTTTAAATGTATATTTATTTTTATATTTCATTTTAATTTTTATTTCTACTATTCTTCATTTTTAAGACACACACACCCCAATTATATAAACTTCCGGTGCTACAGTAGCCACTCCTGCTTAGTTTTCTTCACTGATTCCTCCTTTTCTCTCTCTCTTTCCTCTTTCTAAATGTTGGAAAGCGCCAGGACTCAGTTCTTAAACTCTTCCCTATCTGGATTCACTCCCCAGGCATACAGGCAGTCAGGGGCTAACCAGAGAAGCACAACCATAATGAAATTGGGATTTACTGTTGGAATAAGACCTTACACAATTGGGAGGAAGGTCTGAAAGGAGGCAGAAGAGATTGGAGCAGAGTTCCTAACTAGGAAGCCCTGGGGTCGGAGGACAGAGTTGGGGCTTCCAAAGGCACATCTACCTGCTACTGTGGGACTATAGTAGAGAGATGGAGAAGTCTATATTATTATTATTATTATTCTGAGTCTGGTGGTGGGCTTGGGGCTGCTATTGGCCAAGAGGGCCAAGAGTTGGGAAGAGGAGTTGGATGCAGAGTGGGAGAGAAGAGCATGAGCTGGATTCCACCAGTGCCTCCGTGTCTGTCTCTGTCAGCATCTTTAGAGAGTAGATGGCTCTCTGTCTACACCCTTCAGAGAGTAATGATGACTGCTTTGCCTCAACCTCCCAATTTCATGCACATATATTTTTGGTCCGTGCTAACCTGGAACCACACAAGGAAAAAGATTTTGGGATATACTTTAGTTTAGCCAAGTGAACACAGTTGAAAAGCACATGCTAAGTAATCTCACTTTGTCTCATGGCTTTAATTCCACCCATATTCTGATGATTCACAAATTTATAATCCCTGTCTGGCCTTCTCTGGAATACAGATTTATATCTAATTCCCTCCTTAAGTCACCACTTGGATATTTCATAGAATTTTCAAACTTAACATATTTAAAAAGTGAGCTTCTACTCTTCTCCCTGAGCCCATTCTATTTTTTTTTTTAAGATTTTATTTATCTATTCATGAGAGACACAGAGAAAGAGAGAGAGGCAGAGACACAGGCAGAGAGAGAAGCAGCCTCCATGCAGGGAGCCCGACGTGGGACCCGATCCAGGGACCCCAGAATCTTGCCCCAGGCCAAAGGCAGGCGCCTAACCGCTGAGCCACCCAGGGATCCCCCCTGAGCCCATTCTTTCCAGAATCTTCCTCTGAGGTGTAGATTTCTGGCTAAAAATCTCAGGATTGCCCTTTACTCCTCTCTCTCTCCTACCCAACAAGTAATTGATCAGAAAACCCCATTGGCTGTTCTTCAAGAAATATCCATGACTTACTCCTTCTATTATAGGCTGGAAAATTGCCCCCACCCCCCCCAAGAGATTCATACCCTAATCCCTAGAATCTCTGAATATTACCTGAAATGGCTTTTAAAAAGGCAAGGGAGGGTGTGGTGGATATTGATTAAGGACCTTGAGATGGGGAGATCATCTGGATTATCCAGGTGAGACCTAAAACAATCACGTGTATCCTTAAGGAGGAGGCAGAGGGAGATTTGGGAAAGATTTCTCAAAGGAGAAGGGGATGTGTGAAAATAGAGCAAAGAGAGACTAGAAGATGCCATCCTTGAAGATTAGAATGATATGGTCACAAATCAAGAAATGCCAGCAACTACCAGAAGCTCCAGCAAGAAGTGGAGTCTAGAGAATGCACAGCCTTGCTAACACCTAGATTTGGGTTCAGTGATACAGATTTTGGACTTCTGGACTATAGAACTGAGAGAAAATAAATTTCTGTTGGTTTAATGTCAAGTTTGTGAGCATTTGTTACAGTACTCGCCAAAACTAATACAATTCTTTACCAATTCCTCTCTGGCAACTGTTGCAGAGTGCCACCATCTCTTGTCTGGATTATTCCACTAGCCTCCTGCCTCACTGACCTCTCTGCTTCATCATGGCCCCATTCACTATGATCTGGTCTCAGCACAGCAGCTAAAGTGTTTCTTTTAAAATGTAATTTAGGGGGTGCCTGAGTAGTTCAGTCTGTTGAGTGTCCAACTCTTGGTTTCAGCTCAGGTTGTGAACTTGGGGTCATGGGATTGAACTCCGAGTCAGGCTCAGTACAGAGTCTGCTTGAGATTCTCTCTCTCTCTCTCCCGCACCTGCCTTTACCCTCCCCCTACTCACCTACTCTCTCTAAAATAAAATCTTTTTTAAAAGATGTTAAAAAAAAAATGTGATTCAGATCACGTTACTCATTTTTCAAAACCCTTCAGTTGTTTCCCTCCTCTTACAGAGTACAATATGCAATTCTTATCATCAGCTTACAGAGCTCTAAGTTGGCCCCTTTTTACCTGGCTGACTTTATCTCCTACATTCCACTGCAGTAATATTAGCTTCCTTGATGTTCCTTGAGCATACGAGGTGTGTCCCTGCCTCCCGAGGTGTGTAAGAAGGCTTACTTCTTCACCTGATAGATCAGACCTTCTCTGACTACTCTTTTAAAAACACCAGCCTTCCAACCTCACTCACTCATATGTCATAATGCTCTTCCCTCCTCACTTCTTCCACAGCCATATTACATTCTGACATATGTATTCTTGCTTAGTTATTTAATTCTCCACCCCCCCCCCCCATTAGAATGAAAGCTCTGTGAGGGCAGGGATATTGATCAGGGTTTTTTTTTTCCACCGCTGTATCCCCAGTGCCTAGGTCCATGGCACATAATGGATGCCGAATGGTATTTGTTGAAGGAATAAGTTATCCAAGAATTCTTAGTTAGTTTTTAAAATTAATTTATTTACTTGAGAGAGAAGGAGAGAGAGAGCACAAGGGGGGGGGGGGCGCGTACAGAGAGAGAGGGAGAAGCTGACTCCCCACTGAGTAAGGAGCCCAATGTGGAACTCTCTCCCAGGACTCTGAGATCATGACCTGAGCGGAAGGCAGATATATTTTTTAAGATTTTATTTATTTATTCATGAGAGACACACACACAGGAGAGAAAGAGAGAGTGAGGCAGAGACACAGGCAGAGAGAGAAGCAGGCTCCATGCAGGGAGCCTGATGTGGGACTCGATCCTGGGTCTCCAGGATCAGGTCCTGGGCTGAAGACAGCGCTAGACCGCTGAGCCACCCAGGCTGCCCAGAAGGCAGATTCTTAACCGACTGAGCCACCCAAGTACCCCACTAAGTTAGTTTTATATTATAAACATTTTACTCCGTTGAAAGGTCTTACACTGAGTCGTGATCAGCAATCACCCAACTCATTCCTTGGTTTCATTATTATTCTCTAGAGATAGTAATGCTTCTGTTTTCCCAAATATCACTCTGGTCAGCAATTGAATCATGTGTTGGATTCAGTTGTAATGTAAGTAATGGGACTATCATGCATCCCAGAAATGAAGGCCTTCTCTCCATTTCTGTTTTCCCCATTTCCCTACTTTAAACTAGGAGGGGCTCAAGTGGGAATTTAGTGTTCCTTGAAAGGGTTTTCCTGATCCAGTAGTTTTTGATCCCGGCTGTGGGTTTAATAACCACCATTCCTCTCATCCATCCGCCTCTTCTAATTCTTCCTCCCCCAGTCACTTCCTGTCTCAGCAACCCTTTCAAAATTACACTCCAATTCTAAAACAAATGAAGCAAAGGCAGGAAAGGGGGGATGAATCACAGCATATGGGAACAGTTTTGTTTGAAAGCATGATCAGCATTCTTTGCAAACAAGCTGTGACCATATGTGGCAGGGTGGGCGTAGGAGTTATAAAATACAAGTGATAAACTGTGGTAAGTGTCTGAGTTATAAAGAGAAAGCTCATTAATGATCTGTTTAATAGTAAGAAGTGATACCTTGAAAGAAGTCTCTCTCTAAGGAGATAGTGCCTTTTTATAAATCAAAAGATTGCAAAGAGGTAGCCTGTAGTGAGTTAAAATTCTTGCCATGTATTAGCAGAGAAACTCTGGACAACTAGTTAGGACTTGCTTCTTGGCTAAAACCAAGGTCACTTGAATTCAAATTTATTGGTATACCAACAGAAGTTATTTTTATTTTTATTTTTTATTTTTTTTTCAGAAGTTATTTTTAGAACCAGATCTATTGCCCCTAGGTGCTCATCCCTAAGGAAGAGAAAAAAAGAGATGTAAAAGATGTGTGTGTGTGTGTGTGTGTGTCTGTGTGTGTGTGTATGTATTTCTCTTATTGACGGATTCATTCAATAAATACTTACTGAGTTCTGACCAAAAGCCAGCATAGCACTAAAGCCCTGAATAATCAGTGTAGAGCAAAAATCTCGGGTATTACATGGTAAGCAGAAATCATCACAGTCCCTGGCTTCATGAAGCTTCCAGTCCACGAGGACCATAGCCAGTAATCAAATGAAAAATGACAACTGTGGTTTATGTGGTTTGTGCTGCCACAGAGAGCAGCAGTGTGGATCATAAGAGAAACTCTGATGGGAAGCCTGGCCTGGTCTGGGGAGTCAGGAAAGGCTTTCCTGTGGTGATGATGGACTGGCAGCTGAAAGGTTATTTAAGAGTGGACAAGGGTATGCACAGAATTCAAGGCAGAAAGAGTGATATGTGCAATTGCACTTGGCAGGCAGGGTTACAATTTATTCAAGGAACTGAAAGAAACAATGAAGGGAAACACATTTGGAGCTTAATAGTGAGAAGCCAAGAAACAGAAAAAAAGAGGGGCATGACTAGCCAGTGCCTTCTGGGTTATGTTAAGGATTTTGATCTCTCAAAGAGAAACCACTGGATGGGGGGATGGGGCAGCTAATCAAGAGCAAATATCCCCCCAAGCTCTTTCTTATACCCTTCTATTTTGGGTCACAGAGAATGTGCTATAGGGAGGTAGAAGTGGTAAAAATTGAATCAGTCTTTCATTTAACAAATGTTATGAGTGATTACTATGTAGCATGTACTGTCCTAGGTCCTAGGATAAAAAAGATGAACCAGAAACTTACTGATCTCCCTTCATAAGGCTTATAGTGTAGGATGCAACATGCATGATAAAGATAGACCCATGAATAAATCATTGCAATTTACATAATGCAACAAAACAACAATGTAGGTTGCTCTGAGATCAAATGACAGGCGTCCTAGGCTTGGAATGAACTGGGTAACTCCGGGAAGCTTTCCTCAGAAGCTTCTGTTGACTAAGTATTATTGGTAGGATTATTTGGAAAGTTATTGGAAACTTCAATTCGCCTTTTATTTTCCATTCCCAATTTCTATTCATTAGGTGACCTTGACTTTTGTGTTTTCACTCTCTGTATATAAATGGTAGGGAGTAGGTAGCAAGGCACCGTGTTTCTGGAAGAAGTGCAAATGCCCATTATTCCGAGTGCCAAGTCTGGGACATACGTGGTGGTAAATGAAACAATAAACTATCAGATCATTGGGCAGCTCTGATTTTGTTCTGTCTATATATAATCCACCGGGAGGGTAGTAGTATTGATATTTCTAAATTAACACCCTTTTCCTTACTAAACCAATTACTTCCAACATGTTACAGTTCATCACCTCAAACTGGTTTTTTTTTTTTTTCCAATCAGTTGAAGACAGAAAATCCATAAGCAGTTTATCAGTGTGTGATGCTGTTTGCATTTCAGTTGCTGTTCCCAATTTGGATTTTCATCATTCTTTGTACTCTTAGCCCAATCTCTGCACAAATTAATGTATTTATGTGAAAACAAGCAGCAATTCTCGTTTATAAATGTAGTGTGGAAGCCAGCCAGAGCATACTTACTAGAAACTTTGGGTGTGGTTGATTATTTTAAAGATAAAGCCCAGTATTGTTATTCTTCTAAATTGACCTAGCCCTTTACCAAAACACATCAATTCTGTGCCCACAGTAGAACTGTATGTGGCAATCCACAAAAAACTATTGTAGCATGGGTTGAATTCTATCTGAACCACTTAACAGTATATATCTATTTAATACACTTAATAATTCTCATTTAATTCCATATCAATCATATGACAGTATGTATCATGGACAAGTTACTTAAATTCTCCAAGTTCCCCTTTTTTCTTTAGAAAAGTAGGCGTAATCATATCTGCTTTGCCCTTTTGGTCTAGTTGTGAAATTAAATGAGAAAATATTTGTGGTTTTTCTTTGTAAATTCAGTATTTATGTGGAGAATGCCATTATTACTGTACGTAGTGGAATTGCATCACTCACCACAATTCTTCACCCCTCCTGGAACTAAGCCTTTGACATATGAATTTGCAAGCCCCTTTCTAAAGAGGAAGAGTGTATTTCCCTGCCTCTTGACTTCATTTTGGATACATTATTTGTTTTGGCCCATAGAATATGGTAAAAGTGACAGTGTATAGTTTTGAGCCTAGGTCTAAAGAAGCCGAATATGTTTCTGCTTGTTTCTGTGTGCTCTGCCAATTGCCATGAGGAGAACATGTCTCTGGTCCCACAAAGAAGTTGAGGGGCATGTGGAGCAGAGCCACTCCAGTCTAGCTGCCCCAGCTATGCTGAGCCTAGACCAGCTGACTCCCAGCTGACTTGCAGATACATGGGTAAGTCCACCCCAGGTCAGCAGAACACCCAGCCAAACTATGTGAATGAAATAAATGTATATTATTATGTAGCACTGAGCTATTGAGGTAGTTTTTAATATAGCATTATTATAGTAGTAAATGACTGACATATCCAACCACCTTCCACCTATCCAGTTAATTAAACATCCATTGGTTCACTAAGACTGTGGTATCTTCTAGGGAAAAAGACAAGAGATGTCAGTTTTGACTGGGTTTTTTCCTCCCCTCCCTATGCTTCTCTGTGTTTTTCCTTTCTTGGCCCAATTTTCAAAAGTAAACTGTTCAGGAGTTGCAAATATGAAATTCCGTGCATAGCACCCCAAATTATCGGAATAAAAGGCTCAACAGAAATCTAACAAATAACGTTTTAGTGTAAATGTTGACTTCTAACTGATACATAGATAAGGAATTCTGTTGGGATCACATGCTTTCTTGTTTATTGTCTAATTTATAAACTAGACTGATCTACAAGTATATGCAAAAGACAGGAACAGGGCATGGAATCTCACTAAAAACTTTAGTGTGTCGCCAAGCCTTAGGAGTCTTTTAGGATAATTCTAAGTCAACAATTCAATATAACACACATATTGAATATATACCACATGTAAGGCATAGTGTAAGGTCCTGGGGAAATAGAAATGAGCAAGACATAGTAGCTCCCTCTTAATGATCTAATAAGGGAAATGAAATACAAACTACTCATGATACTGTAGCTCATTAATTCTGTAACACACTTTTAAAAATACTTTTTCAAAAAAATAAAAAAAAATAAAAATAATTTTTCACATGTCGAAATCAAGTAGGTGTATCATAGTTTAGTTAATAGTGTTTTTTTCATTCTTTGTGGTACATAGGATAATGATTATACTTGATATCCTCTTACAGCTAAGAAAATACAGAAGTAAGTTGCTTTGAGAACAGCATATACACCATATTATCAAAAAGCAAGGAGGGATTTCTTCTCCCAGATAACAAGAGGGAGACTTCATGGAAGAAGAAGCATTTATATGAGATGAATTTCAATAAGAAAAAGTGCTAGAATAAAGGCCACCATAGGTCAATTGGTCCCTAAACTTTCTATCACCAAGGACTACTTTTATTGCCTATCTCATCCTCTGTCCTATGTTGTTTTCAAAATAATTTTGTCATTGTAAATAAATTTGCATTTATCAAGAGATACTTCTCAGTTTGATAGCAAAAGTCATACATTAGTGGTAATCAGAATTTTTTTCCTTTTTTTTTTAAGATTTTATTTATTTATTCATGAGAGACACAGAGAGAGAGAGGCAGAGACACAAGCAGAGGGAGATGCAGGCTCCATGCAGGGAATCTGACATGGGACTGGATTCCTGGTCTCCAGGATCACACCCTGGGCTGAAGGCAGCACTAAACTACTGAGCCACCCGGGCTGCCCTCTTTTTTTTTTTTTTTAAGATTCTTATTTATTTTTAGAGAGAGAGAGGAGAGACAAAAAAGTGAGAGCACATGGCAGGGGGGAAGGGGTAGAGAGAGGGAGAAAATATCGAGCAGACTGCACAAAGCCTATGTGGGGCTAGATCTCATGACCCTGAGATTGTGACCTGAATTGAAATCAAGAGTCAAGACACTCAGCCGACTGAGACACCCAGGCCTCTGTTAATCAGAATTTCTAATCAGATGAGATAATCAGTATTCTCATACTAAGTTAGGATTTTTGGCCAAAAGCCAAGAAATTTAATATTTTAGTCTCTGAAGTTCTTATTCCAGGTAACTTTAACACTAGGATTTTTGAAATATTGACAAGAATTCATCCTAGATGGTAATACTACTCTACATGAAAAATACATCTAAAGAAAATACATAGACATTGGACCCACACATTGTGATCTTTAATATGGTTTGCCTGGTGCTTTGAGTAAAAGAGGAAAGATTAGAGATGAATAGGAATTATGAGTCTCATGCAGAGTCTTAAATGTTATACTTAGGAATGTAGACTTTTATTGTAACTATCACTAAAAAAATCACTAGCTTGGGTATAAAAGAACAAATAGTATGAATTTGATTACAGAAGAAGAAGAACAACAACACAACTACTACTACTTATGTATATAACCACAAGAAGTAAAACCTGGATAACTAAATTCCCATGAAAAGAATATAGACATGCTGTAGCAGGTATGCTCTCACCTGTAGTGCAGTAGCTGCCAATAAGACAAGTGTAGGAGGAATGTGTAAGCTTCATCATCAATTTTATATTATTGTTGTGAGGATTCCAAGCAAAGAATTATATAATAGTAAGAGCTTAAATTCTGGAGTTTGACCACCTAGGTGCATGTTCTGAGTCTACTGCATTCTAGTTCTATGGCTTTCAGAAAGTTATTGAAGATCTTTGACCTCTGATTTTCTTTTTTATAAATGGAGAAAATGATATTATCAATATTAGCAGATATTTGTAAGAATGACATAATTTTTATAAGTTGTCTGGTGCAGAGTTAGCAGGACTTAACACTTAATTAGTTTCTTTCAGAACTTGGTTAGAAATCCAAATGTCAAAATGATGTGGGAAGCAAAGGCAAGAAAAAGATTAAATTTCCCTTACTTCCCCCCCCCCCCCAAAAACTGTATGTCCTTACTTCCCACAGCCCACGGACAAGTCCTGGAAACAGGCAGAGTGACATTCCTCTAGGAACTCAGCTGCCTCCATGTTAATACTTTGTTAAGAGCAAAAGGCAATCTTAGCCTGACCTGCCAGGATCCTATAAGTCTACTTTAACATAAAAATTCCTTTGGAAACTTTTTATCTCTACCCCAAGATATATATGTTGGCAATCATCCCCCAAGCATATAACCCACAGATACACATCTGAAGGGTCTCATGACTAAGGTTTTATTAGGCAGTAATAAATGATTATTTTCCTAACAATAGCTAGGACCCCAAGGTCCTGGAAACCTTGCTTCCAAATTTCCTTAGAGACCTGTGCTATCCCTAACCCGCCCTCCCAATTTGAAAGTATATAATGGGCCACTCCTCATGATCCTAATGCAGCTCTTCTGGCCCACAGGTCCTGTCCCCATGCTTTAATAAAACCACCTTTCTTTGCACCAGAGATGTCTCAAGAATTCTTTCTTGGCTGTCGGCTCCAAACCCCAACATCTTTCCTAATATCAAAAAGACTGTATGGTGGTGTAGAACAATAAATTCAGTATTCTCTCTTCTCATCATGTCCTAAGATGCCAAACTGGCTGGTAATCAAAACCCTAAGGAGAAAACATATGCTCCAGACACCAGCGTTGTCTTGGCAATGCTCTGCGTTTAACTTGACAGTAAATAGGAGGTGACAGCTGAATCTGGTGTGGAGATTCCAGGAGGGTGGTTTTCCTGGAGGACTTTAAGTAGAAACTCATCTATTGCAAATAAATTATCATTTTTGTAAATACATGAGATACAGGATAGAGGGTCTTGCAGACAAAGACCTGGAATTCCTAGACAGGGCTGAAAATAAAAAGTGGGAAATACTGTTGTCCTGTTGATGAGACCATGGCTGCCATCACCACTTCTATTCCACAAGTTTCTTTAGCAATTCCTTTTAATCAGCCATATCTGAAATGAGCACTGCAGAAGATTTTTCCCGTGAATGTGCCTAAATATATGCTGAACAGTAATAATTAAACCTTAGCTTTGTCGTGTATTTTTGGAATGCTCAAAGTGCTTTCACCTTTACAATTTCATGTTTTCCAAATGATCTTTTGAGGAAAGTGGGGTATTATTATCCCCTTTTCCATATGCGGAATCTAAAATGGCAAGTGGCACAGGAAATCCACGTAATGGTCATGGTTAGTAAATGGAAAAGACCCCTACCTTTTGACTTATATTTGAGTTTACTATGACAAGGACATATCTTTATATGAAGATTTCTAACTCTTTTCTCAGTGGACAGTAATAGTCATGATCCATCCCCTTTTTGGAGAATTTTTCCTCCCATATTAATTATTTTTTCTTATTCAACAGTTATATATATATATATATATATATATATATATATATATATGATTTCATTTATTTATTCATGAGACACACACACACACACACACACACACACACACACACAGGTAGAGACACAGGCAAAGGGAGAAGCAGGCTCCATGCAGGGTGCCTGATGTGGGACTCAATCCAGGGTCTCCAGGACCATGACCTGGGCCAAAGGCAGCGCTAAACTGCTGAGCCACCCGGGCTGCCCATTCAACAGTTTTATAGCAGGTCTGGCTGCTTCTAGGGTCACAAGAGACTAACATTTGCTATTTTTCATCCTGCATAGTTTTGGGAGGATGTTATGGAAAATTGGCAGCATAGCACTTCCTTCATCCGGTTTGATCCCAGGCTTTCGGAAGATTGGAGACTTGAACTTCTCATCTGTGTGAGTGAGATGAGGGTTGAATTATTGAACATTTGGTCAGAATTAGGTTTCATTTTTTTTTCACACCTTAAGTCTGTTCATCTTCTGATCTTTACTGACTAGGACATCAGCTATAACACAATTAACTCCCTTCCTTTTACTTTCTGGGGGCTGTCAGAGTAAAATCCACTGTCCTTCATAAGGAACAAAACTCTCTTCTCTGCCTCAGAGTGTCACATTCCTTCCATGTTACTCAGCATTTTAAAGTCACTTTGAGGCATAGAACATCCCTATTCCATTTTTTCCCTTCTTATTTTAAACAGGAAATCACCTCTGAGAAAGCCTTGGGTGTAGAAAAACAATGGAATGAAATCCTACCTAAGACATCTCATGAGAGTTACAATAGCTTTTTGCAAAAACCCCAGTGTTCTCATCCTTTTATTAGTAATTCTATTCAGATAGTAGCAGTGTTTTATTAGCAATCGTATCAATGATTGGTTAAATCACCCCTCTAATGTTTCAAAAGGACTGGTCTGATTATCTCCATGACAAACCATCCCCGAATGTAGTGGCTTATAACAAGAATCATTCATTTGCTTATGATTTTGCAATTTGGGCAGGCAAAAGAAGTCATTTGGGTGGTTCTAGTCATCTCTCTTGGAGTCTCTCATGCAGCTGTGGTGGTCTGGAGGCTGGAATGAGGCAGGAATGTTCAAGATGGTTTCTGTACTAAGTTGAAAAGTATCTCCCGAAATTTCAGGTTTTCCCAGAACCTTAGAATGTGATGTTATTTGGAAAAGGGTCTCTGAAGATGTAATTAGCTAAGATGAGATAATGCTGGAGTAGAATGGGCCCTAACTCAATATGACCATTGTCCTTATAAGAAGAGAAGAGGAAGAGTGCCATGTAACAGGAGACAGATATTAGAGTGATGCCATTGTAAGCCAAGGAACACCCAAGATTGCTAGCAACGATCAGAAGCTGGAAGAAGCAAGGAACACATTCTCCCTCAGAACCTCCAGAAGGAACCAACCCTGCTGACACACCTTGGTTTTGGACTTGTAGCCTCCAGAAGTGTGGGTGAATCAATTTTCTATTGTTTATAGCAACCCTAGGAAACAAAGATTTACTTGCTTTAGCTGGGATGACTGGACCAGCTGGGGACTGACCACCCCACCCCCACCGCAAACTCCTAACCCCCTCCCATCTCTCTTGGTCTCTCCCTCCATGTGGTCTCTCCACCACAGTAGCTGGACCTCTGTATGCGGAGGCTCCATGTTGCAAAAGAGTAAAAGTAGAAGCTATCAGACATCTTCTGGATTAGGCCCAGAGCTATCACTAGCTTATTTCTGCCATGTTTTGTTGGTTAAAGCAAATTGCAGAGCCCTCTCAGATTCAGGAGGAGGAGACAGACTCACCTGTTGATGGAGGAGTGCTAGACTATACACAAGGATGAAGGGAATTGTTGATGTCCGTCTTTGGAGTCAGTCTACAAGGACTGTAGCTACCTGAGTTTGAATGAGCATTTTATTCCCTGATAGACCTCTTAGCACAAGTTGTTATCTAGGCTTAACAAGACTTCTTACACTGATGATCTTTTGAACTTTTAAGTCATGGCTTTGAATGTCAGCCAGTCTATGCCTCTGTGTGGGTCTTTCCCAGCTGGGCAAGCAGAGGTCCAGGGGTCAGGCAGCCCATGTTGAGGTTCTAGGATCAAGGACTAAGCATGGAAGTGGGTTTTGCCCATGGGAAAGGTACTGTGGTATTTTGCCTGTGTCAAAAACGATTGTTTCTGTGAGGTCAGTTCTGACCACAGTCCATACCACACTGCAAACTAGAGTTTATAGGATGACAGTGTGGAAGAACTTAAAAGATGGATAAACAAAAAAGCTATAGCTTCTAGTTCTTAAATGGAATGAGGGACGCCTGGGTGGCTCAGTGGTTGAGTGTCTGCCTTTGGCTCAGGGCGTGGTCCTGGAGTCCCAGGATCAAGTTCCACCTCAGGCTTCCTGCTTCTTCTTCTGCCTATATCTCTGCCTCTCTGTGTCTCTCATGAATAAATAAATAAAATCTTAAGAAAAAAAAAAAAGAAATGGAATGGAATGATAATGTAGGGTAGTGTAGCAGATGTCTCTTTGTCAGGCCAATATATTTTTTTCCTTAAAAATATATTATGAATATCTGACACAGCAAATGAATATATATATTCTACATGTAAATAATGTATGTAAAGAATATATATATTCTATATGTAAATAATAATATAGGGGCACCTGGTGGCTCAGTCTGTTGAGCATCTGATCCTTGGTTTCACTTCAATTATGATCTAATGGTTGTAAGATCCAGCCCGTGTTGGGCAGGCTCCATGCTCAGTGCAGAGTCTGCTTGGGATTCTCTCTCCCTCTCCCCCTCCTGCTCTTTCTCTCACTCTTTCTTTCAAAAATAAATAAGTAAAACTCTAATAATAATAATAATATAAACTGTAGGGAAGCCTGGGTGGCTTCAGCCCAGGGCCTGATCCTGGAGACCCCGGATCAAGTCCCATATCGGGCTCCCTGCGTGGAGCCTGCTTCTCCCTCTGCCTGTGTCTCTACATCTCTCTCTCTCTCTCTCTCTTATGTCTCTCATGAATAAATAAATAAAATATTTAAAATAATAATAATAATTATATAAACTGTGAAACTGTATCTATCTTAAGAAGTGGAACATTGACAATATCATTGCATCAGGCTTCTTCCCATTCTCCATCTAGAAGATCTCCATCCACCTGGCTGGCTCCATTAGAGGGGCCTGCAACTCAAACTCAGGGTCATGAGTTTGAGCCCCATGTTGGGTGTAGAGATTACTTAAATAAATAAAACTTAAAAAGAAAATAGAAGACCTCTATCGGATCTTTAGCCACAATTCTGAATGTTGTATTTATTGTTGTCTTGGTTGTTAGGCAAACTAGATCTTCAGGTTTGAATTAAAAGGGGGGAATCTAGCTTGGCTCCTAGTTAACTCCAAAACAGTTTTCTGGTTATTAGCATATTAACTCATCGGCTTTTTGCATATCTTATAAAAGTGTGGCAGCAACACCTACATGATGAGCAGCCTCTAGAAGCAGCAGTGATTTCATGAGGACTGCTGGGTTGGTGAAAATGCCTCACAGTTAACTAGATGTAGTAGCTCCCTTCTTCTGGTCTGGGCACTGTGAGCCCAAGACACTTGCAAAGACCTTCCTTCTCATTCTGCTATTAAATTGCATGTCTTTATCATCTTCTCCGTGGGTGTCTGGTTCAGCTACACTCCAGCTCGAATCTGTAGCTTCTAGAAGACTCAGGAATCTAGAGAGTTTCAGGCCAGAAAATGTGGCAGCCGTGGGGCTGTATCAGCAGAAGTGTGTGAAGTAATTTGCATAATCTGTTTTCCAAGAAAATCACAGAAGCATGGAAAAGTTTTTTCAGGAATATGCAAAATCTCAAAGGTAGAGAGTCCACCTGGGACATATTTGCTGTTGAGTTACTTCAGGGCCGTATAAATTATGCAAATTCTGTTATGATCACTTTCATTGCAGACAAATACATTTTTTTCCACTTGGAGAGTTTTTAATTTAATTTCCCTTTTATAAAAGTAAAATGATATGCACATGGGTTTTTTGTTGTGGTTGTGCAGAAGATTTAATAATAAAGTGTGCTATTACCTCCTCTCCCATCCCCAGCACAATTTCCTAGAGTCAACCACTTTCAATAATTTTCAATTCTAGTTCTTCTGATGGCCGCCTGAATATCCTTAAAATATGCGACATCTGGACTTATCAGAAACAATGTTTATTCATTCATCCCTATTGAATTTTAATATTCATTTTTTCTAATGGCTGCAACTGCACACTCTTTGGCCTGATAATTTACTACTCTCCCACACTGAGGGACATGCCTGTTCCTCAAACATACCACATTTAGGGGTGCCTGGATGGTACCGGCAGTTAAGCATCTGACTTTTTTTTTTTTTTAAGATTTTATTTATTTGTTAATGAGAGACAGAGAGAGAGAGAGAGAGAGAGAGAGAGGCAAAGGCAGAGGGAGAAGCAGGCTCCATGCAGGGAGCCCGACATGGGACTTGATCCCGGGGCTCCAGGATCACACCCTGGGCTGAAGGCAGCACTAAACCGCTGAGCACCCCGGGCTGCCCAAGCATCTGACTCTTGATTTCAGCTCAGGTCGTGCTCTCAGGGTCTTGGGATCGAGCCCCACATCAGGCTCCCTGCTCAGTGAAGAACCTGCTTCTCTCTCTTCCTCTGCCCTCTCCCCCAAAGCATATACTCTCTTTCTCTCTGTGTCTCAAATAAACAAAATCTTTTATAAAAAAAATATATATATGGGTTTTTGCCTGAAACTTCTGCCTCAGTTTCCTTGTCCTTGCTTGTTCCTACCTCCTGGAATGCATTTCCCCCAGATATGCCCACACTCACCCCCTCTAGTCTTTACTTAATAGTCATTTCAAGAAGACAGAGCTGGGATTAAAATTCAGACACTTAGCTCCAGAGCCCCCACTCCTAATGTACAGTACATCCTCAGGTCAAAGTTGATAATGCTGCATTTTGTTCGATACTTATATTAAAATCTTCCATGAGTGGTTTGAAAATAATCTGTTTTTACACTGGATATTAGGATTATTGTCCTTTTTTTGCAGGTCCCAAGTCATGATTTTTTGCCAATCAGAGGAGAATGTTCCTAGATGCTTCTTTCCTTTGTGCCCAACTTTACTTCTCATTCTGATCCTGGAGGTCAGTGAGTCTGTAGCCAGCCAGAACTGGTCTTTCCTTCTCTGAAATGTCCCGTGCTGGTCCCTCTCCTATTTTCTTTGCTGTTATGGATTTATTCCTTTACTACCATTTGGTTGGTATCTCAAGTGTAGTGGGAAGCCCAGTAGAATGGAACAGAACAAGGGAGGAAAAGCAAATACCAGTGTTCAGTGACGCATCTTGAACTGGAAGCCCCCAACAAATAGAATTCTTGCATTTTTATTTTAAAATGAGAATCTGGAATAAAAAAAGGACTAGCATTTACTGAATGGTTTACCATGTGCCAGACACTAAAATAAGTACTTCTTTCGTATCGGCTGATCATGACCATCTGAAAGGCTAAAGGGTCTCATCATGATGGAACAAGAGGAGGATTTTAGACACTTGAAACCTTTTCTTCATATCACTCATGTAACATTTGGGACCTTCCTGCTTTCTCTCAGGGGTGATTCAAATCAGAAGACCTAGGAGAAATATATAGTCTGGGGACATTTAGGCATATGGACTCTTTGAGGAGAAATCTTGGCTTTTGCTTACAGCCTGATGGATTATCCATCAGCTCGTGGGCAAGCAGCAGCTTTGCGCCTCTCAGTGTTGTAACCCTAGACCGAAGCCATATGGCCTTGGGTTTACTTCATGAGGGGATATTTAGCTTTTATTTTTGAGGGGTGGAAAAAGTAAATGATGGTAGAGTATGTTTTAAAAGTGATGAAAAGTGGTAGGATACAACCATATACTTCCAAACCCCAATATTTTCTGAAATAATTTTATAAAATGATTAATTTATACATCTCTAAAAGAAGCCTGAGGGTAGGTAATGATGTACACACAGTTTAGAGTTCATTGAATTAGACTACTGTTAAAATTTATGTAAAATAGAGTAAAAAAGACTTGCAAACTCTAAAAATAAAGCCAGGCTCTGTCATTCCTAACAATATTCTGAAAACTCCTATTTGTAGCTTTTTTTTAAAAAACATTTTATCCATTCATTCATGAGAGACATGTAGAGAGAGAGAGAGAGGCAGAGACACAGGCAGAGGGAGAAGCAGGCTCCATGTGGGGAGCCCGATGTGGGACTCCATCCCGGGTCTCCAGGATCATGCCCTGGGCTGAAGGCAGCTGAACTGCTGAGCCACCCAGGGATCCCCCTAAATGTAGCTTTGATGAAATTTGGGTGCATAGGGAAATATTTCCCAAACTGCTGGACTTTTTTTTTTTTTTTTCAATTTTTATTTACTTGTTTCTGTATTCAAGTGTAATTAACATATGGTGTATTATTAGTTTCAGGTGTACAACTTGATGATTCAACAATTCTATACATTTTTCAGTGCTCTGAGATGTGTACTCTCAATCCCCTTTATCTATTTCACCCATCCCCCCACCCACGACCCCTCTGGCAACCACCAATTTGTTCTCTGTATTTAAGAGTCTGGGTTTTTGTTTATCTCTTTTTTTCTTTGTTCATTTGTTTCTTAAATTCTACATATGAGTGAACTCATATGGTATTTGTCTTACCCTAACTTATTTCACTTAGCATTATACCCTCTAGATTCATTCATGCTGTTGTAAATGGCAAGACTTCACTCTTTTTTATGGCTAATTAATATTCTATTGTATGTATGTATCATATCTTCTTTATCCAATCATCTAATGATGGACACTTGAGTTACTTCCATATCTTGGTTATATTGTAAATAACACTGTGATAAACATAGGGGTTCATATATCTTTTTGAATTAGTGTTTTCATTTCCTTTGGGTAAGTACCCAGTAGTGGAATTACTGGATCATATGGTAGTTCTATTTTTAATCTTTTGAGGAGCCTCCATACTACCAGACTGCCTGACTCTTTTTTTCCATTAGGACAAGTTAGGATGGGTAAGGTCTTGCCTAAGACCCAGCTGGAACTGTAGGAATAGAAGCTGATAGATTTCAAAAACCCTTTGGGCAGCTGCAGAATTATATTTTGTGGCAAACACATTAAAATAACTTCCAATCCATGTGTTATGGGGAAAATGAATCACTTCTGTGCTGTCTTCAGAAATTCAAATTAAGTCATTTTTCAAAGGGAGAAGTTGCAGAAATGCTAAGGTTGACTACCTCCCGATAAGCTCTATTCCCAAGCAGACAAGTATATTGGAATTACTTTAGGAAGGTTGTCAGCTTTTCCTTGTTTGGGTCTAAATGAACTCCTAATATAAAAATGTTCCTGAATTAGACCTTGGCGGTCCTCTGCTTACAGATGGATTGAGTTCCCCAAATTGGATTCTAACCCAGTTGTTAGGAAATAAGAATAAATTTTGCAGTGAAACAGTGTTATGCATGATGGTTACGGTCCCAGACCAGCCCACAAAACCCTATTTAACTCCTGATGTTCTAAAAAGAATATTATCAGAGCACTTGGGTGGCTCAGTTGGTTAAGCACCTGACTTTGGCTCAGGTCATGGTCTCCGAGTCCTGATATCAAGCCCTGTGCCTGGCTTCACACTCAGTGGGAAGTCTGCTTCTCTCTCTGCCCTTTCCCCTGCTCGTGTTCTCTCTCTCTCAAGTAAATAAAGAAAATCTTTTAAAAATAATAAAAAGAATATTATAGACCAGTGTTTTTCAAATTGAGAGCCTCAACAAATTAGTGGGTCATAAAAGCAATTTAGTGAGTGGTGACAGCCTTTTAAAAATAACAATAGAATAGAATGGAAGAGAAAAAATATCAGAGCACATTGCATGAGACAAAGGTAGGTTTGTTTCACGGAACTCCTATTTCAGATATGTGTGTAGTGTGTATATGTATACTGGGTCACAATGCAGATGTTTGTTTAACCGTCGTCTAAGTCCAAAGAAAATTCAAGTTGCATTGCAATAAGCCATGTCTCCCTGCAGAACACGTTCAGAATCACAACTCGGGGTGTCAGGATTACATTTCTGCAGATACCTTGGGTTTCAAGTGATTTAAGTTATTCCTGTTAAGCAAGAGATGTGTGTGTGTGTGTGTGTGTGTATGTGTGTGTATGTTAAATGAGAAGCTGGGGTACTTGGGAAAGAGATGAAGCATTAGAGTAATGTGTAGTGGTGGAGTGGGAAATTATGACTGGGATTCCTAGGTGGGAGTTGACAAGTTTTTTGTGCTACTTGTGAGCTAAAAATGGTTTTTACACTTTTAAAAAATTGTTACAAAAAGAAGAATAAAATGTGACAGAAACCATATGTGGCCAGCAAAGCCTAAAATATTAACTACCTAGCCCTTTACAGAAAAAGTTTTCAGAACCCTTTGCTAGGGGAATGAGGAGCAAGTAATTATTAAGACTTTGAATGAAAGTAAGAAAAACCCAAAGTGCACTCTAAGCACCCAGCCAGAGGATAATGATATATCTTCACCTAGTATAACTACAAAGGATCAAAAATAAGGATAAACCTTAAAAGTTCTCAATAAGAAAAGATAAGAGTTCCTAAAAGAAGTGACTGTCAGGCCAACAGCTGACTTCTCATTAGCCAAGATAGAACAGAAGTAAAGTATTGGAAAAAATACTTCAGCCTGGAACTTTATGCCAGCTAAGTTATCTTCCAAGATTAAGGGTCAAATCTTTGGTTTTAACAAGATGTTTCTTTGGATCTGTGTCTGAGTAAAAGCACAAATAAACTACTAGGACTAAGAAGTTTTTGCATGATGAAGAAAACCATCAATAAAACAAAAAGACAACCTAGTGGATGAGAGAAGGAACTTGAAAATGATATATCCAATAAAGAGTTAATATCCAAAAATATGTAATGAAATCATACAACTCAACACACACACACACACACACACACACACACACACACACACAACCTGATTTAAAAATGGGCAGAGGACCTGGATAGACATTTTTCTAAAGAAGACATACAGATGCCCTGCAGGCATATGAAAAGACATTCAACATGACTAAACATCAGGGAAATGCAAATAAAAACCACAATAAGATAATCACCTCATACCAGTCAAAATGGCTATTATTAAAAAGACAAGAAATAACAAGTGTTGGCGAGGATGGGAAGTAAAGAGAACTCTTGTGCATTGTTGGCAAGAATGTAAACTGGTGCAGCCACTGTGGAAAACAATATGAAGGGTCTTCAAAAAATTAAAAATAGAGCTACCCTAGCAATTCCACTTCTGGGAATTTATCTAAAGAAGACAAAAACATTAATTCAAGAAGATATATATGCACTTCTATGCTCATTGCAGTATTATTTACAATAACCAAATATGGAAGGAAGTTAAATGTCCATCAATAGATAGATGGATGAAGATGTGGGGTGTGTGTGTGTGTGTGTGTGTGTGTGTATGTGTGTGTGTGTGTGTAATACTATTCAGCCACTTGAGAGAAAAAAAAATACTATTCAGCCACAAAGAAAAATGAGATCTTGACATTTGTGACAACATAGACTTAGAGGGCATTATGCTAAGTGAAATAAGTCAGAGAGACAAATACTATATAATTTCACTTGAATGTAGAATCTAAACAAATGAATAGAGTAGAAACAGACTCACAAATATGGAGAACAAACTGGTAGTTACCAGAGAGGGAAAGTAATGGAGGGTTGGGGTGTGCAAAATAGATGAAGAGGATTAAAAGATACAAACTTCCAGCTGTGAAATAAATAAGTCATAGGGATGTGAAGTACAGGATAGGGAATAGAGTCAGTAATATTGGAATAACTTTGTATGGCAACAGATGGTAACTAGTTACTGCAATCATTTTCATAATGTATATAAATGTTGAATCACTATGTTGAAAACCTGAAACTAATATAATATTGTATGTTAACTGTACTTCAATAAAGAAGATTAGGGTTATATAAAGACATTTTCTAATATAAAAAATTTAGGATAATTTCCCTCCTATAATTCCTCAGTGAAATAACTATTAAGGTAAGTGTTCAGCAAGAAGAAAAGAGAAACCTGAAGGAACAGTTGTAAAAATTAATGTATATTTGACCATAAAGCAAGGTTCAAGAACTGTCAAAGGATTAAATCACATGGAGTGTGTTTTCTAAACCCAGTGGAATTAGGCTAGAAATCAAAAGAGTACTAGTAAATCCTCATATGTTAAGAAATTCAGTAATATACTTCTATATAACCCATAGGTCAAAGAAGAAATATTGCAATCAGATGATAATGAAAATATGACACAAAAAAATTGCAGGATGTAGCTAAATGTCTAAATACTTAGATTTATAACATTGAAATCATGTGTGAAAAAAACAGGAAGGCTGATATTGAAGAGTGAACTGTCCCTCTCAAGAAGTTAGGAAAAGAATGGCAAACCCAAAGAAACTATAAAATAGAAATTAATGAAAATAAAAGTAATGACAATAGAAATCAATGAATTAGAAAATGAATATATAGTAAAGGAGACCAAGGGTCACTGGGTGGGGCAGGCAGTTAAATGTCCTACTCTTGGTTTTGGCTCAGGTCATGATCTCAGGGTTACAAGATTAAACCCTCCATCGGGCTCCACATGCAGCATAGAGTCTGCTTAAGACTCCCTCTCTCTCTCCCTCTCCCTCTCCCTTTCCCTCTGCCCCTCCCCGCTTCCTGCTCTCTCTCAAATAAAGAAATAAATCTTCAGGGGCGCCTGGGTGACTCAACAGTTGAGCATCTGCCTTCAGCTCAGGGTGTGATCCCAGGGTCCTGGGATCGAGCCCTGCATTGGGCTTCTTGCTGGGAGCCTACTTCTCCCTCTACCTATGTCTCTGCATCTCTCTGTGTGTCTCTCATGAGTAAATAACTAAAATCTTAAAAAAAAATCTTCAAATAAGTGAATAAATGAGATCAATAAAGCCAAGAGTTGAGTCTTTAAAAAGACATAGCATTGAAATCACCTGGTGATATGAATCCATTAAAAAAAGGAGAAACAACACACATAACCAATCTTAGTCATTCCTAAGAGTCATCATTACAGATCTAATAAGTAAATGATAACTAAATGGTAAGAGAATACTATGAGCAATTTTATATATACATTAGTTTGAAATTTTAAATGAAGTAGACAAATTCCTAAAAATATATAACTTACCCAAACTGGCAAGATGATATAGAAAACTTGAATACATCTGAATATTAAGGAAATTAAATCAATAATTTAAAATCTTACCAGAAGGAAAACACCAGTCCTTAGTTAGACTTACTTGTGAGTTTGACCAACAATGAAGGAAAAAATTAATGATCTTAAGCTCTTTTAGACAAAAAATAAAAAGGAAAAAAATGTCCAACATATTTTATGAGGCAAATGTAACCTTAATATGAAAATTTTACAAATATTTAATGAGAAAGAAAAGTTACAGACCAATTTCACTCATGAACATAAATACAAACATCATAAATAATTAACCAACCAAATAAGCAAAATGTAAAAGTAACACACTATAACCAACTAGCGTTTCTTCCACAACTTTAAGGTTGGTTTATCAAACAAAAACTAACAGTGTAATTTGCTCATTAACAGAATAAAGGAGTAAAAGAAAATGACCATGTACATAGAAGCAGAAATGGTATTTGACAAAACATCCATTCATAGTAAAAACTTATAGCAAATTAGGAAAAGAAGGAAAATTCCTTAACATGATAGTCTTGAGAGAGAGGGTGAGTGCATATGTGCCCTGGAACAGACTCATGTGTATTTGGAAAGGTGATAAAAGTCCTTGTATATAAAAATTAGAGGGTGGGAGTGAATGGGTGACGGGCACTGGGGGTTATTCTGTATGTTAGTAAATTGAACACCAATAAAAAAATAAATTAAAAAAATAAAAAATAAAAAAAATAAAAATAAAAATAAAAATTAGATCCCCATCTACACCATTCAGAAAAATAAATTCTAGGAGGATCAATCCCATATATTTGAAAACAAAATTTCTAGAAGAATACATAGGAGACTCTCTTTATGATATTAACATGGAGAATTTCTTAGTAAAGACACAGAAAGCACAAACTTAAAAGATTAATAAAATTTGCAATGTTAAAACTACAAGTGCTTGTTGGGGTGCCTGGGTGGGCTCAGTCGGTTAATTGCCTGACTGTTGGTTTCTGCTCAGGTCATGATCTCAAGGTAGTGAGATCGAGCCCCGCATTGGATTGTGCTCAGCACAGAGTCTGCTTCAGATTCTCTCTCTCTCTCCCTGTGCCCCTCCTGCTCATAGGGTTTCTCTCTCTCTCTCTCTCTCTCGCAAATAAAGAAATAAATCTTAAAAAAAGAAAAGATAAAAAAAAAAAAAAGAAAAGATGCTTTCCCTAACTTGCTTAGATTTATAACATTAATGTGTGAGAAAAATAGGAAGGCTGAAATTGAAGAGGAAAATGAAAATGGAAGCAACATTGTGACATTACCTGTATCGGAAAGGCAAAATCTAAAAAGCCAGACCATGCCAAGTACTGTGGTAAAGGTGTAAAACAATAAGAACACCCCTGTGTTTATGTAAATTGTTACAACCAGCTTTGAGAGCAATTTGGGAATAATTAGTAAAATTAAAGATGAGCACAGCTCATGATTCGCTTCTAAGAAAGTCTTTTCACACACACACAGCAAAGTGATGAATGTGTTAGCTAACTTATTGTAATAATTTCACAATATGCACATGTATTAAATTGTCCATTGCATACCTTAAACTTGCACAATGTCATATGTCAATGATATCTCAATAAAGATGGAAAAATGTGTCGTAAATTTTTAAAAAGTGTTCTAAATCGTATAAAAGCACATAGGAAGAAGGCTATAAAGAAACTCATAAAAATTTGATATTTGTTATATCTGGGTGAGATGATAATCTCACTAAAAAGTAGTTACTTGCTTTCTTTTACTTTTAAGATTTTCCTAAATTCCTTCAAAATGTTACTCATAAAAATATATTTAGAAATTAAGATTTTCCTAAATCCCTTCAAAATGTTACTCATAAAAATATGTTTAGAAATCAATACATCAAGGAGTGCCTGGGTGACACAGCTAGTTGAGCAGCTGACTCTTGGTTTTGGTTCAGGTCATCATCTTGGGGTTGTGAGACCAAGGCCCGCATTGGGCTCTGCATTTAGCTGAGAGTCTGCTTAAGCCACTCTCTCCCTCTCCTTCTGCCCCTCCACCCCCTGCTCATGCTTTCTCTCTCAAATAAATTAAAAAAATCTTTAAAAAAAATCAATGCGGGACCCTGGGTGGCGCAGCGGTTTGGCGCCTGCCTTTGGCCCAGGGCGTGATCCTGGAGACCCGGGATCGAGTCCCACATCGGGCTCCCGGTGCATGGAGCCTGCTTCTCCCTCTGCCTGTGTCTCTGCCTCTCTCCCTCTCTGTGTGACTATCATAAATAAATAAAAATTAAAAAAAAAAAAATCAATGCATCAAACAAAAGCCAAACTGAAGTAATGCTACAGAAACTTACCCACTAGGAATAATAAGCCCCTGTCTCTGGCCCAGGATATTTCCCTCTGAACTTCTCTCTTTTCTCACAATTTCTGGGCTAGAGACAAAATGATCATAATTAATATGCAAATGCCATGGGTCACCCCTCCAGTGGCAGCTGTCCCAGCAGAAAAGCCCTTTCTAGTCCCATTAAATTGTTTGGCTGCTTTCCTTCTCACAATGTGTAGATCCCTTTTGTGCTTCCAAAAAATCCTTATGAAAACACTTTTAGTCGAGGATAACAAAAAGTCAACACAACTGATTATTTTGGTAGGTTCTGTGGTCCCACTTTTAATATTCAAATACTCCTGATGAAAAGAGCACCCTTCAGCTGAATAAGTGCACAAATCATTACTTTAAGAACCCAGGTATTGGGATCCCTGGGTGGCTCAGCAGTTTGGAGCCTGCCTTTGGCCTAGGCGTGATCCTGGGGTCCCAGAATCAAGTCCCACATGGGGCTCCCTGCATGAAACCTGCTTCTCTCTCTGCCTATGCCTCTGCCTCTCTCTGTGTCTGTCATTAATAAATAAATAAAATCTTTAAAATAATAATGAAAAAAAAAAAAAAAGAACCCAGGTATCAAATCAAGAGCAATGGACTCACTTTTATACCAGTAGCTCTTAAATTAATTTAGCATGTGTCAGAATCACCTGGAAGGAGATTCTGACAACACAGTTTTGACTGGGTGCTGTAGCTAGAATTTCTGATTCAGTCAGTTGGGACAGAGGCTTAGAATTTGCTTTTTTTTTTTTTTTTTTTTTTTTAGTTTTAACTTCTAAATTTTTAGAATTGAAGTTATAATTGACAGATAACATTGTATTAGTGTCAGGCGTACAACATAATGAACTGTATACAATGTGACATGATTGCTACACTAACTCTAGTTGACATGCTTTACCTTACCTAGTTACAAAATGTTTTATTTTTCTTGTGATGAGAACCTTTCTTTTCTTTTTTTTTTAGAACCTTTCTTTTTAAAGATCTTAATTACGCATTTGTTTGTTTATTTATTTAATTTATTTATTAGAGAAAGCACAAGTGGTGCAGGGGGCAGAGGGAGAGGGTGAAGCAGGCTGACCTGGGAACCTGATGACACAGGACTTGATCCCAGGACCCTGGGATTATGACCTGAAACAAAGGCAGATCCTTAATTGACTGAGCCACCCAGGCGCCCTGTGATGAGAGCTTCTAAGATCTTCTATCTTAGCAACTTACAAATAGGCGGCGGAGTATTATTAACCGTAGTCACCATGCTGTACATTATATCCCCATGACTTATTTATAAGAGTTTGCATGTTTGACAGTTTCCCAGGTGACTCTGCTGCTGCTGCAGCAGGTCTGGGGACCACACTTTGAAAGTTACTCTTTTAGATCTTGCTGGCCATCGGGCATTTTAGCTATGGTTTAAATATTTTTTAAATGCCTTCTTTTATTTCATCTCCTTAGAATTTAGATGTTGATTTTAGGTTTAATAACCAATAGATTCTGTTGTCTGTTACTCATGTTCTGTTCCATGAAAAGATGTAATACTGGTTTTTGTTTTTGTTTTTGTTTTTTTCTCAAATGGAATCCTTCTATCACTTGCTTCCTTCCCACTGGATATTGAGAGAAGGGTTCAGAGGATGTTGATGTCAGGTTATTGAGTTATAGAGTTAACAGTGAAAGCATCAAAGATTGCTTCTGCATCTCTTTAATCTTTTTAATTTTTCAAGATTTTATTTTTAAATAATCTCTACACCCAACATGGAGCTTGAACTCACAACCCTGAGATCCAAAGTCCTATGCTCTACCAGCTGAGCCAGCCAGACACTCCTCACACTCTATCTTTTCAGCATCCAAAATTGCTACTGTGTTTTTTTTAGCAAAGATTATTACTATATTTTTTTAAAGCAGAGATTGCTACTCCATCATTTTTAGTGTCAAAGATTGCTGCCGTATCTGTTTTCTGATCAGCAGTAGAGAATTTGGGCTTCTCTTTTGGACACATGCCAGAGGTAATTTTTAAATTATATAGAAATTATAGGGGCACCTGGGTGGCTCAGTCGGTTGAGTATCTGCCTTCAGCTCAGGTCATGGTCCCAGGGTCCTGGGATCGAGGCCCACATTGGTCTCCCTGCTTGGCAGGGAGTCTGCTTCTCCTTCTCTCTCTGCCCTCCTGTCCCCCAACTCATGCTCATTCTCTCTCAAATAAATAAATAAAGTCTTTAAAAAAAAAGAAATTATACACACACACACCCTCTGACGATGGAGAAGAAAAACACTGTCCAGGACTAGAACAGGGTATTAAATTGTAATTAACACCTGATTCTTCTGTCTGGTTTTATTTCTGGCTTGCATTTTGGACTTTGCTCCACCAAATGGATGTTCTTATTTAAACTCAGCTATTTCTGGTGCTTTCCGCTTGGTGACCATCTTCATCTACTGCTTGCTTTTAAAGCACTCATAGCCTTAAAGGGAAAAAAAAGAAAAAGAAAAAGAAAAAGAAGCTTGACAAGAGGAAGGAATTGTAGGCTTCAGAAAGTGTTGTTCTTAAAATCTTCTTTTCCAGACAGCTGACAGACTGAGTTGCTTACTCATGTAGGGAATGATTATACCACCCAAACAGTATTTCTACAAATATTTTAAACAATTTGGAGAGCTATGACTGGATTCAGTAATACATGCTAGTAAAAAAATGAAGAAAAATCTGTACCTCTCCCTCACTTTTTAACTTCTCATCTCTTTCAATATTAATTTAAAAAAAAATGCAGGTCACATCCACAGATAAATCTCATTTTTCTTTACAAACTGATTCTTTTTATTTTTAATTTTTTAAAAAAGATGTATTTATTTGACAGAGCACAAAAGAGCACAAGCAGGGGGAAGGACAGAGGGAGAGGGAGAAGCAGGCTCAGCAGAGCCCAATGCAGAGGCTCAATCCCAGGACCCTGAGGTCATGACCTTAGCCAAAGGCAGGTGCTTAACTTGCTGAGCCACCCAGGTGCTCCCATGAGCTGATTCTTCGGCTTTTTCAAAAGTTGTTTCTCCCCCTTTTCTTTTTTTTAAAGATGAATTAGAGCCATTGTCTCAGCGGTAAGAACAGCTAGTCATTAGTCTAACATGCGCTGAATGGTTCCTTTAATGGGGGATCCTCAAGGAAAGTAGAAATTTCATTCTTAATTTCTTCAATTAGTTATTACCGAAACCTTTTCTGATGCTCCATTCTCTTTTTAAAAGAGTGTCTTAGGATTTAAATGGCTGTAAACTGATATCCTTTTACAAACATTATCTAAAAACAACAACAACAACAACAACAACAACAAAACCCCAAACATATCTAGACTAATAATACTTAGAGAAACTTGGCTGGCTGGGATGGGGGTTGGGGGGTGGGAACCCTCCTGATACCAGTTTAAGACAGCAGACCTTTGGATTATGTTCTCTTGAGGACCACAGGAGAAAGAGCATAAGTGAACTTTTAACTTTCAAAATCTCTTTGAGGAAACCTCTGCTGAGTCCCCTAGACAGAGACAGACCATTTACCAAAAACTCTCCTTCTCAATTTGTTTCCTGTGCTTCCTTTTTCACCTGGGGATGTCTAATCTTTGGCCTTTACCCATCCCTTCTGTCCTTGTTCTTCTTCCCCAAGCTCTTCTCCTTCCTTATTTTCTTTTTTTTATAAAGTTCGTTTTTTTAAAGATTTTATTTATTTATTTATTTATTTATTTATTTGAGACACAGAGAGAAAGAGGCAGAGACATAGTCAGAGGGAGAAGCAGGCTCCCTGCAGGGAACCTGATGTGGGACTCGATCCCAGGACCCCGGGATCAGGCCCTGAGCCAAAGGCAGACACTTAACCACTGAACCACCCAGACATCCCTCCTTCCTTATTTTCTATTTTCTGCCCCACAGCTCTCTCTTCTCCTCTTAGCTCTCCAGAAAGCTCCTGGAGATAAGCTCACAATGATGTATGTCTTCCACAGGGAAGGACACAAGACCAGGAAAGGACAGGAGAAGATGAAGTGAGGAGGGTTGAGAGTGAGGGCTAGGACTGAGAAAGGGGAGGAGCATAGTAGCCCAAAGATGGAAACACCCTGAATGTCCACCAGATGAATAACAAAATGTGGTCTTAGACATACAATGGAATATTAACCATAAAATGGAATGTAATACTGATGTATGCTATAACACGGATGAACCCCAAAAACCTTACACTAGGTGAAAGAAGCCAGACAAAAAAGATCAAGTATTTTATAATGTCATTCATGCAGAAGGTCTAGAATAGAGAAGTCCATGGAGGCAGAACAAAGATTGGTGGTTGCCAGGAACTGGAGGAGAATGCTAACAGAGCGAGGGGTTTGACTTTGGGGGCTTGGAAATGCTTTGGAACAAGACACAGGTGATGGTCGGACACCACTGTGAATGTCCTGAGTGTCAGTGAATTGTTCATTTTAAATGGTTAATTTTATGTGACATGGATTTCATCTCAATAAATTTTAAAAAATTTTTTTCAAAAGAGGGAAATTTATCAACGTTTCCAGCTCCACTGCTCTCAGATTTTATAACCACATCTGCCTTTCACTTTAATGGTATCTCAAAGAAAGTTTTATATTTAATTTAGATATTAAGCAAGGAGAGGTCCTGAGTTGACCTCCAAATCTTAGGTATTGTATCAATCTCCAATAAAAATAGCCCTAATAACAATGGGAATAATAAAATCTCCCTATGAGTCAGTGATAGAACTGGGAATGGATCCCAAGGAGCATTACCTCTTAGTCTCTTCTACATTCTCCTGATATCTCTCCATGTCCCTGAAACTCCTGACGTAATTGAAGATGACTTGTCAATGATGTCACCCACCCAACCAGGAGAAAACACAGAAGAGCCTCGAACATAGGTTACAGATTGCCGCGTCCTCTGCAGGCTGCTGCATCCAGATTCCATTCTGCCCTTGGCGAGATTGTGAAGCCACAGGAAATCCGTCTGGGCTGCCCTCCACTCACTCTTTTCTAATATCCTACAATCCCTCTGGGGCCTCCCTCTTTATCTTTTTTTTTTTTAAGATTTATTTATTTATTTATTTATTCATGATAGACAGAGACAGAGAGAGAGAGACAGAGGCAGAGACACAAGCACAGGGAGAAGTAGGCTCCATGCAAGGAGCCCGACGTGGGACTCGATCCCGGGACGCCCTGGGCCAAAGGCAGGCACTAAACCAAAGCCACCCAGGGATCCCCCTCTTTATCTTTTAAGCACCTAGAGAGAGCTTCTACTCCTTCTACCCCCGCTTTCCTTCTTCTTCCATCTATACTGGAATTTAGAGAAGAGATTGGCACCATGTCTTCCCTGGGAGTGAATTTTCCTTAATATCTCTGACTAATTTTGTTGGAGATATCTCCACTTTGATACTGGACATCTTTTCAGGGTTTCTGGGTGCTCGTGGGGTCCACAGTCCATCCACATGGTGTGCTTCAGGAATAGGCACCCTGGGGACAATACTATTGCACATCCCTGTCCAGTTCATTTGAAGTCTAGGTACCTCAGAGGAGAAAAGGCAAAATACAGTCAGGGCAGCCTAGCAAAAACCTGACTTTTCAACATCGAATTCTGGAATATTGTAAGTACATAAAAGTGATTAGGATTCTGACTTCAGCTTTGCTCACAGGCAGATAGCTGGGTTTCTACACCTGGGAGAATTAAGGAGTTGATCAATGATCCGACTTGGACTAGAGCCATTTTGACTAAAAAATAGTTTAACCTCAGGGAATTTGTGAGTCATTTCTGTATTCTCTTCCCCACATCACACACCCCGATTAACCAAGTCACGAAGGTGGGGCAACAGGTGAGGGGCAGCTAAACTATAATCAGAAAAACAATACCATCTGTGCTTGCAAATAATCCAGTTTGAGGACCTTACTTTGTTAGTACAACCTCTTTTTGTAATTTCAAAAGTATTGTTCTCTAGTTTCAAGGATGCATACCCCATTTCTTTTCCTTCTTTCCTTATTTTTTTTCTTCCTTCCTTCCTTCTTTTCTTTTTAGATTTTATTTTTAAGTAATTCTACATGGGGCTCAAACTCACAATCCCTAAACCAAGAGTTGCATTCTCTGCCAACGAAGCCAGCCAGGTGCCCTATAGACCCCATTTCTGATTGTTTATTGTTACCAGGTACCTATGGGAGCCCCTACTTTCTAGGAACAAAAGGTGTTATCAGTGTTAGGTGATCCAATTCACAAGTGTTGGGAACTGCTATCAACTGAGATAACCTTGGAGCCATGTCAGCTGATAGGTGTCTCTCTGCTTGCTTTGTGTACTGCCCTTCTGATCCGTCAGGTCACAGCCATGCCCCAAAGAACCAGAAGGTTGAGCAAAAATATCTATGTCTACATCTTACCCCAAATTATCATGTTTTTAAATGCAGACTAATAAAATCACAAGAAATTTTGGCAAAGTAGATATGCAAAGAGGTCATATCAGGATCCCTGGTCTTTCAATGAGACTTATACACTTGTTGATATCTTTTCCTAACATTTTGGTTTGTTGGGTGTTGTTCACTGAATATTTGGCATTGATTTTTATAAATCCTCTTTGGGGTGGGAACTACATTTTTCCCCCTTCTTATTTTCAATATTTATTTTTCCATTTGAAGTTCAATCTTTTAGGGGAAGTTCTTTGGTCTGTGTTTGGGAAAATTACTTGTGGGGCTGATGCCAGAACTCTGGGTGACTTTGAAGTCCAGACAACACCAAACTAAACATGGGCATGAGGGTTTTTTTTATTTTGTTTTGTTTTGCTTTACTATTTGCACAAGTGTCAGTTACATTCAGTGCCACTGGGCTGGCCCATGGAATCTTTAGAAAATAGATTGATACCAACGAGTAAATTAACTCAACAATACTGCACAGATAAAATGAACATGCTTTTGATTACACTGGAATGGATATTTGTTTTGCTTTGTTTTTAAGTAGACTGCACACTGGGCATGGAGCCCAACATGGGGCTTGAACTCTCCACCCTGAGATCCAGACCTGAGCGGAAATCAAGAGTTGGACACTCAAAAGACTGAGCCACTCAGGTGCCTGAAATGGTTATGTGTAAATGTTCTTTCAAAATAGGGATGCATGGGTGGCTCAGAGGTTGAGCGTCTGCCTTCGGCTCAGGGTATGATCCCAGGTTCTGGAATTGAGTCCCGCATTGGGCATCCTGCGGGGAGCCTGCTTCTCCCTCTGCCTCTGTCTCTCATGAATAAATAAGTAAATCTTAAAAAAAAAAAAAAAAAGTTTCAAAATAGCATTGGCTAAAGAGGTGAAGTAAGCCATCATTTTAAAATGTTTTTTTTACACCATTTCAGAAGACTTTAAGAGTCTGAGTGATAACAGTTTGGGATGGATACTTTTGTAGAGATTTTTGGAAGGCTAATTACTTGATATGGCCAAGAGGTGTGGTGGGGATGGTGCTCAAGATTGACTTTGGGGAAGCTCAGCATCTCTTCCAAGTTCCTAGGGAAATTATTTAAAGGACTGGTTGAAAAAAATGTACCTATGACATTAATCATAGATAAATAGTTGAATGCAGGGGCACCTGGATGGCTCAGTCAGTTAAGCATCTGACTCTTAATGTCAGCTTAGGTCATGATCTTGGGGTCCTGGGATCGAGCCCCAAATCAGGTTCCATGTCCAGTATGGAGTCTGCTTGAGATTCTCTTTCCTTCTCCCTCAAACTGTCCCCTTCATGCATACTCTTTCTCTCAAGTAAGTAAATCTTTGTGCTCTCTCTCTGTCAAATAAATAAAATCTTAAAAAAAAAAAAAGTCAAAAGCACCCCCCCATCCTCAACTGTTTAACCAGACCCTCTATTTTCCTCATATTTTTTATTATTCATCTCCACCCTGTAATGTAGATTGGAAGTTACTCGCCCCTTGCCCCCTAAGTTGTTAGCACAGTTAAATCCTGAGAAGATAAAGTAACCCCCAGATTTAGTGGAAGATAATCAAAGAATCCATAGAGTTACCTCCGGGTTTTCAGAGCCAGTCTTCATGTGTAAAATTTTTCTCCGTGTTTCTGACCTGTGGTCACCAGTGATTTTATGTTTAGTAATATACCTGGTATATCAGTTACCGATTGCTGCGTAACAAATTATCCTCAACTTTAGCAGCTTGACATAGTAGCAGACATTTATTATCTCATATAGTTTTTGTGGATCAAAAGCAGCTTTGCTGGGTGGTTCTGGCTCAGGGTCTCTCATGAAGTTGCAGTCAAGATGTGGGCCAGGGCTATGGTTATCCAAAGGCTTGACTTGGCCTAAAGGATTCATTTCCAAGAGAGCTCACTCCCAGTGTTGGCAAACTGATGCTGGTGTTAGCATTAAGCCTCAGTTTCTTACCATGTGAACTTCTCCACAAGAGTCTTTGAGGATCCTATTGACATGGCAGCTGGATTCATGGCAAGTGATTCAACACAGAGACAGAAGACACAATGTCTTTTATAATCTGGCATGGAAGTCACGGATCACCAGTTTTGCAACAGCCTGTTGGTTACACAGGCCACCCCTAGTCCGTGTGGGGAGTATACAAGACGTGAATACCAGGAAGCAGGAATCATTGAGGCCATCTTGGAGACTAGCTACTACACCTGGATATACCTGGTCACATCATCCTGGACCAGGTATAGTCATGGGGGAGCTGGTAAAGCCTCTGTGTCTGGTGACCACTCTGTGACTATAGACTTGACTGCCTCCTATAGGGCGTGTCCTTAGTGCATCTCTCTGGCTGGCTGGCTGTCTTGTTTCCAAGCCTTTGAGCAGTTTCTGTGCCTCCACTCCAACCTTGAAACTCCTGAGAATTGGAACATGACAGAGTTGGAAAGATGAACAGTTACCTGGTCCAATTCCTACCTTTTATTAAAGATTTATTTATGTATTTGGGAGAGAGAGAGCTGAAATCAAGACTCCAATGCTTAACTGACTGAGCCACCCAGGCGCCCCTTACCTTCTATGATAAGGAAATATCACTATTCACAAAACCAATCTAAGATAGTTCTTAGGCAGGTTACCTATGATAGCCCATACTTATGCATCAAATAGAGAGCCCTGGAAATTCCTTTCAGTGGCTGGGGTTACCAAGATCCAGAAGGTCAAGAGTTTAAGAATTATCTTTAGAGCATCTGGGTGGCTCAGTTAGTTAAGCGTCTGCCTTTGGCTCAGGTCATGATCTCAGGGTCCTGGGATTGAGCCCTGCATCAGGCTCCCTGCTCAGTGGGGAGTCTGCTTCTCCCTCACCCTCTGCCCCTCCCCTGGTTCCTGCTCTCTTTTTCTCTCAAGTAAATAAAATCTTTTTAAAAAGAAAAAAAAAAAGAATTACCTTTACACTGTTTCCCTTTTTATTTTAGGGTTTTGCTCTCTGCAATATTGCACAGGTCCTGTGGTCGTGTGAATGAATGAACAGAGAATCTGTTTTGACTAAGGATGGGAAAGTTGCTTATGGTCTTCGATACAGAAATATAGGATTGTGAAGGTCTAGAGGATTAGATAGGATCCAGCCCAGTATATGCTCCCTCTCCAAACTAGTGGGAATGGGAGTCATGCCAGACATCAGAGAGACAAGAGGACCAAACCTCTCTTACTCAAATTCGCTCTTCCTTGGACCTTCCCTGTCAAACTTCTAAACCAATGGTCTTCTCTCAGAAGGGGCCACGGAGTCCCCTGTTTCTTAACTCCCGTGGCTGTCCCTGTGTGCGTAATTTCCAACAAAGTCAACCAAATGGAAACACAAGTCACTTCCTCAGGCTTTAACCAGTCCTGAGTGAAAAACTAAAAGATACATTGTTGTATTTCTGGAGAGGATGGGATGAGAGCAAAGAATCAGAACTCAGAAGGCCTTTGAGGCTTTCGTTTTTAGAATGGTGCTTATTTGGGGACTGGTGCTTATTTGGGGACTTATTTGGGAACTGGCTGCATTTTGTAATTATCCGTATTAGTACTACACCAAATGCCAGCACCACTCACCCCAGAGAAAAGCGTGCAGCTCTTCTCATTGCATCTCTAACCTACTAATGATGCTCTGTATGTTCTGTGTAGGCCAGAGAAGCTTAAGGGAGTGTTGTTCAGGTGGAAGAGCAATAAAATTGCTAGTGTGGATGATTTATACCTGGACTTCGTTAACCTGGCCTCCCCTTCAATAGCTAAGCTCTACAGAGATATTTCACTATGTTTTGCTGGCATTCTCCCATCCATCTGGATGGGGGCCAGAGGCAACCCCTCTCATAAAGAATTGTGAAAATCTGACTTGAAATAATGCAGACTTGTGTCATTTTTAGCTATTTGGCAAAGCGGCTTGAAAAATGTGAGCACTTGAAGATTTCAAACTGTTGGCAATAATAGGATCTTCTGTTTCCAGGAACACTATCAGGCTTTAGATCTTGTTGTTCTGCTTAAAGTGTACCAGATACTAGCAATATTTCTAGGAGTCTTTCCTAAAACGGGGGCTGAGATTAGTCATGTGTGTGTGTCTGTCTGTGTGTGTGTGTGAGAGAGACAGAGACAGAGACAGAGACAGAGACAGAGGAGCAGCAAGGAGACAGAGTGGGGGTTGATTGCAGCCCCTGAGGGAAATTTTAGACGCAACCAGCATAGCACTTTGGCCAGAGCATCAAAGACTGGAGGAATTAAGTGGAGGTTGGTTGAAATGTCAGAAAAGCTTGTAGAAACAAAAGTAGCTGGGAACAGTGAAAGACTGAGCAATATGGTCCAACAACACAGGGAAAGAAACGTTCCTACTATAAACAATAGGGGTCCCGAACAATCTGCTCAGTGGTCAGAAAGAAATTGGAGAACGCCATTCCCCAGAAGAGGGACCATTAGTTTACCATGAGAGGTGGCCCTACAGGTGCTTCTGAAGGCTGTGGGCCTGTGACCAGGCACCCCCAAATCCCCAACCCCCACCCCAGCCAAATTCAAGAGAATGTCCAAGGAGTCCTTTATAGAGAAGGGTACAGCATGAGCTCTGCAAATGGCCTGTAGCTGTTCTAACCCAGCTGGACCAAAAGGCAGCCCCAGGAGCCCTACATAAGCTGATTAAGCTGGGTGGCATTCATGACAGGCTGGAGGAATGGGAAAAAAGCTGAACAGAGTGAAAAGATGCAGGGATGTGCTGGCAACCGAGAGAGGGGAGTGATCACTGCAAGCCGCCACGCACAGCTGCAACACTAGTAATAGGTGAAGCTGACACTACTTGCCTCATCCCAGGTTAAAGGGATTCTGGGCAAGATGATATTACCCTTTGTGTCATTATATAATTGCTTCATAAATATCATTTTTATCTTTCATAGTGTTTCAAGGACTTCATAAAAGTACTTGTGTCACAAAAAGACGTATTTACAAATACCTGCTTCCTCAGCAATCTTGCACCATGGGCCCTGTTCCCTTTCTCATCACAAGACAACGAGGCTTGAGGAATATGAACATTTTTTTCTGTGCTACTCACACAGATTGGCGTTCCTGGGATAGTGAGGGACTAAACAATGGGAAACCCTGGAATTTTATAGATCCTATCCTTTCAAGAGCAGATGAAGTGCAGATTTTTGGAGCAGAGAAATCATTTAGAGGAAATTAAAGACCAGGACTGGTCTGCTTTGTATGGTGGCTCCTTTGCCCTAAAATCTTTTCCCTGGTGTGCCCTAAATGTGTTGGTTCACTAATGATCACCGGGATGAGAGATTGTTTGGGATAAGGTGTGTCTTCTGGGGAAAGGATGTTGCAAGCTATCAGTCATTCATATGTTAGTGTGAATTAGTTTATGCAAATTTCTTTCCTTCTGTTAGAGCTGGTATGAGTTGTAGTGAGGCAGTGGACTTCTGATTTGAAAGCAGCTGGGTGACTGGGCAACCTGGAGTATTTTGAGGGGATGAGACAGCCCTGGGTAGGATCCGAAATTAGCAGCCACAGGACAACTTGAGAACCCGGGAGACCAAGACTCAAGAAGTTTCTCAGGCCACAGCATAGTTGGAATATGGAAATAATAGGATAGATCTGTAAATGTGTTTCCTGAGCTGTGCACCTTCGCAAGGGTTAGGATAAGAAAATTTACTTCTGGGTGGCTCAGCCGGTTAAGCACCTGCCTCCAGCTCAGGTCATAATCCTGGGGTCCTGGGATCGAGCCCTGTGTCGGGCTCCCTGCTCAGCGGGGAGCCTGCTTCTCCCTCTCCTCCCTGCTTGTGCGCTCCGTCACTATCTCCGTCTCTCTCTCCCTCAAATAAATAAATAATCCTAAAAATAAATTTAAAAAATAAAATTCACTTCAGATAGCATAGATTTAGAAGTTTCTTTGCTGTAGGACTTCTCTGAGTGTTTAATATGCTAATGAGCATTGTGAATATCCCAAAGGGGGCTACGGTGTGCAAGTTGGTTTTACCAAACATTTGGAGACCGTCTCGTGGTGTTGGCTTTCAACAGGACACATTGCGGGGGAATAAATTTATTGTTTATTCAAACCAAGAACAGCAAAAATCTTGGGCAGGGTTTTCACCTCTGAACCTCCGCTGAAAATAAAGGTGTTAGGTTGGGCCATCTGTTCTTTCCAATTCTAGAATCCAGAGCCCAAGAGAAATGAGAGCGGGTACGAGCTGAATGAAGAGGGGCTGGGCTGCGTAGAACACAAGCAAAGGCAAAACTCAGTCACTAGGAAATCTTTTCAAGGCTGATCTTGCTCTAAAAACAGGAAAGGAATTCATTTCTTCCTGGACTCTTATTCCGCTCTGGCGCCTCTCCTGGGACCAGAGCTCCGAGTGTTCCGTGCTCCAGTTACTAATTTTCCCTCTCCACCCAAAGTGCTCAGACCTACTCAGCTAAGTCATGCCAATTTTATCTCCTAAATAGCTCTCAAATCTGGCCCTGCCTCCAACGCCCTAATCTCGCACTGGTCTTTTATCCGATTGCTCCCAGTGGACATCCCTCGTCTCCTCCATTCTACTCCATTCTCCACACTGCAGTCAGTTTGAAACATAAATCTCACCATGTCACACACACCCCTCCCCCAATCCCACCCCACTGCCCTTGATTTAATATCTTTTCATTTTCCTTAAGGTGTGGTCAAAGCCGCTTATGGAAGTCATGAAAACCCAAGTGGTCTGTCTTAAGCTGCCTCATCACATCCATGCTGTCCTTACTCTGCATCCCAGCCACACTAGCTGACTTCAGCCCTCAAACTTCTGGCTGCCATGTGCCACAGTGCCTTTGCACATGCTGCTCATGTTGATTTTATTTTATTTTATTTTATTTTATTTTATTTTATTTTATTTTATTTTATTTTTTTATTTGTTTGTTTGTTTGTTTGTTTATTTATTTATTTATTTATTTATTGCCATTCTTGATCTCTCACTGAAAGCCTCATTTTCTCAGGGGATGTGTCTTTGATCGCCTTGTCTGGGTAAACCCTGCTATAACAAGTCATCACAGCACCATGTACCTTTACTTTTTACTTAACTGCAGTTGCATTTTACTTATTATTTTTCATTTTTTGAAGTTTATTTTCTTTCTTTCTCTTTCTTTCTTTCTTTCTTTCTTTCTTTCTTTCTTTCTTTCTTTCTTTCTTTCTTATCTTTCCATCTTTCTTTCTTCTTTCTTCTTTTCAGTAGGCTCCACAGCCAGTGTAGGCCTATCACCACCCTAAGACCAAGACCCGAGCTGAAATCAAGAGTCAGACACTTAACTGACTGAGCCACTCAGATACCTCTATTTATTTATTTTTTAGTAATGTCTACACCCAACATGGGGCTTGAACCCAAGATCAAGAGTCAAATGAGCCAGCTGGCCACCCTTGCAGTTGTGTTTTATATTTATGTCTGCTTCTAGACATGTCTATCTTCCAGACTGACTAGTTACATGTGCCATGAAAACAGTCTTTGCCCGTGATTGCCTCCTGAGTGCTTACCATTGTGCCCGTATGTGGGGGACCCTTAATAAATATGAAGGAGCCAGTCCGAGAATATTGTTTCATTTCACAGCATGAGTGATTGATAGGACCTCAATCCCCTTAGAACTGTGATTTTTGCCTGAGGTCCATGCAGGATACACACTTCCAGAGAATGTATACAAATGTCTGTGCAGGTATATTTTTCTGTGGGAAAGTGTCCATGTCTTTTAATCATTCTCAGAGGGGTCTATGCACTCCTCCTCCTCCCCCCAAAAAAGTAAAAAGCAGTGATCCCAGAGTTTTTTGATTTTCAAAAGAATTCCTTCTTACCCAAATGAACTATTAAAAAACTAATATGTGGCAGGCACACAGAAGACAAGCCAAGGCTAAGGCCACGGCCTGATTTGTTGGACTGGTAGAGATACACTGAGATACTCCTAGATGTAGACAGTTTATTGCTTACATAGACAATGGAAGGAAAATAACCCAAGGGCTGGCTCCCCTTGGACCCCATCCCACACTGCAAAAGGGGATGGCACCAAAACAGGATGTCCATGGTGAGACACCTCGCAGCCGAGGGGCCAGCCTTAGAGAGCAGCTGAGCAGGATGATGGTCTGCAGCTTGATCCTGAGGGCTGGGGAAGGATGCGTCACACCTCTTCGGGAGCAGGAGGCGATGAGAAACTGCCTCATGACAGCCTCCCAGGCGAGGCAGGGAGTGGGCCATAGAGCACCCCTCACAGGTCTCCCAAGGGGACCACGGGCCTTTGGCCAGGTGAGCTCTGGGTGGAGTCTCCCCAGCGTGGGCCAGGTAGATAGGTGTAAGGTCTCTGTGTCCTTACAATATGCCGACAATAGAGACTGAGTATTTCTAGACAGTGTGGATGGGGATAATTTAGGCCAGTCAAACAATTGAACCTGTAGGCAGGTTATTCCTAACCAGTGTGTATCCCCTGGTATCAACTGCCCCAAATGGCCTGCTTTTCATGCCTCTAAACACTTACACTCCCTGGAAGTTCCAACACCTACTAATCTTTCTGCCCTGTAATGGTTCTCATGACAGAAGCAGTGGATTAGAGATGTCTAGTTGTAAGAATAACAATTTTTTGGCTGCAGGGCTACTGTTGTTTTGGAGGGGGACGGTGGGGAATGCATTCTGCATTTCTCACAGTTGCTTTAACATGAACTTTTCACCAGTGGAGAACTGTTTGTATTTAAGAAATGGCCTCAAGGCTGTGAAAGGAGCCAAGTTTTGCTAAGGCTGGGGAGAGTGCGCCGTGGGGTGATTCAGGAGTCCAGGGCCCAGGGATGAAATCCTGCCCTGCCTCCTGGGTCTGGTGAGCTTAGTATAATGCAAGGCTTCTGGTTAAGGAGTGGAGAGGAGGTGAGGGGAATCCTTGGAGCCTGGGCAGAGATGCAAATTGAGTTCTCTTACAGCGAACTGGCCTAGCCCCCAGATTACAAGCAGCCCACACTCAGATTTTAATAAGCTTCAGGGCTGGTACTTCTTAGTAATGAGCAGACTTTAAAGGGAATGAAACCACCTCATGAGTTTTAGTTCATTTGTTGTATAGAAGAAAGCACTCCGATTAGTGATGGGAAGAGCGGTAGGTAATGTCTTGGAACCAACTGACGAGTTAAAAGAGGATTTGGGAATCAGACTAGTTCTCTGGCCTACTTTCCAGCTGATAGAATTTCAGTCTCTCTCTTCACAGAATCATAGTGTGTGAGCCCTTCTCTGATCAAGAAAGAGGGTTCAAGACAATGTCGTCTCCAAGCAGTGTTGAGTAAGTTCCTCCTTTATCAGACGGAGCTATTTCAGGCTTGAAGCCATGGAAACTACTATCATGGAGAATACTGTCATTGAGAAGGCCACACCTGGAAGCATTTTGGGAACTTCACCATGAAAGAATGTTTTGGGGGAACTCAGCAGCCATCCTCCAGTTGAAGTAAATACTCATCTGTGTCCAAGCAAATGCCCCATGTCTACATATTTAAACCATATACTGCGGAGACAGTAAATGTCATGAGTCCTCACATTTTCTTGGGTTATAGGTAAATGGAGAAGGAATTGGCTTCTGGCATTATAGGAGAACCTAAAGCACAGAACCATTGAGGACTCTGCAGAATGCAAGGGAACCCCTGTCTTTGGAACGCCAATGAGCCGATCACCATAGAATAAGTCAAGTTGAACCATTCCACCGTGTTTATCTTCAGGTATCTTGAAGCCCACACCGAGGAACACCTGGCTTCTAGTGAGATCACCGCCCCTCTGACACGCATGGAATCATGGTGAGTGACATTCCCAACAATGCTTTGGGGTTAAAAATGGATCTGAAACCATAGTATTTGCTAAAACTTAAGAAATGATGACATGAATTGGAAATTTAAGCTCTGAGTACTAAAATGCTTTCTCAGGCATGAATTTGCTTAAATGAGCTTGACTTTTTTTTTTCCGCCTGTGAAATGGGAATATATTTTGCTCTCACTTTCAAAGATCCCATAAGAATCGATGCACTAAAATAATATCAATCATGTTGTAAATATAAGAAAATGTCAATCAGGTTTGCAGATATAAATAAAGGATGGTATGGCTTGACCCTATATAGCAAAAAGCCATTATATTTATGTAGTTAAAAATTAGTTGCATTTCCTTTATGTTTGGATTTTAATTTAAACCTGAGATTTATGAGAAAAAAACTCACCACTGAGAATAGGCAAGGACAATTATTTGAATAGAGAAATATGATTTTGAAATTCACGCCCAGTGCCAGCACTCTGAAGGCACACATCAAGCTTCGGAGAGCAACACTCTCTGGTCTCTGGGGAGTGCAAATGCAGAGATTTTCTTTGCTAATGGTCTGTAGTATCAGGGAAAAATAAAACACAGGTGATTATTTCCCCCAGGTCTCAGAGACATTGCAAAGGATCCTGCCAATAGAAGGAAACCAATGGAAAAAATTCCTCTGCTCCCATTTAAAAATGTCACCCCACTAAAGTGAAAATCTATAATACTGCTTATCCTCCATTATAGCTTTGCTTTTAAGCTCAGCAAAGGACATCTTCAAATTTACCTCTTTTCTGCTTAAGCTTCCCGATCCCAGTGCCTAATGGACTGATAGCATCCCCATACTGTTATGTTTACACAGACCTAAACTCAATCACTGAAAACACAAATCAAATTGGAGAGCATGAGTCACTGCCCTGGCAGGGCGGGAGTGATGGGGCAAAGCAGTTAGCTCTCAGCACAGCAGGGGTGCCCTGGGAGAGCCGAGGTCTGATTCTGGTCATGATTTGGCTCAAGGGTTTGGCATTCCTGTTACACTTCAGGTCCCATCATGCTCAGTGACTCATGAACAGGGCACCAATTAGCACATGAATATTATGATGAACAAAGGAAAATGAATTGAATAAAAAACAGACAACAGAATGGGTGAGGTTTGCCCGAGGGGAGGCTGCAGAGTCAGAAACAGTGAGGGGTCCGCAGGTGGGACCGCACAGGCTGGGGCCTTTATTGCTAAATGGGAACAGGCGAGGGAGACCAGGTTGCAAGGAGATGCCAGACCACGTTCATCATCTTAATGCAATCATGCTGCAGTGTTTTGGTCACAAAGAGAAAAAGATACTGTTCAGCTGGGTAAGCGTACAGACAAGTGTGCACCCTGGCTCTACCCCCGTATTCGTATGTAGGGGCCATATCGGGCCACATCAGTGGGATAGGGAAATGGTGTCCCACGCTTGCCATTATTGGCAGAGAGTAGGGGTCTTAGCTCCAACTTTAAAGCTCATGTGTGTAGATAGTAAGTTTTTTTAAACATTCAGAAATGAAGAGCACCTGGGTGGCTCAGTGGATGAGCATCTGCCTTTGGCTCAGGTCATGATCCCGGGGTCCTGGGATCGAGGCCTGCATCGGGCTCCCTGCATGGAGCCTGCTTCTCCCTCTGCCTGTGTCTCTGCCTCTCTCTGCGTCTCTCATGAATAAACAAACAAACAAACAAAATCCTTAAAAAAATGCTTAAATTTTTTTTAAAAACTTCCAAAAATTGAGGTGTCAATTATGTACAATGTCTTAATCCTGCATATCATTATTATATTAGTTCACTGAGGCCACTACAACAAAATACCATGGATTGGGGGGCTTATAAACCACAGAAATTTATGGCTCACGGTTCTGGAGGCTGGGAAGTCTAAGATCAAGGCACCAGCATGGTTGGGCGGCTGGTAAATCGCCTCTTCTGGGTTCATAGCAAGTGCATTCTCTCCGTATCCTTACTTGGTAGAAGGGCTAGTGGGCTCTGTGAGGTCTCGTGTAAGGGCACTAATCCCATTCATGAGGGCTCCACCTTAGGGCTTCATCCTATTCTAACCACTTCTAAAGGCTCCGCCTCCAAACTGCATCATATCTGGGGGTTAGGACTTCAACATATAAATCTGGTTGAGGGGGGCACATTCAGATCATAAGATTCAGTAAAATCACATACTATAAAGCCTTTTTTAGAAGTTTTTATTTATTTATTTTTTCATGAAAGAGAGAGAGGCAGAGACATAGAAGGAGAAGCAGGCTCCTCACAGGAAGCCCGATGTGGGACTCCATCCCCGAACTGGGATCATGCCCTGAGCCAAAGGCAGACACTCAACCGCTGAGCTACCCAGGGGTCCCCACATACTGTAAAACTTGATGAATTTTTACATACGCATATATCCATGTGAACAACTACCATGTCTTTCACTTCAGTCCTCCAGGTAAATAATGTCACTCGGGCAACCACTTCCTGATTTCCACCATCACAGATTCATTTTGCTGTTCTTGAGCTTCATGTAAATGGAATTGTAGCAATAAATACTCGTTGCGCCTGCCTTTTTCACTCCACGTTATTTGAGATTCATCCTTGTTGGAGGCATCGGTTGGCTGCAGTTTGAAGGACGTGCTTTTGCCACCTTTTGGTACCTATTTCATTTCTACTGAGGTGGCTGCTAAGTGTCAAGAGGACAGACGCCATAGGTAAATTCTTTAAAAATTCTGCATAAAGATACCTGGCAGCCTGGTGCAAGGAACACAATCCAGTGTCATGCCACAGCAACTCAGCACTCTTGATGTTGCAAATTTTTTTTCTTTTTTACTTTGTGTGCTTCTCTGCTTCTTATTGCGGTATAAGCATTTCCTCCAGCCTTGGAAGGTGGCCTTTTGTTCTCAAAGAGTCACAGGACTGCCATTGGCTAAATCACAGGGTGGCGAAGGCTGTGATTGAAATTTAGGAGACAGCGTTCAATGTCACCTTTGATGATCTAACATTACACACAGGTAAACTGGAGCTCCTCCATAATAGACAGCACACGGAGGCTCATATTTGGACTGTGTGCTCACGGGGTCTTGTTGCAGCTGACTGATGTTATTAAACTTTAAGGACCCCTCTGAGAAGGATGTTTTGCTCCAAATAGCAGTGTTCTCAGGGAGACCGTGACCTGGTGACCTCACACAATTGAATCTCTCTCATTTTATAGAAAATCTGAAGCTTCTCACCATTAAGCCGACCAAGAATAGCAATGCAGGTTTTTTTTTTTTTTTTTTTCCCTTTTCTGCTTTAGCACATTCCGGGGGGCCAGGGGCTGTGCTTCCTGAACATATCTGGGACAAGAGCTTATGGAAATGTAATGAGATAAGGATGCACAGGGCCGAGTTTACAGATGCTGCACATTGAGAAGTGCCATGTCCCTAAGCGAGTTGCACACAAGGTCCCCTTTCATTTGGTAACTGAAAAAGATACAGATCTCTTTCTCACATAGCCCTTCCCCTACAGACCAGCAGCCCCAAAGAGATAATTAGCCCTCAGCTGAGGTGACCGGTGTGCTCCCTGTGTAGTGGCCACTCAAGCCTGTGGCCTCCTGCCTCTGGAGGGAAGAAGGAGGCGGCGGCCAGGATAGCCCCTTCTGATGCTTAGAGCTCCACGGCCCTAAACAAGAGAGGGCCGTTCACTGATGGGAATGCTTGGTTAATGAAACATGGTGATCTTCCAGTTTTGATAAGCCAACCAATAAAAGCATTTAGGAAAAAAGAAAGGAGGAAAAGTTACATTGCAAAGAGATGAAGGTAATCAGACTTCAAAGGGACTGACCCTCCAAGTAGAGAACCAAAAAATGGAAGAAAACCACAGGATTACAGGTTGGTCAGATTTATATTCTTTTCTCCATGATGGAAAAAAGGAACGTTTTCACACTATTGTCATATCCACATGCATTGGCTTTGTGAAAGTCAGGCATCAAGCTGTATTGTTTGAGGAGCTCAGGTTGGGAGGCCTTGCTCAAGTATTTATTATCTTGTGGACCAGACATAGAGTGACACTATTATTTTTGGTTTATCTCAGGGTGCAAATTCTTTCTTTTTTTTTTCCTGTTTCCTGACTGTGCTATGTCATATCCTTAATGAGAAGGGAAGCAGAGAAAAATACCAGTTTTGCCTCAGGAGCCCCTCCTTTGTTCAAGCCCCTGCCCCCAAGGCATGGATTCGACCACCTAAGAGGCTTCATGATTTTCTGATTCAGTACCATGGATATGATGTTTTATCTGAGTTGATGAGCTTTAGTTTCATGGGAGTAATAATGTTCACTGCATAAAGACCCTCTTCTACATTAACAAAAAAATTAGAGGAGCATGATATTAAGGTTTTAGAGTGACTTCTATCTGGAGGCATGGCAAAGCCCTGAAGGGGATAAATTTTTTGTCTCAGATGTATTTTTTTTAAAGGTTTTATTTTTAATGAATCTCTACATTGAATGTGGGGCTCGAGAACTTACAACCCCAAGATCAAGAGTTGCATGCTCTACCCACTGAGCCAGCCAGGTCCTGTCTCAAATGCTTTATTTTCCTTGCCACTTTATCTACTGGGATCGGGAACCAAGAACCATCGAATTCACCTCTACTAGGCTTTGCCCACAGTATGTGCAGCTTCTGGATGTATGTGTTAGGGTTCTCCAGAGCAACAGAACCAATAGGAGACACACACACACACACACACACACACACACACACACACACAGAGAGACAGAGAGAAAGGTTGTAAGGAATTGGCTCACATGATTATGGAGGCTGGAAGGTCCCATAAGCTGCTCTCTGCAAGAGGGAGACCCGGGGAAGCCAATGGCACCTGAGTCTGAAGGTCTGAGAATCAGGAGCTCTAGAGGTACAAGTCCAGTCTGAGGGCAGAAGACTGGCATCCCACCCCAAAAAGTCAGGCAAAGAGGGAGAATCGTCCCTTCTGTCTTTGTTCTACCCAGGCCCTCCAGGTGGATGAGGACCACCCACGTGGGGGAGGACAATCTGCTTTACTCCATAATCTCCTCTGGAAACACCCTCCCATACATACCCAGGAAAGATGTTTACCAAACATCTGGGCACCCTGTGACCCAGAGAAGTGACACCTAAGATTCGTCATCCTGGCGTACTAGGGGCTCTTCTTTCCCCAACATCCCCTTGTTTGCAGGGTTCGTGGCCTGCCTGCAAGGCAGGGTTTCCACCAGCCACAGCAGGTTGTAGAACAGGTTTGTGGGTGGACACTGAAAGCTTTTTTCCATATGTGAAGGCGTTGTCCTTGGGCTTATCTTACTTAATTAGATGAGATTTCTGGCATGGTCATGGTATAGATTCGATTTGACTTGATCTGTCCAATTGTTTCCTGCTTGGAAAAAGAACACATTCTTTTTTTTTTTTTTTTTTTTTAAGATCTTATTTATTTATTCATGAGAGACACAGAGAGAGAGAGGGAGAGGCAGAGACACAGGCAGAGGGAGAAGCAGGCTCCATGCAGGGATCCCGATGTGGGACTGGATCCCGGGTCTCCAGGATCGCACCCTGGGGTGAAGGTGGCGCTAAACCACTGAGCCACCTGGGCTGCCCCAAAGAACACATTTTTATTGAATCTCTGGTTACAGAGATCGAAGGAACTTAGTAAAGGCACTTTGAATAATATTTAACCATTGTTGCCATTGCTTGATCTTATTACTTATATAGAATTATTATTCTTAAGAGTTCCCTCATGATTTATTAATTTACTGTATTAAGCTCTTTCGTTGCCATTTGAATCCTTTCCCACCTTGAATCCTGCACTTGTTCAACCTGTTTAATGGAGATTCAGTGCTGAATTAAGAATAAAGAAAAGAGCTTTCCTCACATGTGCATTTATTTAGTTATTTTTAAGATTTTATTTATTTATTCATGAGAGAGAGAGAGAGAGAGGCAGAGACACAGGCAGAGGGAGAAGCAGGCTCCATGCAGGGAGCCTGACGTGGGACTCGATCCCGGGTCTCCAGGATCACGCCCTGGGCCAAAGGCAGGAACTAAACTGCTGAGCCACCCAGGGATCCCTAATCTCCACAAGTTTTGATGGGGTGGGGGGAGGGAATGAAAGTGGGAAAGAGAGAGGGAGAGAGTAGCCCCAAATACAGAATGTGATAAATAAGATAATTACCTTCCTTTTGCATGGAGAGAATAAGAAAAAAAAAAATTTTTTTTTTTCCAAACACCAAAAGTACTAGTGGGGGCACCTGGCTGGCTCAGTCAGTAGAGCATGTGACTCTTAATCCCAGGGTCACCAGTTCAAGCCCCATGTTGGGTGTAGAGCTTACTTAAAAAAAAAAGAAAGAAAGAAAGAAAGAAAGAAAGAAAGAAAGAAAGAAAGAAAGAAAGAAAGAAAGAAAGAAAGAAAAAAGTACTTAGTGGTTTCAGTTTTATAACCTCAGCTGGAGGAAAAAAAAAAACAACAGAACACAGGATCACGCCCTGGGCCGAAGGCAGGCACTAAACCGCCGAGCCACCCAGAGATCCCCAATTTTTTTCTTAAATATTTTATTTATTTAAAATAAATAAGGGAGCCTGATGCGAGACTCGATCCCAGGACCCCGGGATCATGACCTGAGCCAAAGGCAGATACTCAGCCACTGAGCCACCCAGGTGTCCCTCACATGAACATTTAAAACAGAAGACTGGCCACCGTTAAATCAGTTCATTCTATTCATTTAGTTCTAGGGAATTCATCTGTGTTTTGTGGATCTCAGACTAAACAGTTTATTTCCACGAAGTCCTTTGCTTTAGGAAGGGAACATTCTAGGAGTCCTGATTTGGTCTCTTGATAGTCTCACGGAGAGTGGTGACGGGGTCATCTTATAAAAGGAAGCCTATACTCATGAGTCTCGACCTTGTAGTTTCAACTGTCCTGAGGATCTGGTTCAGGGCTTTGCCGAAGCTCGTTTGATAGTTCTTTCAGAAGACTCAATTTCTGATCTGCTTTTGCAGCAGAAACCTTTAGGTGAGTGAAAGGGAAAAGCAGAAAATGCTGGTGGATAGTAAGGCTCTAAGGCTCTAGTTAATCAAGAATATCAGAATGCAGGAAAGTACAATCCTCTACTGAGGTGCGAGAAGCAATCAGTTTGTAAGGATTTAGTTAATCCTTATCCTGAGGGTAAGGAACCATTGCAAACAGTAAGGACATTGTCAAATCTCTGGAGCCTTTAATTTATCCCATAAAGTGTATTCTCGTTGTCATCAATTGACAAATTTTTATACAGAAAATATCTATATAAAAAATATTTATATAGAAAACGGTATATAGAAAGAAAATCAAGATGTCTCTTTTAAAAATTAACCTATTTATTGATAATTTTTGTGTCCATATTTGTACATGTACCTAAGTATGTTTTAGACATAAAATTTCATAATTACTGAAACATTTTTACTAGTATCATTTATTTATATATAATTAATACAGAGAGGCTTAGCTTTTTGACTTGCTGGTTATTTATATTGTGAACATAATAGTATTGAATATATTAAAACTAGAGAATACCAGATTGTTTCTATTGTCTCTCCTTTAAAAAGGTGAAAGAGGGGGATCCCTGGGTGGCTCAGCAACAGCTTAACTAAGCGCCTGCCTTTGGCCCAGGGTGTGATCCTGGGGTCCCTGGATCAAGTCCCATGTCAGGCTCCCAGCATGGAGCCTGCTTCTCCCTGTGCCTGTGTCTCTGCCTCTCTCTCGCCCCCCACCCCCATATCTCTCATGAATAAATAAATAAAATCTTTTAAAAAAATAAAAATAAAATAAATAAAATAAAAAGGTGAAAGATTGAGTCTTCGTGATACCCAGTGGATGTCTGAGAAACTCCAAAGACAACATAAGTATAATTGAAATCTTTTCAGTTAAGGAGTTCTGATTTTGGGTCCTGAATTTGGGAAAGGCAGTATCAAAGAGTTAAAGGAGAAAGGATATGAGCATGAATCATAGATGCCCTGGAGAGAAGGAATGGTTTCAGGTAATATTTATTTTTTTATTTTTATTTTTATTTTTTTTAAAGAGATTTTATTTATTGATTCATGAGAGACACAGAGACACAGGCAGAGGGAGAAGCAGGCTCCATGCAGGGAGCCCAACGTGGGACTCGATCCCTGGACTCCAAGATCACGCCCTGGGCCAGAGGCAGGCGCTAAACCGCTGAGCCACCCAGGGATCCCCTCAGGTAATATTTAAAGGAAACACAGCAATACATAAAAATGATTCTTTGGCACTCTATTTCAAAACTAAAGATGTTTTATTAAAATTGATTTAAAAGTGTGACACAACCAGTTTACAGAGCATCTCAGTAAGAAGAGAACTGCTGATATCTGGGCACAGAACACCTTTTAACTCTTCTTGTCTTTCTTTGCTTTTGTTAGGGCATCCTATCTACTCCAGGATCAATTTGCCATTTTAACAGAGAGAGAGCCAAATTCCTACTTTACTCTTTTTGATTACCATCCATGTAGCAATTTGTAGTAAAGGATGCACAAGCCTCTTTCCACCTTATAAATAAATCAATTATCACTGAGCCAACTCTGCAAAATTTTTTAACATATTTCTTTGTTCATGTCAAATTCACTATGTGCAGGGAGTAAAAGCCTAGGCTCCTAGGTTTGCTTTTCTTTTATTCTGTATTCGTGACATATCCTTAAATTGTCAGTTGTCTATTCCCTTCTTTCATGTCCTGGCACAACCAAGCAGTTTTATTTAGAATAAAACAAAGGGGCGCCTGGGTGGCTCAGTTGGTTAAGCATCAGAGCCTTGATTTCAGCTCAGGTCATGATCTCAGGGTCGTGAGATCAGGGTCTGCTCTCACTGGAGAGTTTGTTTAAGATTCTCTTCTTCTGCTCCCTGCTTGCTCTCTCTCTCTCTCTCTCTCTCTAAATTAAATCATCTTAAAAAAAAACAAATAAAATATATCCATCATTTTGCATATATATCTGTCTATAATCAAATACATCTTTAACATGATTCTTTTTTTTAAGATTTTATTTTTAAGTAATCTTTACACTCAGTGTGGGGCTCAAACTACAAACCTGAGATCACGAGTTGCATGCTCTATCCACTGAGCCAACCAGGCACTCCTAAAAAGATTCTTAAAGTAGCAAATTTATGCATCCATTTTAACCTGCTAAATGATGGCAAGAGGGTAGTAAATCTAGTGTTCTCAGTTGTCCAAGATATGTACTAATACTCTGATTTACTATTAGTTCAAAGTCTTAAATTTAATTGGTGGGGATGGAAAATGGTGTAGCCACTGTTGAAAACAGCTTGATAGATCCTGAGAAAGTTAAACATAGAATTACTGTATGACCCAGCACTTCCAGTCCTGGGTATGTACACAAAAGAACTAAATACAGGTATTGAAACAAATACTTGTACATACATGTTTATAGGAGCACTATTTACAGTAGCCAAAATGTGGAAACAACCCATCATGGGAGAATGGATAAACAAAATACATATATACAATAGAATATTATTTGGCTGTAGAAATAAATGAAGTACAGATAAGTGCTACATCATGGATGAACCTCAAAACATCATCCTAAGTGAAAGAAGCCAGACACAAAAGTCACATATTGTATGACTCCATTTGTATGAAATATCCAGAACAATTAAATCCATAGATAGAGAAAGCAGACTGGTGGTTTCCAGGGGCTGGGGATAGGGGGCAATAGGGAGTGACTGCTCAGTGGGTACAAAGTCTCCTTTTGGGGTGAGGACAATACCATCTGGTTTGGAACTAGGTAGAGGCTGGCGTTGTAAAATATTGCGAATGTGCTAAATGCCCCTGACTTATATGCTTCAACATGATTAGTTTTATGTTCCATTAATTTCACTTCAATTTAAAAAGTAGGGATTTCATATATATATAAAATTATGTTACATTTTTAAAACAAAAACTTTCTTGGGCACCTGGGTGGCTCAATTGGTTAAGCGTCTGCATTCAGCTCGAGTGGTGATCTCAGGGTGCTGGGATCCAGCCCAGCACTGGGCTCCCTGCTCAGCAGAGGGTCTGCTTCTCTCTCCCTCTGCCCCTGCCCCACTTGTGTGTGCTCTCTCTCTCTCGGTCAAATCTCTCTGTCAAATAAATAAATAAAATCTTTTAAAAAAACAAAACAACTTTCTTGACTCATAAAATTTTAAAGCATTCAGGTTAATTAAACCTTTGTGATTAAAAAGAAAAAAACCCAAAAACCCAAATTTGGTATAAACTTATATAAACTGGTTTTTGTATTGTGATAAAATCAGGAAGAAATAGAATTGCTTTGAATAAAGATTTTTCACCCTAAATAAGACTATTTCCTAGGCTTTTCCATAGATTTATACTTTATAAGCACTTATATATATAAACCAAATATTAAAGATTCTTTAAATTGTTTGAAGTCCCTTAGCATTCCTTTGCTTTTTACCTTGTAAGCCATAACCAAGGCTATTAATTTATCTGAGAATTAAACTTCTTCATTCCTCTTAGGTATAGATTCATCAAGCTTTCAAAACTTCTTCTTGACCATCACATTGACAAGTTAAAATTTGGTATTCCTCCTTTCTGGAATTACTTTTAAATTTATTTTACCCTCTTATTTTACATTTTTAAAATTATTATTTTAAATTTAAAAGAGTGTTTCTATATGCCATTGAATACAAACTTTTATAAATATAAGTAACTTTACAGTGTAATTTGTTAATTATTTTCCCTCTTTCTTCTGACTAGTATATCCATGGAATGCACATAAAATGAAAGATCTCTATAACCAGTTAATCTCTACAAGTTTTTTTTTTTTTAAAGACTTTATTTATTTATTCATGAGAGACACACAGAGAGAGGCAGAGACACAGGCAGAGGGAGAAGCAGGCTCCATGCAGGGAGCCTGACGTGGGACTCGATCCCCGATCCCCGGGTCTCCAGGATCACGCCCTGGGCCTCAGGCAGGAACTAAACTGCTGAGCCACCCAGGGATCCCTAATCCCCACAAGTTTTGATGAGGTGGGGGGAGGGAATGAAAGTGGGAAAGAGAGAGGGAGGGAGTAGCCCCAAATACAGAATGTGATAAATAAGATAATTACCTTCCTTTTGCATGGAGAGAATAAGAAAGAAAATTTTTTTTTTCCAAACACCAAAAGTACTAGTGGGGGCACCTGGCTGGCTCAGTCAGTAGAGCATGTGACTCTTAATCCCAGGGTCACCAGTTCAAGCCCCATGTTGGGTGTAGAGCTTACTTAAAAAAAAAAAAAAAAAAAAGAAAGAAAGAAAAAAGTACTTAGTGGTTTCAGTTTTATAACCTCAGCTGGAGGAAAAAAAAAAAAAAACAGAACACAAAAGCTCCCAGGTCCAGCCACTGTAGATCTCAAAAGGTTGTTTGCTTTTTCAGGTGGCACAAGAAACTTTCTTAAAAAAAAAAAAAAAAAAAAAAGAAACTTTCTTGAGCGATAGGATCTCACAGAAGAGGAGGCACTGCTGGCTGATGACTAGCCAAAGACTAGTCCCCCTGGAGAATGAGAGGGAGAGGTAGGCAGGCCTGTGTCCCCTCTGGGCTCTGGTCAATCTTCTGTTGGGGCCCAAGAAAGTTGGCTCATTACAAGTTAGGTACAACTTTGCGAGAGCCCCAGGACACTTCTTTCTGTATCTAATCTGTGCATAGCCTAGACTATTTCTACAACATGTCTCTCCTCATTTTATAGAGTGTTTGCATTCACATTCCAGCAATAGAAGATAGCAGAATCCCCAGGCCAAACGAACAAATAGAACAACAGATAAAAAAGATAGATAGGGATGCCTGGGCAGCTCAGTCGGTTAAGTGTCCACCGTTGGCTCAGGTTGTGATCTCCCCTGGTCCCCAGTACCTCCCCTGGTCCTGAGATGGAGCCCAGCATCAGGCTCTGTGCTCAGTATGGAGTCTGCTTCAGATTCTCACTCCCTCTCCCTTTGGCTCTCTCTCTCTCCACTTGTCCCAAATAAATAAATAAAATCTTTAAAAAAAAAAAAAAGAAATGATTAACTGAAATGGGCATTACGTTAGGCCCTAATCCAATCTGACTGGTGGAAATTTAGACACACGGGCATCAAGGATGCGCACACAGAGGAAGGATCATGGGAAGACACAGCGAGGAGGCAGCTGTCTGCAAGCCAAGGAGAGAGGCCTCAGAAGCACCAACGCTGCCAGCACCTTGGTCTCTGACTTCTAGCCTCACAACTGTGAGAAACTACATTCGTGTTGCTTACGCCACTGGGCTTTCCATGTTTTGTTAGGGAAGCCTGGGCTCATGTCACGCTCTGCATGTCCACTAAAGAATTAGCAAGTTCTAGGCAGCCCGGGTGGCTCAGCAGTTTAGTGCTGCCTTCAGCCCAGGGTGTGGTCCTGGGGTCCTGAGATCGAGTCCCACATCGGGCTCCCTGCAGGGAGCCTGCTTCTCCCTCTGCCTGTGTCTCTGCCTCTCTCTCTGTGTGTGTCTCTCATGAGTAAATAAATAAAATTTTTAAAGAAAAAAAAGAAAAGAATTAGCAAGTTCTGAAGATGAGGCAGGGTGGCAGCCAGCTGTGGTGACTTACAGCTGGGCTTCTCAGGGTGGTGCTTCTCAACCCTGGCTGTACACTACAGCTACCCAGGGAGTGTTTAAAAAAAAATTCTCAAGCTTCACTTCCAGAGAATCTAATTTAATTTATTCTAGGGTGGGTGCGGACATGGGTATGTGTATTTTAAGCTCCCCAGGGGATTCCAGTGTGTGGCCAGTGAGAACCCACATCTACAGTCCCTCTGTAGGGACTTTTTTCAAATGCTGTTTTATAAAATCTACCTAAAGCTAGTCCACCTAAGCTTCTGAGTTATGGTGTGTGCTTTTTTTAAGCTGCATCAACATATTTTCCAACTCCTGCTGGAGACACAGGAAACCAAGCTTGTGTTCCAATTTGTAAACCTAAAGTAGGGCACCCTAAGGGCAGTAGACAGTGTCTACTCCTAGGAGCTGGGAAAAAGAGTTTGGCTACACATATTTGAACTAGGAAGAAATCATTTTTGAAAAATCCATCATCTATATCATTTCTTGGTATTTGAAATGGGTTTATATGTTTCTGTAGGACCTTAATATTTGATCAATGAGATCAACATATTTTGATTATTCACTCTGGACCATGTATGAAGTTAGCCTGATGTCTTCATCCTGAAAGAGAGCACAGAGGGGAATGGACCATCTTGGGAAAGCTCCAGAGCAGTATTTCTCAGAGTGTGTTCAAAGAGAAAAATGGCTGTAGAGAAAAGAAATCTTCAGCTAGCTAACTCTGGGAAATACTGCATATCGTGTCTTCTGCTGATGCACAATGCACAGGAACATTTTAAGGGATCTAAGAAATCCTGCATTGATTAAATCAGCAGTTTCCAGACTTCAGTGACCAGCACTTACCCTCCCCTTTGTTTTTCTTCCCTTTGGGTAACAGATATTATCATCCTGCAGTGCTAGTGGTCCTTGGGATATATTTAAGGCGATGTTAATGTACAGGATTTTATCTCTAATAGTTTTGGGGGTGGGGAAGGAAAAATCTTCAATTTATTTGGGAAACTAATGCTTCATGCTAAAGCTTTATTGAAGCTTCTAAGCTTGATTTAGGGGGTGTGGCCTAGGCTCAGGTAGGAAGTACCTCCCCTGGCACTTTGTCTAATGGCTGTATCATGGTACGTGTTCCATGGCGCTATGTTGTATTTATGCCCACCTCTGCCATTAGACTGTGAGATACTGAAGGGGTAGTAATGTGTGCCTGGCAGGTGGTAGGTAATAAATGTTTGTTGAATGAATTAATGCATAAGTCACATTTCTTCTGTGGTGGGACACTTGTACCAGTGCCACACACCCCCCTTTACCATCCTGAATTTCTAAGTCCTCAAAATTAATATATCTCTCTTGTTCTGACAGAGGTCTGGTTAAGGAGGAGTTATTCTTGTCTGGTGACTGGCCATAAACCCAGTGCCCCAGAGAATGAGAGGGAGAGGTAGGCAGGCCAAGAAACTTGGCTCATTGCGAGTTATGTACATCCTTGCCCCGAGCCTGGTGATACCACTTTCTACATCTAATCTTGTTGCCAGCCAGGAATATTTCTAAAACATGTCTCTCCTTATTTTATAGGATGTTTGTACTAACATTTCAGCAGCAGACCATTTTCAATGTATTACTGAAATTACTTTTATCTTCTACATCGTTTCAGTGACAAATGGTTTGCAAGATTATAAATCTCATGAAACAGTAATGTCAAGACAACAGCAATCTTATGCAAAATTCATAAGTATTGTCTGGAGGAAGTTAGCCAGTAGAGACAAGGACTTAAATATGATTTTGAGTGTTGTCATTACTGCACATGATTATTATTAAACCATCATCTTGATGCATTTGATACTTGTCCAAATAATTAATTGCTGTGAATTAACAGTCACTATGCATTTATTGAGAGCCAAGTCCATGAGACACCTGGGTGGCTCAGCGGTTTAGCACCTGCCTTTGGCCCAGACTGTGATCCTAGAGTCCCGGGATCGAGTCCCGCATCGGGCTCCCTGCATGGAGCCTGCTTTTCCCTCTGCCTATGTCTCTGCCCCCTGTCTCTCTCTGTGTCTCTCATGAATAAATAAATAAAATCTTAAAAAAAAAAAAAAAAAAGAAAAAGCCATGTCCTACACTAGAGGATAAAGTAGTAAAGACAAGTCCTGCCCTGGCAGAGTTTTCAATCTAGTTAACAAGAGTAAGTAGGAATAGAAGGTATCCAAGAGCAAAGCCAGTGAGTGATTGAGGCTACATGTTGTGTCCAATGTCTGTAGACCAAAGAATTGAGGGCTGGGGGTGGTGGCGAAGTTAATCCAGAAAGATGGAAGAGATGGCTTTTAAAGGATGAAGGGAGGAATGGTAGCATTCACAGCTAAGAGAAACAAACCTCTAAGAGGAATAGAGACCAAACCCAGAAAGGAAGTAATGGGTTTTCTTCTTTTTTCTTTTTTTTTTTTTAAAGTTCCACATGGACCTTGAACTCATAACCCTTAGATCAAGACCTGAGCTGAGATCAAGAATAGGATGCTCAACCGACTAAGCCACCCAGATGCCCAAGGGATAAGTGAATTATTTAGAATAGCACTTAGACATCAAATAAAGAAAAATAAGTTACTTTGCAAATATTTTCAAAGATTTACTCATGCATTTAATTTTGAAGTGGGGATATAAGTGATAGATGGTGAAGGGCTTATGAATGTGACACATGGTGCCGTCAAATTTGATGTCTGATGAGGAATGAAAATTGCCTGGTGAGAAGGATTAAGATCATTGAAGATCATGGTCTTTGTCTTATTGGCTAAGAGGCAGGGAAAAAGCACTGGCTCTTAAATAGGGATGTGTACCCTCCACCTGCATTTCTTTCCAAAACTTGCACTGGAGGCGAATATTTTTTCTCCAGGCCCACGATTTAATGCACCAAAACTAGGAAACAGTTTAAAGCCTCTAAAGAGGAAATCAAATCTGAGAACTCCCTACCCCTTTCAAGACGTTGATAACTTTCTATATTTAGTCGGTTATAAGGAGAAACTCTCGTAGGAGAAAGCAGCGTTCACTCTGCCCTGTGGCAGTTGGAGATGTTCACAGTCGATGTGTTCAGGTAGGAATTTGATGTTTGAGTGAAGAAAAATAGTGGCTCCATGAGGTGGACCTGGCATGGCTGGGTGGGAGGTGTCAAGGAGAATTAAGAGAGAGGAAGAAAAAAGAAGTTGTGCTAGTTGCATCTGTATGTCGTCTCAATTCCTGTCCATACAGAAACCCAAAGGGCAAATTCAGGGAAGAGGAGTGAGCTCTGCATATCGTGGCTTAGCCAAAGAGTTTTATATAGTGTGAGGTGCTAAATCAAATCCCATGCAATCCTTAGTGAAGAATGTTGGATTCAGAAAAAGAATTATCCAGTTGCTGTTTGATGGTTGTCGTTGGGAGGAGATGGGAGAGTGCAGGTTAGGGAGATTCATGGGCTCTTTTTGTCTGAGGATGATCTCAAGACTCACAGGTGACAGGACAGAGTGATTTATTTAAAGACTCATATTAGTGTCCACACTGCTTAATCCTTTGTCAAGGTTGGGGTTAATTCTAACCTTGGGACCCAGGTAATCCCTCCCCTCCTTGCACTTTCTCTTTGAACATCCTTGATGTTGGCCCATCTTCATCCTTTGAAGGACTATCCTGAGGATTGAAGAAGATAATATTCTTTTTTTTTTTTAAGAAGATAATATTCTTAAAGCACTTAGTGACTTAGTGCAGTTCCTAGCTCTGAATATGAGGGAGACACTGTGGCTTCTTTTGACAATTATTAATGTTAGATTTGATTTTTGCAAGCAATCAAAAGGAATTTAGAGGAAAGTCTGATGAATAAGGAAAGGGGTCAAGCAAAAAGTTGGCATTTGGACCCCAAAATGTGAGCTTCAGAAATGGTGAGGTTGTTTCATGTGGTTCGTAAGCTGAAAGATTATATTTCACTAACAATTACTAGAAAAGAGAAAGCTTCGAAAATATCTTGGCAGTAAGTTTCTTTCTTCCTTTCTCTTTCTTTTTTTCAAAGAGAAAGAGAGCACAAGCAGGGAAAGGGGCAGAAGCAGACTCCCTACTGGGCAGGGAACCAGACACATGCACGGGCTCTATCCTGGGACCTCTGGATCATGACCTGAGCTGAAGGCAGATGCTTACCCGGCTGAGCCACCCAGGGCCCCCCTGACAGTAAGTTTCTGCAATACCTAAGGTGAGAGGCTTCACGTGGATGTGTCTGTCCTGGTAAACTTTCGGCAGAGCAGTATGGAGCGTTGAAAGGGAAATGCCACCCCCCTCCCCAAGTCAGGGTGGTCTGTGTTGCAGGGGAGCATTGAGGGTAAGGGCTGGGGTACAACCCAGAGAAACCAAGTAATAGGTCCCCAGCAGGAAGCCTTGTTGCCACAAGTTCAGGTTGTTCTTCTTGTTCCTGGCTGGTGCCTTGGGACTAAGAAAGAACACCATGCTCTTCTCTACAGAGTACCGCCTCCAGAGGTAGCCTCTCTTTTCACTTGGGAGGGCAGAGTTTGGGGGGTCGGGCATACCTGGATTTGGGCTCTGGGTCCACCATGTATCAGCAGTTGGGCAAGTTATTTAGTCATTCTGAATTCATTTATCTTTTCTAAAAATTTGGGCCATTGAACATGTTCTTCAAAGAAGTTTCTTCAGGAATGCCTGGGTGGCTCAGTGGGTTAGGTGTCTGTCTTTGCGAAGCTCAGGTCATGATCCCAGGGTCCTGGTGATGGGGAACAGAGGACTAGCTGAGGACAAAGCACATTGACAAGTCCTTGAAACAGGCAGAGGAACATTCCTCTACGGACTCAACTGCCTCAATGTTCATACTTTGCTGAGGGCAAAAGGCAATCTTAACCTGACCCCCAGGATCCTGTAAGCCTACTAAAGTTCCTTTAGAAATTTCCTTTATCTCTAAGCCCCCCCAAGACATGTGTTGGCAATCATCCCGCCAGCATATGGCCCGCTGATATACATCTGAAGGGTCTCATGACTAAGGTTTTATTAGACGGTAATAAGTGATCTTTTCCCAACAATAGCTAGCCCCTCAAGGTCCTGGAAACCCTGCTTCCAAAATTCCTTAGACAGTACACTATCCCCAAACCCCTCCCAACTCCCAGGTATATAATCAGCCACTCTTCACAGGCCTGGGGCAGCTGCTCTTCCTGCCCACGGGTCCTGTCCCCGGGCTTTAATAAAACCACCATTTTGTACCAGAGACATCTCAAGAATTCTTTCTTGGTCATCGGCTCCAGACTTCACCCCATCAAACCTCACCTGTAATCCAAAACTTCATTCCTGGGATGGAGCCCCCACCTCCCTGCCTAGTGGGGATCCTGCTTCTCCCTCTCCTATGGGTACTCTCTCTTTCTCTCTTGCTCTCAAATGAATACATAAAATCTAAAAAAAAAAAAAAAAGAAAAGAAAAGCTTCTTCAAAGGATTTTTATTTTTATTATGAATATTCCATAAACAGAATAGTATATATACATTCTAACCCCTCTGTGTTCATAACCCTGCTTCAACACCTATCACTTGAAGCCAATCTTACTTTTTCCTACTTTTTATCTAACACCCTTCCCCCCATTCCAGATTGTTGTAAAAGATTAAGTCTCTTTTTAACCTAGCACAGGAGCGAATGGCTGGCTCAGTTGGTAGAGCATGTGACTCTTGATCTCATGGTCGTGAGTTTGAGCCCCACATGTGACTTCCGATCTTGAGGTCGTGAGTTTGAGCCCCATGGTGGACAAAGAGTTTGCTTAAAAATAAATAAATAGGATAAACAAATAAATAAATAAATAAATAAATAAATAAATAAATAGGGGATCCCTGGGTGGTTTAGTGGTTTGCTGCCGGCCTTCAGCCCAGGGGGTGATCCTGGGGACCTGGGATTGAGTCCCACGTCGGGCTCCCTGCATGGAGCCTCCTTCTCCCTCTGCCTGTGTCTCTGCCTCTCTCTCTGTATTTCTCATGAATAAATGAATAAATTCTTTAAAAATAAATAAAATATTTAAGACTGTAACAACAATTCCATAATCACCCCTAAAAATATGATCAGTAATTTCATAACATCAAATGTCAGCTGGTCGGTCAGTGTTCACTTTTCTCCATTAAGTCGCATCATGCTTTTAAGCATTGGTTTGAATTCAGAGGAAGATCTGGTCCATACTTTGCAATTGATTGATGTAATTTTTAGGACTCATTTAACTTAAGTTTTTCTCTCCCTCTTAGTTTACTCCCTTGCTATGTATCTTTTTTTCTTTTCTTCTTCCCTTCCTTCCTTTCAATTCTGTTGTGATTGTTTGTCATTTGTCTTATAGAGGTTTCCGACGGGCAAGGTGCTTTCAAATGTAGAGTTTATTATTGTTCAGGTTTGGGGAGGCCAACAGATCTGGAGATACCCCCAAGAGGAGGGGACATGCCAGGCGGAAGAAGCCACCCTGGAAGCATCAGTGTCAGTTGGGAGGTGGAAGGATGGAGGAAAATGGGGGCAAGAGCCTTTATAGTGGTCTGTGGGCAAGGCGAGGCAGGGTAAGCAAGATTGGCTAGCTGGGTTCATTTCAACAGGCTCTGGGACCTACGGACGATCTCTAGTTGTTTGGTGTGACTAAGGCAAGGGAGTGTTTCCCTGAATTGTGAAAACCCAGTGGAAGATGGGGGTGGGGTGGCTCTGCATTGGTCAGTTTGCATATGAAAGGTGGGCTTGAGAGGTAAGTTGTTTACCATTGCTAGGGATTGGTTAACCCTAGGAGGACAGTCTCCCGAGGTCAGTAAGACACCAGAGGTCAAAATATTGGAATAAAATATGCTTAATACACAATATTTTGTCTACTGCGTCCCCATGTTATCATTTTATATCTTTCTCTATCCCCTGTATTTGGCTATAAATTGGTAATTAAATTTAAAGTCTTGGTCAGGTTCAGATACATTTTTTGTGACTTCCATTCCAAAGAACATAAGAACATAGCATCCAATTATCTTTTTGTTATGCTAACAGCCATCGATGAGCGATGCCTGGGTTAATTTTTTAATTAGGAATTGCAAAAGAGGGTTATTCTAATTTTGCCATTCTTTCTTTATTTCCTAGCAGGATAATTTTTTCTGTAAAGAGAAATGTCTCCTCATCAATTATTTGGTAACCCAGAGATAGATAGCACTGGAAAGGTAGATTAAATGCTTCATTCTTTCCCTTTATTTACCTGTTTTCAAAAAGAATATGTCGTTGGTAGCATCCTCTAAAAGCAAGTTTGTTTCATAGATTGAAACGTATTTGATCAGTTTAAGTCCGCGGTAGTTAGTCTTACTGATGCTGTAATTGTCCCAGGTCAGGCCACTGGAAGCTTCAAGTTTGCCCCAACTCATTTTGACAGAACACCAGTGGGCTTCCTTCTTCAGGGATGAGAAAAGTTCCAGGCTTGTATTATACATTTCCTACCTCAGACCTGGACTCAGGTATCTCCAACAAGCCCTGTTCCCTTTCATGGGAGGCTGTATTTGGAAACCATCATCTTATTGCTTTCCAGTGCTCATTACTGGAGTTGGCCATTGCTTTTAGGGTTTAATCAATGGGTAGAACAAGGAAATATATGTCTCAATCATTGGTTGGCATGTTTATTAAGTCTCTTGTAAGTATTGCTTTTCCTTCTCATTTTTTTCTTCTTTCATTCTTCTCAAGGAAGAATTCTTGAAATGTTTTTGGTGCAAAGAGGTGGTTTTATTAGAGCAGGGGGACAGGACCTGTGGACAGAAAGTACGGCACTGGGATTGTGAAGAGCAATTGATATATATTTTTAAGTTGGAGGTGGGGGGGGATGAAAGAAGTTTCCAAAAAGATTTTCATATGACTTACAGGGTTTGGGATCTGGCTATTGGCAAGCTAAGGTTTGCTAAGGTTGCTTTTTGCCTCTAGCAAAGCATTAACATTAGGTTGTTGAGAGTTCCTTGAGGAATGTCTTACTCTCCTGGGCCTCAAGCATTTGTCAATGGGCTTCAAGTTGTAAGTTGAAACTTAATTTTATCTACATTTTTTATGCCTTTGTTTTTGTCATCAGATATATTCTCCTTTCATTTTGGCCGCAGGACCAAGTGCAGAGTGGACTCCTTCTGGATGTTGTAGTCGGACAGGGTGCACCCATCTTCTAGCTGTTTGCCGGCAAAGATCAACCTCTGCTGGTCAGGGGGGATGCCCTCTTTTTCTTGGATCTTCCCTTTGACATTCTCGATGGTGTCACTGGGCTCCACCTCCAGGGTGATGGTCTTACCAGTCAAGGTCTTCACGAAGATCTGCATGCCCCCCTGAGGTGAAGGACCAGGTGCAGAGTGGACTCCTTCTGGATGTTGTAGTCGGACAGGACGGATGCTTCCAATTCAAATTCAGTTACTCCGATTGTAATATCCTGGTTCTCCGGGCTCCTGGGTGGCTCAGTCAGTTAAACACCTGCCTTCGGTTTGGGTCGTAATTCCCAAATCCTGGAATCCAGCCTCCAGTAGGGCTTACCACTCAGTGGGGAGCCTGCTTCTCCCTCTGTCTCTGCCTACCTACCACTCCCCTCTCCTTGTGCTCTCTCTGTCAAATAAATAAATAAATAAATTAATAAATAAATAAATAAAGTCTTTAAAAAATAAAAACAACAACAAAATAAAAGCCTGGTTCCCAACTCAAACCATCATACTTACTCATTTGCTTTATCCAAAATATAGACAATAGTTTCAGAATAATAATTGCAACACTACCACCAACAATGTGATAAATGGAAAGTTTGATTTTTTTAATAGTTTGTTTTGTCCTTAGGTTACATTCCCTAAAGGATGTTCATTTAAATTCTGTGGTTTAGAGTCACGGCTCGATCCTTGGGTGAAGTTCTGCTGCTGGGTTGATTCTCCAGAAACCCATTCATTCACTTCATTGTGCTTCAGATTTTTAAGGATTACATATTTTTAAAACTTAAATGTGCTTTACAGTCAAGGTATATTCATAGAAGGCCAGTTTTGAGCCCAATCGTCTCCATTTCGTTTCCCATACTTTTGATGTGAAATGTTTTGGGGTTGGGGAGTGAACGATCAAAAAAGAATTCTTGGGACATCTTTCGGGGAAAAAAAGGTGTTTTGTGTTTTTTGTTGTTTAATATAAAAAGGTGGTTTTGTTAAATGCCAGGACAGGACCCGTGGGCAGAAAGAGTTGCTCTGGGATTATGAGGAGTGGCTGGTTATATACTTTTAAGTTGGGAAGGTGTTAGGGATAGTGTAAGTCTCTAAGGAATTTGGAAGCAAGGCTTCTGGACCTGGATGGGCTGGCGACTGTTAAGACCACGTACTCCTTAACTGTCTAGTAAAACAGTAGTGATGAGACCCTTTAGACGTAGATCAGTGGGCCATATGATTGGAGGATGATTGCCAACATGTATCTTGGGGAGGGGCAGAGGCAAAGGAAGTTTCCAAGGGGATTTTTTTTTTTATATGTTAAAGAAGATTTATAGGATCCTGGAGGTCGGGCTAATGTCAGGTTGCTTTTTGCCCCTAGCAAAGCATTAACCTTGAAGCAGATGAGGTCCTGGAAGAAGAAGGGCACTCTGCTTGTCCCAAGGACCTGTCAGTGAGCTGCAAGTTATAAGATTTACTTTTTTTCTACATTTCTTTTGCCTTTGTTCTCCACATCACTACCACTGTTTTAGTTTTTGGTTTATCTTTTCTTGCTTCTCCTCTTCCTCTTCCTTTTTCTTTTCAGTATAAGCAAATTTTACAAATATAAGCAAATATTCACTTCCTCCCCCGCAAGATAAAGGTAGCGTATTATACATGCTTTTCTCTACCTTGCTTTTTTTTTCACTTAATATACTCTATAGATCACTAAATAGGACTATCTTAAATACTGAATAAAATACAAATCCACAGACTCTTATCCACAATTCCCAAATTCTCAAAGCTCTGAAAACCCAGAATTTTATTATAAGCTTGCAGCAAACTCATCTGGAAAAAAAAAATCAGATCCGAACACATATAAAGTTATTTATTGTCTTTATTTTCTATACTTGTGTGCATTTATATTTGATAAATTTTTGATGCTGGAATACTTAATATATTTGATTATGGATCCAGCCTCACAGCTTGATGAGTTGTTAAATAATATATGGTATATGGACTGTATTACCTTTCTGAAACCTGAAAATTATGAATTCTTTTTCTTTTAAAGATTTTATTTATTCATGAGAGACAGAGAGAGAGAGAGAGAGAGAGGCAGAGACACAGGCAGAAAGAGAAGCAGGCTCCATGCAGGGAGCCCGATGAGGGACCTGATCCCAGGACTCCAGGATCACGCCCTGGGCTGAAGGCAGGCGCTAAACTGCTGAGCCACTCAGGGATCCCCAAAATTATGAATTCTTAAATATATCTGGCTCTAAGGATTTCAGATAAGCCATACTCACCTATAATATGTAAATCACTTTTTAGTAACTTGACTTTTTCCTTCCCTCAACATCTGTTCTTAGATTATTATTATTATTTTTTTAAAGCAATCTCTAATCACTGTTAGGGCTGGAACCCATGACACTGAGATCAAGGTTACATGCTCCACCCACTGAGCCAGCGGGTACCCCAGATTTTAAAAATATCTTATTTATTTATTTACGAGAGAGAGAGAGAGATAGAGAGAGAGCATGAGCACAAGTGGTGGGAGGCAGAGGGAGAGAGCATCGCAAAAAGACTGCTGAGCGGGGACCCCAACTTGGAGGCTTGATCCCATGACCCCGAGATCATGACCTAAGCTGAAACCAAGAGTCAGATGATCAACCAAATGAGCCATCCAGGCACCCCCAGATTTTTTTTTTGGTAAGAATTGTATCTGTAACAGCCTCCCATTTTAATATAATCAGGTAAATAATGTGACTCTCTAAATACAAATTGAATGGGAACCAGAGACCGACCCATGGGTTTTGCCTGCACAAGCCAAGAGTGGGTGGGGTTCTAAGATTTCCTCCTACATAAAGTAACCTGACGGGCAAAGATGCCAGTGAAAAGCCAGATTAGTATTTTGAGATTTTAAGTATAATTATGAAGCAGATACATTTTAAAGAAAACCGTGGCTTGAGTGTTTTCATAGAATTCTCAGCCTCTGTTGACTTCCTCTGTGTTAGAGTTTCATAGAATTTTGAGTTGGAAAGAATGCTGGTCGTTGCTGGTAAGCATCTTCCAGAAACAGTGGACCAACCATGACTTGAACAAAAAACCATTCCTAACTTCGCCTGTTGCTTTTATGAGGAATCATTGCATTTATGATACTTAGAGAGGGCAGGTATGAGCAACAGCTATAATACTACCCTCCTTTATTGCCAAGTGGTTCCAGAATTATTAGATCATAAGCTTTATCCGGGAGTTAACTTAGGGCAAACTTTTTTCACAAGTGAGAGAACAGAGACCTCTTACTAGGAGAGATCGTATAACACGCACAATACCTGCTGCCCCTCCCTTGTGAAAGGACTATGTCCCTGTCCCTTTGACAAAGCCATTGATCTTGTTCCAGCCAACAGACTGAGAGTGGAAATGACATGGCCACTTCTGGAGAAAAGCTTTAAGAGCCAGCATATTATTTTCCATGTGCTCTTTACCCTCTGCCACAAAACTGGCCAGATCCAAGGTAGAAACTGCTCCATTAGCCTCCATCTGACAGTAGGGATGACGTGGCCCAAAGCCACAACCACCCTGTGATGAACATGTGGTGTAAGTGGAGAGTGATCTTAGTTCTAAAGATTGTTTGTTACCACAGTGTAACCTAACTTACACTGACTGATACCCGTGCCTATCGTCAAGCAGCCAATGGTTGAATGTGATAGGCAGCCTTAGTGTCCTGATGAAATCCTCAAGTTTTTACTAGTGGCAATAGTTATCCTTTGATTTTCTAAAGCTCACTTTTCTTACCTATTCTATTTTTTTTAATTAAAAAAATTGTATTTACTTATTTATTTGAGGAGAGGGGAAGAGAGAGAGAGAGAGAACACAGGGGGTAGGCAGCAGAGAGAGAGGGAGAAGCAAGGTTCCAGCTGAGCAGGGAACCTGATTTGGGGCTCAATCCTAGGACCTTGGATCATGACCTGAGCTGAAGGTAGATGCTTAACCTACCCAGCCACCCGGGTGCCCCTGATTTCTTTTTAAAACAGATTTATTCATTTATTTGAGAAAGAGAGAAAGAAAGAGAGAGAGAGAATGAGAATGAGTGGGGGAGGAGCAGAGGAAGAGGCTCTCAAGCAGACTCCTTGCTGAGTGGGGAGGCTGATGTTGGCTCCATCTTATCACCCCAAGATCATGACCTGACCCAAAATCAAGAGTCAGATGCTTAACCGGCTAAGCCACCCAGGCGCCCTTTCTAATTTCTGAAATAGCTTGAGACAGTTAATTAATATCTTGAAACTTTTTGAGATCCTATGTATATAGTAGACACTAAGTACTGAAGCCCCAGTATCTGTAGATATAGCAAGTATTAAGTGTTATAAATATGCTCCCCATCAGACTGGGAGTGAAGACAAGGTGACTGAGAAATTAGTAACCTAGGAAGTAGAAGAAAGATGAAAAGGAGACAAGAAGTGTATCATGATGGATGCATTTGTTTGGTATTTTAATTTTCCTTGCTCTGAACTGACAGAGAGGACTTTGGCAAGAAAGGTGCTTTCATCAATCTTTCTCATCTCTTTCACCAAAATAAGGAGATAGGAAGATTTCAGTTTATGAAGGGGAAAAAACAACAACAACAACACTGCTAGGATGAATTTTTAAAGTTCAATTTAGGCATTGTATCTTTTCCTTCTTTTATGTTCATATGAATATGCCAAATTTGGGGGTTCAAGGGCCCTTTCTCTTATTTCTCTTACTTCCCCATCCTCTTTCATTTTATTAAAAGAAAACCCTGAGAACCAAGCTATCATGTTAGTACCCGGGGCCATACAAGAGGATGTGTTAGAAAGGCTCTTCTAGCTCAGGTAGTGAGAAGTCTTGGATAGACAACTGAATTCCATATCCTTATGGACTAGGTCACTATTAAGGCCCCAGCATATTTATTCTAATATCTGTAGATCTTTGAGAAAATCAATTAAGACTAGGAGATGATATGATAATAAAGGAACTGGAAGAAATCAACCCTTCCAGGAATCCCTGTTATCAGAGTCACCCAAGTCACTGTGTCATGTGCCAGGAATATCTTGCCTCTACTGTCTATTGAAAATAGAAAATTGTCTCAGCAAAAAAAAGTACCATGTGTATATACCAGGAGTCCATAAACGTTACTGAGTGCCTACTGTGTGCCAGACTTTCTAAGACTCATCCCCAAAATACGCAATTTGGAATAACTTCAGGATTGGCACAAGATTCCAAATCATCTTGGACCCGACTCATAATTACAGAACAGTAGAAGAGATGGGAATACACCCTTGAAATAGACTAATTTGGCTTGGCTTGCAATGTTTCGATTTAAAATGAGAATTGGGAAGTCAAGAAAGGCCCACAGATAAACATCCAAATGTAAGAAGCTCAAACTGGGCAGTGGTATGGTGGTGTCTGGACTTAAGGGCAGCTGAATGGCAAGGATCAGAGGTGCAAATCCACCAGCTGAGATTCTCACAAACTCACTCACTCACCCTGAGAATTTTTATTGCCAGGTAAAACATGCATATCTTTTGAGGGATAATTACAATCCAGTAACCGTGCTGAGCCATGCTTTAATTGACTTGGACGTTCTAAATGACGCAAATAATTTAAGAACCTGGAGCATATATACTTATACCCACAGCCAGCAGTCTATTTCACTCTCTAGTTCGGACATAACTGTAGGAAAAAATATTCTTGATTCCATCATGGTGTCAGTATGAATTCAATCCTTTAAGTCACCTATAATCTGAGACCAGCAAAATATCTGTTTCCTTCCGTCAGCTTTTTCTTGCTCATAGATAAATGTTAGAACAGGTATGAGAGAAATAAGTTCTGGCAAGCAATAACTTGCAACTACAGCTGTTTGGGGGAAAAAAAGGAAACAAGGTAAGTTCAATCTACCACAAGTAGAAGCCTATTGGCTATTGTCAGAGAAGCAGGATCAAGGACCAAAGGCTAGCTCTCCACCCAGCCATAATTTACTATTTTATTACTTCCCCATAGCAGCCTGGAAGGCACAGGGAACCCTTGCCTTACGTAGAAATACTTCCCTGCTGAGACACTAATTGGCCAGAGTCCGTGGGATTGGCTTTTGCTTGCAAGGCACCAAAGACAGGAAGACATTTTTATGGGCTAGAGCCAAATCAGTTGCATTTCACATGTTGCTATTAAAAAATCATTTGTGAAAGGAGCTAAGAAAAGAAAGATAAAAGAGTTAATTAATGAAACATATCAAAATAAAACCTTGCCCTAATGCCCACCACCTTTGCCCTATTCTAAGTAAGACATTTATTCTCTAGCTCCTGGGGCCAGGTGGCAGGGCCATCCAATGATGGGATTTAAGTGCTGGTGGTGCAGTCTTCAGTAGCGTTCACATTGCTGAGATTTGGGGCAGGGTACGATAGGTTAAAAACGTGTGCAATTCAAGAAATGGTAATGGAAGGTTATTGATAAATGATTTAGAATTTCATTAAGAACTAGAGGAAGGGGATCCCTGGGTGGCTCAGCGGTTTGGCGCCTGCCTTTGGCCCAGAGCATGATCCTGGAGTCCCGGGATCGAGTCCCACATCGGGCTCCGGGCATGGAGCCTGCTTCTCTCTCCTCCTGTGTCTCTGCCTCTCTCTTTCTCTCTCTCTCTCATAAATAAATAAATCTTTAAAAAAAATTAAAAAAAAAAAGAACTAGAGGAAAATGGAAGTTTTATGGCAATGAATCACAAGATGGAACTCTACGACTTTCAGGTAAAGAGCAGGCAAGTTTTGATTATCTAACAAGACCAATCGGCTGTGCATGTGTTCTCCATGTAGCAGTTCTCTATTACTGTGAGACAAATGACACCCAAACATAGCAGCTTCAAAAGGAAAACCCAATTATGTGTTCTCCCTCACAATTTCTGAGGGTCAAGAATCCAGGAATGACTTAGCTGGTGATCCTGGCTCAGGATCTCTCATGAGGTGGCTGTCAAGAAGTCAACCAGAACAGGCGTCATCTGAAGGCTTGACTAGGCCCAGATGACCTGCTTTTAAGATGACTTGTTCCCCTTGCTCTCCTTGGGTGGAAGCCTCAGTTACTTGACATGTGGACTTCTCCATGGGGCTGCTCAAGTGTTTTCACAACATGGTAGCTAGCTTCCTTGAGAGAGTAGCCTGAGAGTAAGGAGGAAGCCACAATGCCTGTTACGGCTTACTCAGAATTCCTAAGTGGTTGCTTCTGTCACATTCTCTTTATTAGAACCAAAATATAACCCACACTCAAAGGGAAGGCAATTAAGAACCAACTTATAACATAGGAATAGCAAAGAATTGTAAGTGTATTTTAGAACTGCCACAGTAATGGGGGTGCCTGGCTGGCTTGGTCCATAGGGCATGCAACTCTTGATCTTGAAGTTGTGATTCCAAGGCCCACACTGGGTGTGGAGATTACTTAAAAATAAAATCTTTAAAAAATAAACCTCTACAGTAATGAATCACCGTACATAATTCTGTCACTTTATGGCAAAGAGCTTACTATTTTTGGTTATCTAATAAAAACAGTTGTTTATGCATTCTCCATAGTTCAGACTTAGATCTTGCTTACATGACAGCCCTAAAGAATATCCTTTTAGGTGACAGGTGACAAGGAAAGAGTGAATCTGTCTGGAATTTTTAAAGAAAATAGAATTTCCCAGTTGCCAGGGGGATGCATCAGTAAAACCCACACAGGGGCCCTAGTAGACATGCTGCATCAGAACCATCCCAAGCCCACTCCACTGTTGTCAAATGTGCTTAAATTCTCTTGGGTGTTTTCATGGCTGGACTTGATTATTATTATTTTTTAATCAATGATGCTGCCTATTTTATGTTGTGTATATTCTTTGTGGGCCAGAAATTTAGGGAATGAGAAGGCAAGACCACACATGGAGCATAATGTTCAGTTCTAAGTCAAAACACACACACACACACACACACACGCACAAAAGAAGGAAAAGGCAAAACCATCTGATAGAACAGAATGGAAGAGAAGACCCCTAGCTGTTCTGTGTGTGCAGAAACCTCTAAGACTCCTGGGCATTCTGACCTGGAGAATGTGCTGCCCATATTGCCCTAGATCTGACCATGAAGCGCAGGCTGGCTGAGTTCCAGCTGCTAGCCTATGCATCTCTTCCAGGACTTTCTCTGAAAGCTGGAGCCCAGTCTCTCTCAAGAGCAGCCCTCAACTAATAACTGATGGGCATTGCTGTATAAATCCCTAACTTCCTCACTCTTTAAGTGGGATAACTCTGAGGCTGGTGTTCTACACTGGCTTCCAGAGTTACCCAAGGAAAAAGCGCAGGTTGTTCATAGTGGTCATTGGCTTGGTAACACCCTGTTGGCTGCTTTCTCTTCCCTCTCAATTCCCCACTCCCCTCCCTATTGGTGCTTCCTAGAACCACATCCTAGATGAACTACTTGCATTTGAATAAAGTCCTTATGACAGAGTCTGCCTCCTACAGAACCCAACTTGTAGGATAGGGGTGGATAGGGGTGTGTGGGTGGCTCAGTTGGTTAAGCATCTACCTTCAGCTCAGGTCATGATCCTGGAATTCCAGGATTGAGCCCCATGTCAGGCTCCCAGCTCAGCAGGGAGTCTGCTTCTCTTTCTCCCTCTGTTCCCACTCCCCCCCAACCCACCCCATACTCATGCTTGTGCTCTCTCTCACATAAATAAATAAAATCTTAAAAAAAAAACAGTGGATGATGTAACCACAGTCTTCAAATGTTGGATGACTGTGAGTGGTCAGATTTACCTACTATTCAAAAGGGAGACGTAGAGGGCGCCTGGTGGGCTCAGTTGGAAGAGAATTTAATTCTTGATCTTGGGGTTGTGCGTTGGGCACATTGGGCATAGAGATTACTTATAAATAAATAAATAAATAAATAAATAAATAAATAAATAAATAAATAAACTTAAAACATAGAAAAGGAGACTTAGGACCACTAGATAGTAGTTATTATGAGGCAGGTTTTGGTTTAGCATAAGGAAGAATTCTAGAATAACTTAAGATGCCCATGACGATTAATTTTATGTGTCAAATTGACTGAAAGGATGCCCAGAGAACTGGTAGAATATTATTTCTGGGTGTGTCTTTAGGAGTGTTTCCACAAGAGATTAGCACTTTATCTTTTTTTTTTTTTAAAGATTTTATTTATTTATTCATGAGAGACAGAGAGAGGCAGAGACACAGGCAGAGGGAGAAGCAGGCTCCATGCAGGGAGCCCAACACGGGACTTGATCCCAGGACTCCAGGATGGCGCCCTGGGCCGAAGGCAGGTGTTAAACCGCTGAGCCACCCAGGATCCCCGAGATTAGTACTTTAATCAGCAGACTGAGTAAAGATCACCTTCACCTAAGTGGGTGAAGATCATCCAATCTGTTGAAAATCCAAATAGAATCAAAAGGCAGAAGCAGAATTCACTGCCTCTGCTTCAGCTAGGACATCCAGGACATCCAGGACATCCGTCTTCTCCTTCTCTCAGACATGGATGCTCCTGGTTCTCAGGCCTCCAGTCTTGGAATTAAAGCTCTGGCTTTCCTGGTTCTTCAGCTTGCAGACAGCAGATCGTGGGATTTCTCGCCTGTAACTGCTGAGCCAATTATTATTTTTTTTTCAAGATTTTATTTATTTATTCATGAGAAACAGAGAGAAAGGCAGAGACACAGGCAGAGGAAGAAGCAGACTCCCCAAAGGGAGCCCGATGTGGGACTCGATCCCAGGACCCCAGGACCACACCCCGAGCTGAACACTCCACCACTGAGCCACCCAGGCATCCCAAGCCAATTCTTTTAATAAATTTCTTTTTATCCTATTGGTTCTATCTCTCTGGAGAACCCTAATACAATGCCTAAAAATGGAATTAGGATGTAATAGACTCAGTATCATAGGGGGTGTTTTATAGAGGCTGGTTAACCACCAGGGATACATGATTGATATGAAACCTAAACTAAGTGCTTTTGAAGGTCAGAGGTGGGCTTACCATGATAATAATGCAGCTGAAACTTGTGAGCCTCTTCACAGACCTTTTCAAGGCCTCTCAATATGTTGCATGGGCACACATTTCCATAAACATGCAGATCTCTGTATCACGATCAATTAGGGCCACTGACTTTTTTTTTTTTTTTTAAGATTTTAAATAATCTCCACACACCCAACGTGGAGCTTGTACTCATAACCCCACAATCAAAAGTCTCAAACACCACTGACCGAGCTAGTCGGGCACCCTGACCACTGACTATTTTTTTTTAAAGATTTTATTTATTTATTTATTCATGAGAGATACAGAGACACAGGCAGAGGGAGAAGCAGGCCCCATGTAGGGAGCCCGATGTGGGACTCGATCCCGGGTCTCCAGGATGACACCCCAGGCTAAAGGCAGCGCTAAAGCACTAAGCCACCTGGGCTGCCCCACCACTATTTTTGACTGCAACTTAATATTTTTTCTAGGAATTTCTTGAAACAGAATTTATCAGAATTCCAGGGTTTGTAGAAAACACATGTGTAGTAGTGCTGGAAATGAGTACAATTCATTGTGAAGTTGCATGTTTTTATGTATTCCAGCATATCAGATTGAATTTTAGAATATCTGACACGTCTTGTCCTGACAAAGTCTGGTGGTTCCGGATGAAATAGCATGCAAAATTGCCACAACACAGCAGAATAGCCTGAAAAAACAAGTGACAAAGGCAAAAGAGAAAGCCCAGTGACAGGGCTCTTACACAAAGAATAATTTGATGACACACTATGTCACTCCTTCAATGTAACATCAATTATAAAAGTATTCAAATTGCATTTGTGTATTCTTTGACTTTAGATTAATTTTCTTTTTTTTTTTTTAATTTATTTATGATAGTCACAGAGAGAGAGAGAGAGAGAGAGAGAGGGAGAGAGAGAGGCAGAGACATAGGCAAAGGGAGAAGCAGGCTCCATGCACCGGGAGCCCGATGTGGGATTCGATCCCAGGTCTCTAGGATCGCGCCCTGGGCCAGAGGCAGGCGCCAAACCACTGCACCACCCAGGGATCCCTAGATTAATTTTCAATATTTTTGCATAACTGTTAACCAACCAAAATTTTATTTTGCTATTTTTTATTAAGTTTTTCAATGCCAGTATAGTTCCCATAATGTCACATTAGTTTCAGGTGTATAATGTAGTGATTCAACAATTCTATCCATTACTCAGTGTTCATTGTGATAAGTGTCCTCTTTAAACCCAGCCAGAATTTTAAATGTGACAGAAAGGAATTATCTTAGTATTACCTTTAGGAAACCCTAAAGGTAATCTGAAATAAATGATTGTAGTATTTCCCAGCTTTTTAGAGTTTATAGTTGTTGAAATTCGTTTTCTCATTTGAAATAAAATTCACTTTTGTACCCAATTTTGCATTCATATGTGCCCCCACTCTGTTCCTTTTACTTAAAGGGACACACATGTAATTGGGACCTACCCCTGTCAGATAATTTTTGATTCTGAGATTCTTTTGTTTGTTTGTTTTTACAGATTTTATTTATTCACGAGAGAGAGAGAGGCAGAGACATAGGCAGAGGGAGAAGCAGGCTCCTCGCAGGGAGCCCGATGTGGGACTCGATCTCAGGACCCTGGGATCATGACCTAGCCGAAGGCAGATGCTCAACCACTGAGCCACCCAAGTGTCCCTTATTCTAAGATTCTGAGTCATGATTCTTTCTGTTACCATGAGCTGAAGGGTAACCATATTGTTTACTATCTGATTAGGAGTAATTTGTAGAGTGGATTAAAGAGATGTGTGGCTTGCTAGCTCATAGATTTGAGCTAGCTAGAGATTTCCAGGCAGGCACTTCTTTATCTATCTATCTATCTATCTATCTATCTATCTATCTATCTATCATCTATCTATTTTATTTTTAAGTAATCTGTACACCCAATGTGAGGCTCAGACTCAGGCTCGAGATCAAGTCACATGCTCTACTGACTGAGCCAGCTGGGAGCCCCTCCCAGCCATGGTTTTAATGAAATCTTAATATACAAAGTCAAGGCTGGTGATACCCTCTGCTATCTGTGCTATGACCTTGTTCCCTTAGAGGGGCATTGATTTTTTTCAAAAAAATATTTTATTTATTTATTTGAGAGAGAGAGAGAGAGAACAAGAATGAATGGGAGTCAGGGAGAGGGAGAAGCAGACTCCCCGCTGAGCAGGGAGCCTGACATGGGGGCCAATCCCAGGACCATGGGATCATGACCCAGGCTGAAGGCAGGTGCTTGACCAACTGAGTCACCCAGGTGCCCTGAGGGCCATCATTTTGAATGCCTACTCACATTTTCTACAAAGAATCAAGTGAACTAAAGGGACTCTGTGTTATTGATAACAGTGAAAGTGAAATGGTAAAGCCATTCTTTTGAATGCTTTCCAGTCCATATGATACTGCCCCAGGGATGAAGAAAGTCACTGCTTATACAAATATGTATGAAAATATTAATCTGAACGATCAAAGTGAGGAGAAAATGGGATAATATAACTAAAATTGGCAAGTTATAAAAGTGGATTAAACTTTCCTTGACTGCAAAAGAGGAAGGTTATGTGGCTAGAGCAAGAGTCAGCAAACTATTGCACATAAACCAGATCTGTTCCTGCCTCGTTTTGTAGTTTCGCTGAAACACAGCCACATTCACTTATTTATGTATCGTCTACGGCTGCTTTCACACAGAAACTGCCCAGTTGGCATGACAGAAACCAAAAGGCCTGCACAACTTAAAATATTGACTCATTGGCTCTTCATAGAAAATATCTACCAGCCTCTGGTCGAGAAATAATCTTCAAGCTGGACAAAATTCCTTTCTTTGGCAGTTTGTAACATAGATATGTTTGGGGAATAATTCTTACCCTGTAAAAAAAAATCACAGTGAAAGAGATCTTAATTTTGTAGTAGAAGAATTTTAAGAATTAAAAAATTTTGACAGTGAAAGTTGTGAAGCTTTTCTATTCAGGTCAGGCTACTGGTGATGACTGCAGAAGAGGGAAAGGATGAGGTTTAAAAGTAAGGCTTTAATTAATTGGCATCAGATCTTAGCATACCTGGGAAAGTTTTTAGCCTATTTATTTAAAACTGCAGTTAAAATAGAGAAAGCTTCCCCTTATCCCCCAGGGCTGGTTCTGTGTGAAATACAGGACTCGGTTTACGTATGAGGGCTTCCTCCCAAGTCACCCTTCTAAGCTACTCTGTTCCAACTACATGTTCTGTGTGCCTTTTTGGTAAACACCTGAGCTCAGCTGCACCCATCTACGTTTCCAACACCACCAGCCAACACTGCCCCTACAACCACCTGTGTGTGCACGTCTGTGCATATGTACCTGGGAGCAGGTGAACACACACACACACACACACACACACACACACACACTACTTTGGCTGCATTAATCTCAAAGCTCTCTACATATTCTGTGAAACTTCATGCCTCCTGTGTCTTTGCTTTTGCTGTTTTCATGCCTTTCTTGTGCCTTGAAACCACTTATTTGCCCCAAAAATCTAGCTGTGAAGAGCGTGAAACCAAATTCATTCTCTTTTCCTTGGAGCATGCTTGGGAAATGTGCTCCTCTGTTTTCAATCTCCTGCTTCTGAGCTTTCTTTCCCATGCCTTTGGGTAAGTGAGAAGAAATTCAAAGGGTCCAACCGGTGCTCTTCTGAGCTACATTTTTAATACTAAGGGGAAAATTCTAAATTCACTAAAGGGCAAGCATCTACAAACCACAGCACAGAACTAGTCTTTTTAACTTTTACCAAAACTTCCCTATAAGCTCTATCAGGACAAAGCTAATGTCTCATCCCCTGAGTGGCCACTAATGCACTTACGGGAGCAGCTGGCATATGAAGACATGTAGCCTATGTTTATTGGAGGAAAGAATGAATGAACGCGGAGGCCCAGATACAGAGGAATGCTTGATAGGAAGGTGAACTCGTAGAGTCAGATTGCTATCTGACATTTTAGTGGCCTATTAAACAACTCTGGCATGTCTGGCCCTTCCTTTTAGACAACTGTTTACAGTTATTGAAATCCCACGACCCAGTGCAGGGCTGCTGTGTTACACAACTCTGGTACATTCAGTGTCCAGGCTGACCTGCCACTTGCAGCTGGCCTAAGCTAGTGCTAAGAACCTGGGTTTTGAGGTGCACACTCCCAGATTTGATTCCCAACTTCAACTTTTACTAGTTAGTTTGTTGACTCTATGCAAGTTCCTTAACATTCTCCAGACTTTTATTTGTTCATCTTGAAAATGGGTGAATTATACATTATATTGTGTTGTTATGAGGACTAAATGAAGTAAGGTATGGCACTTCAGAAAATGGCAAATGCTGAATAAACACACTTTCTGTGATGTGTGTTTGTGGTCAGTTATGAATCTTCACTGGAGAGTTAGGTCACTGTAAGCTACCTTAGCACAGACAGGGTTTTGATGCTGTTATATGTGAATGTGACTGTATTAGTTTCCTGGGGCTGCTGTAACAAGTTATCACAAACTGGGCGGCTTTAACAACAGAAATTTATTATCTCACTGCTCTGGAGGCTAGAAATCCTTCAGAGGTGTTTTCAGGGCCATGCTCCCTCTGAAGGCGCTGGGGAAGGATCCTTCCTTGCCTCTTCCAGCTTCTCGCGGCTTCTCACAATTCTTGGTGCTCTTTGGCTTATAGCTACATTACTTCAACCTCCACCTGTCATCACCTTCTTTCCTTCTCTCCTCTGTCTGTATCCAAACCTCCCTCCTCTAAAAACAAAACAAAACAAAACAAAACAAAACAAATCTCCCTCCTCTTATAAGGACATCAGTCGTTGAATTAAAGCCCACCCAAATCCAATGGGACCTCATTTTAACTGAACTACATCTGCAAAGACCCTATTTCCAAATAATGTCACACTCACAGTTACCAGGGCTAGGGTCTTGGGCACATCTTTTGGAACGGACACAATTCAACTATACTATAGTGACCATGTAGGTTGGAGAAGGACCATGTAGGGAGGAGAAGGCTTTCTTTTCTTTTTTTTTTAAAGATTTATTTATTTATGATAGACAGAGAGAGAGAGAGAGAGAGGCAGAGACACAGGAGGAGGGAGAAGCAGGCTCCATCCCGGGAGCCCGATGGGGGACTCGATCCTGGGTCTCCAGGATTGCGCCCTGGGCCAAAGGCAGGCGCTAAACCACTGAGCCACCCAGGGATCCCCAGGAGAAGGTTTTCTTAGGGGACTTACTGTATAGCCTTGGACAAGTCGCTTAAGATCTTTTGTCCTCACTTTCCTTATCTGTACCATCTGTGAAATGAGGAGCTTGGGTAGCGCACTTGCTTAGATCTCTCAGTCTTAACGTTTTATGATTTTGTGAAGTCTCTCAGATTCCAAATCCACTAAACCTGAATTCCTGAGGTTCTTCTATAATGGTGGTCTGAGACAACTGAAGGAGGACAGGGGCCTCACAGCTGAGTCCCGTGGCATCAGCCAGGATGGGGTCCACCTCTGTAGAGGAGGTGTTTACCTCCTCTACACCCCAGGAACAGCTCCTTGCTAGCTGCATTCAAACCATAGGGGCTCATTTCCCACCAAAATTTATTCTTATTCCTCCTCCCTTTTTTCTTCATTCTAAATCACTCATACTAAATTTCATTTTGATTTTTACAAAATGTGCCTCCATTTCACTAGGTTGCTCTAGGGTCAAGCTGTATTTTAGTCACTACTGTTGGCAACTTTTGTGTTTTTTAAAATATTTATTTATTTATTTGAGAGAGAGAGAGCATGCGCGCGCACATGTAAGCAGGAGAAGGGATAGAGGGAGAGGGAGAGAAGCCAACAGGGAGAGAAGCCAACAGGGAGAGAAGCCGACTCCCTGCTGAGCACAAAGCTCAGTCTCACGACCCTGAGATCTTGACCTGATTCAAAATCAAGAGTCAGATGGTCAGCTGACTGAGCTACCCAGGCACCCCTGTTGGCAACTTTTGAACACTATTATTTTGTATTTTTAAATTTATATTTATTTATTTAAAAGATCTTATTTATTTATTCATGAGACACACACACACAGAGAAAGAGAGGCAGAGACACAGGCAGAGGGAGAAGCAGGCTCCATGCAGGAAGCCCGATATTGGACTCAATCCCAGGACTCCAGGATCATGCCCTGAGCTGAGACAGATGCTTAACCGCTGGGCCACCCAGGCTTCCATTTAATTTTTTTTTTTTTTAGAGAGAGACAGAGCACGCACAGAGGTGAGGATGGAGAACAGGTGTGGAGAGGCAGAGGGAGAGAGAGAATCTTAAGTAGGCTCCATGCCCAGCTCAGAGCTGGACTTGGGGTTCAGTCTCACCACCCTGAGATCATAACCTGAGCTGAAATCAAGAGTTGGATGCTTAACCACTTAGCCACCCAGGCACCCCAACGTTTGAACACTATTAAGAGCTGGGATCAGAGACCCAGATTTTTTGGAGGGGGGTAGCAGGTAGGAAAGCCCACATAGGGGACTTCCAATGTGTTTATTTTAGGTTCATCCCATCCCATCCCACGTCATCCCAGTTGATGTCCCTGTGGTTCAACAACTTAACAGTGGACCTAGAGATTCACACCTCATGTGGACCTGAAATAATAAGAGGGAAAAGCCCTTTTGTCCAGCAAATACTCCATAAAGGAGATTATTTGTTTTATACATATGAAGCATTTGACATATTTATAGCTTGGAAGAACCCTTAGGATCTCCCCTAGAACTTTATTGCTAAATAACTTTTAAATCCCAATGCTACTAGAGTCTTAGAACTTGTAGTTTTTATTATGAATGATGTCATTACCTAGGCAATAACCACCTGAACCACATTCTTTGTAAGGATTATACAGAACATATCTCAAAAGTATAGATTTTTCTGTATATATGCATTAAACAATATAAACGTGCTAAACTGATTATGCAAATTTTGTAAAAATAAATACTTGCTGCATAAATATTTCTAATCTCAAAACTCTATATTACATATACTAGGAACTATATTTTGCCCTTCCATTAAGCTTTGCAAGCATGGATTAAAAAAATCATCATCGTCATCATGAAAATAGTCAAAGTAGCATTGCAGAATTTTAATTGAGAATAATATAGTGCTCTGGAACCTGATAATGAGTATAATAAATCTCACACAACTATGTGATTAATTTCCTGATTTATTAGGAAAGTGTCTGCAAAGGTAAAATTCAGCCGGGTTCCTATTAATATAGCACTGATTATGAATTAGTGGCATCTGAATTAATGAGGTTTTATTTCGAGTGAAACTTAACTTTTTGAAACAATTTGTTTCGATTATATAACGTTTTTTTGTGCTTGCATCCATGATGTCATCCGTAACTGAAAGTAACTCCACTCAGAGGAGCCGGAGATGCCACCCCCACTCAGGGCCACAATATCAGACATACCCGACTCACATTCTTAGTGATGATTACAGGTTATTTTAATCCTGAGCCAGTGGTTTTTTCGCTGTGGTCTGCTCTCTCACAGTGGCTGGGAGGCAGAGTGGTGCCAAGAACTCAGACCCTGGAGTTAGACCTGAGCTCAAATGACATTTCCACAGCTTACTAGCTTGTGACCTTGGCCTTCCTCAACTATTGAACCCTCAGGTCCTCCTCGTCTATACAGTGGGTCCTATTGCACAGGGTAGTTAACAGGATTGAACGGGATGCAGCAGGCACAATGCTCTTCAGTGTTAGTCAGTGGTATGAACCAGGTCTTACTCTTCTAGGTCCCACAATGACTAATAGTCAGAATTGGCTTATAGGAAATGTTTATGGAACAAAATCGAAATCTCTACTATATAGGCTGGGAGTTTCTGGGGGTGAAAAGGAAATGGGCCTTAGTTGATCTTACTGTGGGATAGTTGGTTTGAATTGGAGGATCTCATGGCCCTTTGAGGTTGAATGCTAGATGAGCCTACGCAGTATAAGAAATGTATGTTTGATTTCTGTCCCAGGTTCCTGGCACAGAGCTCCTAAAACCCTTGGAATTTCCTGAGTTACAGGGGTGAAAGGAGCATTTATTGTTATTTGTAATAAGCTCCTTTCACCACCCAAGCTGAGTTTCTGCTATAATGAGGTGACTTTGGGAAGAGTCCCTCGATAGTTTCAGGATGGAGGTTGGTGGCAGGCAAGACCAAGCCATGATCAGAAGGTTGGAGCTTTCAGCCCCACTCTCTGACTCTGCCTGAGGATGGAAGAGGGGCTGGAGTTTGAATTCAGTCACCAATGGCTAAGGATTTATTCAGTCATGCTGACATGACGAAACCTTCGTACAGACTCCCAATGAGTCTAGGGATGTTTCAAGTTGGTGAGCACCTCCATGTGCCAGGGGGATGGTGCACCCCAACTGCAGGAGGACAGAGGCTCCTGTGCTTGGGGCTTCTCTGGACCTCACCCTCTGTACCTCTTCATCTGACTGTTGATTTGCACTCTTTATAATAAACGGTAGTAGTAAGCATAGTGTTTTCCTGGTTTTGTGAGTTGTTCTAGATAACCATCAAAACTGCAAGGGGAACATGAGAACCCTAGAATTTGTAGCCAAGTCAGAGGGACGGGTGAGCAGCCGAGGCATTCCATTCACACCTGGCATTTGAAGTGAGAGTGGTCTTGTACTAACCACTCCAGGTGGTTAGTGTCAGAACCGTATTGAACTGTTGGGACATCCAGTTAGCGCTGGAGAATCCGGGAATCTGAGAGTCTGTAATGACCATTTCTGATAAGTTTTGCAACCAAATCCACCTGTGTCTCTTGTTTTCAAACCATTAACTAGGAGGAGTAGCTGAGACAACATTTCTCATGCTTCTAGGCTGCTGCAAAGGAGAAGCATATGTTTCTTCCTGGAGTCTCCGTGGAGTGTGTGCAATGACACTGATGGGGAAGGGCATCTCTCTCCTCTGGAGAGCCGTTATCAGATGGGCATCTCAGGGTGAGAAATAGGTGGCCTAAGTGAGTAATGAGGGGCCAAGGGTCAAGAAAGCAGGGAAGTGAATTGCCACAGCCCACGTCATCCTTGACCTGCTACAGGGGAAGCCGTGTGTAAGACCCCTCATAGGTACCATACTTAGTATGACCGCCTGACCCAGATTGAAAATATCCCCCTTAGTCTCTAGGATTTTCTCATTCACTACAATTCTTTCTGGAATTAGGCTAGAGCAAACATAAATAAGCACATAAATAAATATATCTCATCTTCATTATCTTGTAACATTACTAGGATGAATCTCATCTTCAGGAACTTCCATGCCTGCGGGAATCAAGTGTCTACTCCTGTGGTTCATATTTTCCATTTTGAAAAGCTTTTTCCACAAACCATTTTCTCCTAGTTCTGGGCCTATGAAGCGAAATTAATTTACTTGCCTCCTTTCTGCGGTGTCAGCTCAGCCCTGTTAAGTTGGATGCTAGAGGACATGTGTTATAACGCTCCATGAGAACTAAAAAAATGTTTTCCAGCTTGTAAATTGCTTTTTGTTTATTTAATTTTGTCTTTCACGGACTATATATTCAGCATATGCCTCTGGGGTCTTTTATACATTAACAATTCAAAAACCACTGACCTATAATCATATTAAAACTCCCATTTTATCTCCAGTTTAACCACGATAGTCTTCTTACATGAGTCGGGCAGAAGCCTCGTGGATAAGATAATCTCGCCTCTAAAATGCTGGGGCTTTATGAAGTAAGTAGGGATTGTAAATTCAAATTGCGGGCCATTTTATCATTGTAGATTCTTTCATTATCATACAATCACAAAGCATTCTAAAATTTTATTGGTTGATTCATTCAGTGATCTCCTGATCAGTTTAATTTTTTTGTTTTCTTTTTTTGTTCTGGTCTAGATGACTGACCCTTCCAACACGTGGAAATGAAAATGAACGCTCATGGTGAGAGAGATTGCTTCCAGGTTCCTTGCAGGTAATGGATGAGAACGTGGCATCTCAGTGATTCAAAATCAAGAGACCATTTTCACAATAATCTGGGTGGACTGTTGTCACGTATGCGTCTTGTCCTTTTAAAAAGTAGCTTACGAAAAAATAAATAAATAAATAAATAAATAAATAAATAAATAAATAAATAAATAAAAAGTAGCTTAAGCCTGGGACATTTGAAGGTGAGGCTGAAATGTGTTTCTACAGCTAAACTTGGTCCTTACTAGTCTTTGAGGTTGGTCCCTTGGCCTGTTTCTGAGTGGGAAAGTGTTTGCTTAAAACAACAATTACACTGAATGGCTGCCAGGTTTTGATTATTCAGACAAGTCATAATGTCATGTTAATGACAGCTTGGTCTAAATTTTATTATTAAGTTTTATTGAGAGTTGTGAGGAAAAAGGGAGAGAAGTCTAAAGTTACAACTATCTGCGGCCATTCAGTCAACTTCTCGTGCGGCTGTTTATTTTATTTGATTTTTGCACAATTATTTGGATTACCATGTAGTTAAGCCAACTGGGTCATTACAGATGCTTACAGAATCAGCTGCATAAGAGCATATTTCTTTGGCCCTGTGAGGACAAATGAGGTGATGTTTTAAGGCTGTGTAACTAGTTTATTAAATGGAATGATCTCAGTGGATACAAACAGGACATGGAGCTATTTCTTTTTCCTTTCATGGCTTTGCCAGATCTCTGCTCCCTTATCCATAGCATGTCTCATTGCTTTTAAGTGGCTTTCAGTTATAAGAATAATATCGCTTTGATAACTGTGACTTGTTTTCAAGAGCTAAAGTGCCTCCTCTAGTCTAAATTAAAACTTCAGTCTCCCATTCAATCCAGAGCTTCTTCCTTCCCTACTTGTGGCCTCACCCTCTTGGCTCAGAGACTCAGCAGGGAAGGAATGGTACCCTCATTCTTCTTTTGCCTTATTTTACCTGCCTCCCATTGTCTTCTTGAAGACAACCCCAGCCCCTGTGAGTGCCCTCCCATTTCTGGCCTGGGGTGGAAGGAAGCTTTCCCTCTTTCATTTGGTAACTTTCTCCAGTTACTCTTTTTTGTTTCTAGTCTTTTTTTTTTTTTTTTTTAAGATTTTATTTATTTATTTGAGAAAGAGAGAGCGCGCACACATGAGCTGGGGGTTGGGGGACCACAGGAGAGGGAGAAATAGACTCCCTGCTGAGCGATGAGCCCAAGGATGACTCAGGGCTCCATCCCAGGACCCTGGGATCATGACCTGAGATGAAGGCAGACACTTAACCAACCGAGCCAGCCAGACGCCCCTGTTTCTAGTCTTTCTTAAATAAGCTGCAGATGGACTTAGGTCAACAAGAAAATCCCATTAAGCATCTGTTTACAGACACTTATATCACAGCACGCATACATTCCAGTGTAGAAACCTCACTTCGTGTGATTAGAGAGTTCTTCAAAGAGCAACATAGTTCCTAGAAGCTCTTTAGTTTATGGGGAAAGAAGTGACTATAGAAAGTGAGTGTTGAGAAGAAGAGCCCATATTGAGCTTTCGATGTCATCATTTTGCCCTAAAGGGCCTGGAGGATCCTAGTGTCTTCTTTGGTTATCTCCCTTGTGTGCATGATAAGGTGACCCTGGTGTCCATGTTGACATGGGTGGCTCCCATTGCTCACAGACAGAATCAGGGCCGTCTGTCTCATCTTCATTCCACCTCTTTGGTGGTGGGTGGTCCGAATAATGCAGAGAGGAGTCCTGAGCTTTGTGCTGTCTCTACTTTATTTGTTTACATTTTCGTTTAACTACTCTGTTGGGAACATTAAATCAATGTGGATGATTTTTGAAGAATGTAATCTAGAAAATTCAATTATTTAGTGCCTGGAAGGGTTTCAAAGATTAAAATGCTGTGTAAAAATGTGTAAGCATTTATTATTAAAATTAAATAAATGTTTGCTCCGTGCAATTAAATTGCATTGTCAAAATGGTGTATTTGACTCCTCCAAACACATTTGGTGTTATTTTAATTTGGACTTTTTCTGATGCTCCCAGGCAGACTTAGACATTTCTCTCCTCTGTTGCTCCCATAGCTTTGTCTTTATACCTTGATTTTAGCTCAATTCAATTCAGTTTGATTTGATTTAGTTTCAAATAACATTTATTAAGTGAAAGCTAGGTACTAGTTACCGTGCTGGGCTCCAAGGAACAATAAGTTAAGTCGCACCTTTCATCACACAAGAGTGTGTATAAGTGTGTGTGCGTGCGCGCACATGTGCTTCTTTTAATTTTAATGCAGTTAATTCCCCAGTAACAACAAAATTCAAAGGAAGCAGATGGAAGGGAATGCGCATCAGTGTTCCAGGTGCTGACAACTTGGAAAATGAATGATTTTGATTGCATTGAGTTAACTGAAAGCTTTCAGCAAAACTGGGCCCTTTCCCTTGGGAAGGATTCAAATCTTTGTGGGTGGGTAGAGAAAGGACTCCTCCCACCTGCCTCCATGGAAGAAGCACAACAGAGTAGTATGGTGGCAAAATTTTCCTTTCACTAGTTTTGCCCTTGAACTTGGTGAATACAGTTCTGCAGATTGGAAATATTTCTGAGGTCTCCAGGTTGTTAAAGCTTCCAGCAAGTGTGCCAAGCAAAATGGTAACCTTCTTCCTGGAGCCTAGTGGTTTTCTTCATTTGTTCATAACTCTGACTTGTTTACTGAGGGATGATCCTTTTTTGTTTTTTAAGATTTTATTTATTTATTTATTTGAGAGAGAGCTTGAGCTGGGGCAAAGGGACAGAGGGAGAAGGAGAAGAAGCAGGCTCCCTGCCTGGGTGGCTCTGTTAAGCAGCTGCCTTTGACTCAGGTCATGATCTCAGGGTCCTGGGATCAAGTCCCACGTTAGGCTCCCTCCTCAGCAGGGAGTCTGCTTCTCCCTCTTCCTCTGCCACCCTCCCCCCTCCCCCCGACCCTGCTTATGCTTTCTCTCGTGCTCTTTCTCTCTCTGTCTCCCAAATAAATAAATAAAATCTTTAAAAAAATTTTTGGATTCTGAAAAGAATGAGAAAATAATTTTCTTGTTTACTTCTTACCTAGAAACCTGTGTCACAGGCTATTCAAAACTCCTCAGAAGCAAAAAATACTTTAAACCACTTTGGTGAGGCTGCAAGTCTGATAGAATATGAGGTTAATGGAGTGTAAAAGACCAATAAAATAAATAAATGGCGAAAGACAGGGGCAAAAGAAAGCAAAGGGAAAGATCACGAAATGAATGGAGTAATTGCCATTTTTACATTCTCTGGAACAAATTATGGAGAATGTGAATCTTATTCCTTGAGAATTTGACAGAGTCTGTTAGTAAATGATCTGGTTCTGGAGCCTTTGCTGGGAAGTAGCTTTTTGATAGTTATTATTGCTCTACTAGTGCATTATAGTATTATTTTTTAAGATTTTATTTATGTATTCACGAGAGACACAGACAGAGGCAGAGACACAGAAGCAGGCTCCATGCAGGGAGCCCGATGCATGGACTCATCGGCTCATGCGGGACTCAATTCCAGGACTCTGGGATCACAACCTGAACCAAAGGCGGATGCTCAACCAATAAGCCACCCAGGCGTCCCGAATTTCTGGTTTTGATTTTGGAAATTTACATTTTTTTCTGAAAATTGCCAGATTTTGAAATTCATTAGCATAGAGTTGAATATGGTAGAGTATTGCATATGCAAGTCTATGCTAATCTATTCAGATTGCCCTCCATATTAGTTGTTGCATACTTTACCTATTCTAAATTTGTGTTGTTTTTATTTTTTCACTTAATTTTTCAGGTATAGGCCATTTTGGCTATTTTTTTTTCTCATGTATAAAGCTCTTAACTTTGTTGACCAGTCCCTAATTTTAAACTTTTGTGATTTTTTTTACCTCTATTATTTTCTTTCTTTTCTTTATATTAGGTATCCTAAAATCTTTATCTAGCTTCCACAGACAAATGATTAAATTTTCTTTTTTCAACCTTTCTTGAATAACAGTGAAAGCTTTTAAAAGGTCTAATTTGTTTCTGGGCACAATTTTAGCCAAATACCCTAAGTTTTAATACTTGTGGTCTTAATTTTTGTTTTTTTCTAAATAGTTTGTATTTTTACGATAACATAAGAGGATGTGTATTAGTTGTGAGATGGCAGAGTGGTTTTTGTTTAAACTTCTATTATTTTTTAATTTGAATTGATTGTTCAAAGAGAATGTGACCTATATAATCTTTGCTATCTGGAACTCATTGACATTATCTTTTTTTCTTGCTACGTATTTAACTATTTGTGTGTGTGTATACATACATAAATGTACATGTATGTATATGTGTGTGTATATTCCATGGATACCTATAAGATGGCATTCTTTTTTTTAAAAAAAGATTTCATCTATTTATTTTAGAGAGAGTTTGTGTGCTTGTGAGTGGCAGGGAGGAGCAAAGGGAGATGAAGAGACAGAGAGAATCCTGGAGTAGAGACTCCCTGCTGAGAGTGGACCCGGCATGGGGCTCCATCCCAGAACCCTGAGGTCAGGACCTGAGCCAAAATCAAGAGTCAGTCGCCCAACCAACTGAGCCACCTATGTGCCCCCAAATTAGTATTCTTAAACAAATACGGTTGTTAACTCAACCTTTCTAAATATTTTAGTCAATATATAATTCTTTCTTAACTCTAGACTTCTTTCTGATCTCTACAGGATCTTCCTCCTCCTAGGTATACACATACATTTGGATCCCTACCAGCCTTATAGATTTTCAGTGCTGCTACTCCTTCATGGTAGTCCTCAAGCTCACCTGCCCTGCACTTTTAAGTGTTCAGAAGTGTCAGCTACTCTTACCAACTCCAGCACCTCACTACTCACCTCTTCCTTATTTTCTTAAAAAACTTCTTGAATGACATCCTCTGAGGAAGGTGTAGAGGTGTGATCAGATGAGATCCATGACTTTAAAGAGCTTGCACTGGGCTTGAATTCCAGAGCTCACATCGAGGGTCTTTGACGTGGCTTGATAGAAGTCAGCTTTATCCCAAGGCTGGTTTGGAAGAGTGGAGAGCAAAGGGCAGAGTAATGGCTGTATTCTCAGAGTAGAGGCTCTTTTACATCGTTCCTTTTTTTTTTTTTTTTTTTTTTTGCCTTTACCAACAAAATAAGAGTGGGACGGAAAACCTGGCAGATCTGGTGTTGAGGGTAGAAGACTGGATCCCAGGACCGTGTCCATGAAGCTGGGAGGTGGAGGCTTCAGAGAGGTTTTGTTCCTCTGGTGGGGTGTAGTGGGGACCAGAGAAGGAGAAAAAGAAGCTTTACTGGTTATTTGTACCTGGCAGGTCCTCTAACCAGGGTGGGGGTGCTATGTCCTTTCCACCTACGTATGGAGACATACTACACTCTTTTATGTACTTTGGATCCCCTGCCTTGGCAGACAATTCTTATTTGTGTTACAGATAAGATTTCAGGGGCACTACCTCAGCCCCTCTCAGCCCCAGCTGACACTTTGCAACCACGTGAGAGATCCTGAGCCTAAACCACCTAGCTCAGCCACTCCTGGATTCCTGACTCCCAGGCATGGTGAGAGATAATAAATATTTGCTTTTTTAAAAGCTTCTAAGTTTTGGGGGTAATGGGGCAGCCTGGGTAGCTCAGCGGTTTAGCACTGCCTTCAGCCCAGGGTGTGATCCTGGAGACCTGGGATCGAGTCCCACCTTGGGCTCCCTGCATGGACCCTGCTTCTCCCTCTGCCTGTGTCTCTTCCTCTTTCTCTCTCTGTGTCTCTCATGAATAAATAAATAAAATCTTTAAAAAAAAAAAGTTTAGAGGTAATGTGTTACACAGCAGTAGGTAACCATTATAGTGCACAAGAACTTTACATAGTTGTGCAAATGAGGGTTAAAAGAAGGAGAGGTCATACCCCCACGGGAGGACAGTAAAAGCCTCCAAAACAGGGGCATGGCATTTGAAACGGGTCTTGTGGAAAACTGGGCATATATGTGCATACGGAGAAGAGAGAAGAAACATTTCAGAAGAAAGGACTAGGAGATGGGAAAGTGAAGGTCATGTTCAGGGCAAGGGACCGTCTCCACGATCTGCATCTATGGTGCAAGTAAGAGACGGGGAGGAGAGGAGGCAGGTAAAGTGGGCTGACACTACACTGTGGGACACCTGTGTGGATCCTCTTTCTTGCCTATACTCTAAGGGCAGTCATTCTTTGCAATTTGGTCCTTGGATCTTTCTTTTTTATTTTTGGAATATTTTTTATTTGGAATATTTTTTATTTATGGAATTCCTTGGTGATCTCATTCACATCTACATTTTAACCAGTTTCTACCTGCTTTGCTTTAAAATCTAGCCCACACCTAACCTCAGCGGTTCCGTCTCTCAGATCCAAATGCTTGCTGATCTCTTCCACCTGGATAGGTCACCAGCTTCTCAAATGCTTTTGGCTCCTAAATCCCTCTTCCCAGCCAGCCATCCTCCAGGACCGACTGTCTTCCCATGGACCACTAACACGGACAGTTGTGGGAACCCAGAGGAGGAAGTCTCTTGTGGAATGCTTCTAAGGACACAATTTAAATGCCGTTGGATGGAAGTCTGTGGGACAATTGGAGGAGGCATTGTCCAGATCACTACCTTTAACGGTGTCCACCTCCACTCCCTGGTCCTTGTCGTACACTTGCCTGCTACCACCTGTGGATGGCTGTTTGGGATCCTACCAAAAGCAGCCATTTTCCATTTATTCTAACCTCAAATGCAGCTGTAGCAGGTATGGCATATGATTCTGCACTGGTAAGACGGGGTTGTTGGGAAGAGTAGTCTCTCGGGGTAAAAACCTGGGCATCACATTGGTATTTTTCTTCAGTTAGTTATTGGGTCTCATCGACTGTGCCTCCCTTTCCCCTCTCGAGAGGTTCTCAGCCTGACTGCAAGTCAGAATCCCTGCAGAGCTTTCAGAAACTCCCTCACCTATGTGTCACTGCAGACTAATTAAGTCAGAATATCTGGGTTGGAGCCTAGACATCTCAACTGTTTGGAAGTTTATCCAGTGACCCTAAAGTGTAGTCAGATGGTGCTGGTGGATGAGAAACAGCATTGCCTGGGGGGCTGATGTTGACCTGGCCTTCGATTGCTCTGACCTGGGGAAAATCATTCACACTTTCTGGGAATCAATTTGCAAATTCTATAGAAGGCGATAAAACTTTCCTAGCAGAATTATTGAAGGGGCAAATGAAATAGTGGTGTGAAGAGGCATGGTAACTAAAGAGCTAGGCACTATTATGATTATCACACTCCTGCTGCTGCTAGTCTGATTTCTAGCCCCGATCACTTTCACAGGCCCTAGGGCTCTCTCTGGCTGTGACCCTTGCCTCTAGGATCTCTGCCTCCAATTCCTCCTACACACCGAGGCCACATCAGCTCTTCTAAATTACACTTTTGCTCAAAAACGATTCTGCTTTCCATTTCCCACCAAACTGATACATCTTCAAGTTGAAACCCAAATTACTTTTCTAACCTTATCTTCTATTTCCTAAATATGATTCTGCTGCATTCAACCACCACCTATCTAGCCAGCCAGCCTACAGAGGTTTTGAGTTGCTATCATATGACAGTGTTGAGCTAGAGCTTTGGGGAAATGCAAAGATGAGCCTTCACAGAGGTAAGTGAACCAAGAAGCTGACCATCTAGAAGCTCATGGAAATGATTAGTTTTAGTTAAATGTAATCTCCGAAGAATAAAGAATGCCTGAAATTCAACAAAAACAAAACCAAACAACTAATTCAAAAATGGGCAAAGGACTTGAACACACTCTTCTCCAACAAAGAAGATATACAAATGGCCAATAAGCACGTGAAAAGATGTTTAACATCGCTAATCATTAGAGAAGCACACATCAAAACTACAGTGAGATACTACTTCACACCCATTCAAATGGCCTTTTACAAAAGAAAAATAGAAATAGTGTTGGCAAGGATGTAGAGAAATTGGAACCCTTGTACGCTGTTGGTGAGAATGTAAAATGGTGCAGTTGCTGTAAAAACCAGTATGGATAGTCTTCAAAAAAATAAAAATAGAATTAACAGATGATCCAGCAATCCCACTTCTTTTTTTTTTTTTTTTAAGATTTTATTTATTTATTCATGAGAGACACACAGAGAAAGAGAGAGGCAGAGACACAGGCAGAGGGAGAATCAGGCTCCATGCAGGGAGCCTGACGTGGGACCCGATCCCGGGTCTCCAGGATCACGCCCTGGGCCGAAGGCAGGCGCCAAACCGCTGAGCCACCCAGGCTGCCTTTTTTTTTTTTTAAAGATTTCATTTATTTATTTATTTGAGAGAGAGAAAGAGAGCACAAGCAGGATGGAGAGATAGAGGGAGAGGGAGAAGCAGACTCCTCGCTGAGCAGGGAGCCTGATGTGGGACTCAATCCCAGGATACAGGGATCATGACCTCAGCCAAAGGCAGATGCTTAACAAACTGAGGTACCCAGCTGCCTCTAGCAATTTCACTTCTAGGTATATATTAAAAGAATTGAAAGCAAAGACTTGTACAGATACTTGAACACTCACATTTATAGCAGCGTTAATCACAATAGGAAAAAAGTGAGAACGACACAAATGTTTATTTGAAGAATGGACAAATTAACAGATAAATTAATGTATTAAATTCCATACAATGGAATATTATTCAGCCTTGAAAAGGAAGGAAATTCTGATACATGCTACAGCATGGATGAGCCTTGAAGACATTAGACTAAGGAAAAGAAGACACCAAAGGACAAATCTTGTATGATTCCACTTACATGAGGTACCAGAGAAGTCATTTTCATAGAGACTGAAAGTAGAATGGTGGTTGTCAGGGGCTGGGAGGAGGGGGAGTGGGGGATTATTGTTTAAGGGATACAGAGTTTCAGTTTGGGATGACAAAAAAGTTCTGGAAATGGACAGTGGTGATGGTCACACAACAATGTGAATGTACTTCATGCCACTGAACTGGACACTTAAAAATGGCTACAATAAAATGGAAAATTTTATGTTATGTGTATGTTATTGCAAGAAGAAAAAAATGCTGTTTCTCTCTGTTAGGTCTTTGAAACTCTGCATGACAATCAATTTGGCATTATTAGTTTCTTTTAATATGATGTGAAGACTGTTGTATAGTGGAAAATCAAAGCATCTGTGTAGAAGTGGCATGTTGGGGTGATTTTGGGAGAAAATGATGAAAAGCGTCTTACACAATCAGGAGACTCTTACCTCACAGAATGGTACACATAGAGGGAGAGCACTATAGGGTTGGTTAGCTTCCAGACAAGGGACGTCATCACTCCTGTCCTTTAGGCTCCTCCCACCTTTAGAGTGTCCTCTGGGGGAACTCCCCTTGTTATGAAACAATTGCCCCAATTCTGACGTCATGCGGAGGTCAGGTAACATCCCGCAGCAAAAATGGGAACTACTTCCCAGAGTGACAAACTCTTTTCTAGAAGCCTTCCAGCTAACTTCCTCTTGTGACTCATAGTCCAGAACTGTGTCACATACTCATCCCTACACCAATTCCTGGCAAGAGAAATGGTATCCCCACGAGTGACCACTGGACGAGGCAGGATTGTTGAAAAACTGTGGAGTAGGCTGGATGCTGGAACAAAAGAAGGGATATGCTCCATGGAAGAGCAAAACAGACGAACAGGTTGTGGTAGGCAGTGAATCTTGTGAGAAGAAGTATGATCCCGGGCAACTTACATAAATATCTCTGAATCTCAATTTCCACAACTGAGGGTACAAGTACCCCCCCCTCGACTGGGTGGATGGGAAGATTAAATAAGATGATGTTTGCAAAGTACCTAACGGTGATTATTCACGTTATTGCATTGAACATTATTTCATTATTCACACAATAAGTGCTTCATGAATGCTAGCCATCATTACTATTCTTCTCCCCAACATTTAAATGAGCATTCACTTGGTTCTCTTTTTTAACTTAGCCAAGGTTGGTAAGTACTCAGGAAGTAGATGGCACCTGGATATACCCCCATGGGTCGTGGTATCCAGGTGTATGTGAGCAGGAGTCCTACGGTGTGTTAGTTTGCTAGGGCTGTCATAACAAAGGGCCACAAACTGGGTGCTTACGTATCAGAAATTTGTTTCACAGTTCTGGAGGCTAGAAGGCTAAGATTGAGGTGTTGGCAGGATTGGCTCCTTCTGAGGGCTGTGAAGACGGGATCCGTTCCAGGCCTCTCTCCTTGGCTTGTAGATGGCCATCTCTTGCCTGTCTTCACGTCATCTTTCTTCTGTACGTGTCCGTGTCCAAATTTCCCCTTCTTACAAGGACACTGGTCATATTGGATTAGGGCCCATTTTAATACGTTTATTTTAACTTGATTACTTCTACAAAGAGCCTCCTTCAAATGTATGATCTGAGGTACTGGAGGTTAAGACTTCAACATACACGTTTTGAAAGAACACATTTCAATCCATAACATTCGGTAAGAAGAGCTATTGGAAAGTCTATTTTCCTTTGAGGCCCAGAGTGAGAGTTCTCATGCTATGTCATAATTCTTTATCCCATCTGTACCCACCTGTCTCTCCAATGGGATTTGGAAATAACCCTAAATCCCACTTTTGCTGAGCTGGAGTGACTAGGTTGTAACAGATTTGTGAAGAGGAACTTAGAGAAAAAACCTCTGAGAGGGCCTGTAGGAAGCATGATTCTAGAAGGGAAAATAGAAACTCCTGCATAGTCATTAAAATGAACATTTATTATTTAAAAAAAAAAGATTTTATCTATTTATTTGAGAGAGAGAGAGGAAGAGAGAGAGAGAGAGAGAGGGAAAACGAGTTGGGGGAAGGGCAGAAAGAGAAGCAGACTCCCCACAGAGCAGGGAGCCCAATGTAGAACTCGATCCCAGGACCCTGAGATCATGACCTGAGCTGAAAGCAGATGCTTAACCAACTGAGCCACCCAAGTGCTCCAAAATGAATACTTATTAAGCACTGACTATGTGCAAGGCATGAGCACTCTCTTCTGTATGATGCTGGGACCTGTGGGCATGGGTGGATGACGTAAATAAACAAGACTTCCAGGGGCAGCCTGGGTGGCTCAGCGGTTTAGCACTGCCTTCAGCCCAGGGCCTGATCCTGGAGACCTGGGATCGAGTCCCACGTCGGGCTCCCTGCATGGAGCCTGCTTCTCCCTCTGCCTGTGTCTCTGCCTCTCTCTCTCTCTCTCTCTCCTCTCTCTGTGTATTCTCATGAATAAATAAACAAAATCTTAAAAAAAAAAAAAAAAAGAGAGTTCACAGAAGGTAAAAATGAATCTGGTTGGAGAAACCTGAGAGAGTTTGAAGGGACACAAGGCCATGGTGAGAGACAGAGATATAAATGCCCTTGGAAACTCTGAAGGCACCAAAAGCACCAAATCTTTGGGGATCGACAATCATAAATACAGACCATGTGGCTATGTAAGGTACAAAGAAAGTGTGATGGTGAGGATAGGGAAGAGCAGATCCCCTTGAAATCTGGGGGAGGCCTGGGACCCTGCAGCCCTGTGAGCCACAGTGTCAGCCTTAGAAGGCACTTGCTGACCTGGAGCTACCACAGGAGCAGCTTGGAAGAGGCTGAGATGCATTTAAGCCAAATCAAGTAGAACTGCCTGGAGCGCGTGTGGTCTCTGGTGGGAATCTTGGTGCAGCTATTAGGGAAGTACTTTGGGTTTGGTAGACCCGGGTCTAGTTTGTGTTCACCATTACTTAGGTCCTGTGCTATTGGGCAAGATGTGTAAATGGTGTAGACATCGGGTTCCTTGTCTGTAGAGTGGGGGTGATCATACTATTGCTAAGGTTCTTGAGAGCATGAATGGAAATACTCTGGTAATAGTCAGCAACACTCTCTGGTCAACACCGGCCCAGCTACCGTTCACTAACAAAAAAAGAAGTTGCTATTTACTGACTTTGGGCTCCACTGATATGTCGAAGTTCTCTTGCCTTGTAGTAGAATGGTTTGTGTTCTTCCAAACGGTCTGATGTGCGAAGGGGAAGCAACTGAAGCAGGAAGGTTGAGAAGGCAGTGAGGCGTGCTTTACGCCATCCCCCTTCCCAACACGCTCCACTCCCAGGAGGGGGAGAGGTAATAGCAGAGGAGGCAGTAAAGCAAAAAGAGGCAGAAGGTAAGTGGAGAACATCCGATTCCCCATGGCCCTATCCTGATCTCTACAAGGGTCCGCCCTGTAGGTGATGCAGGCCGGGGTGCCATCGCTCCTCCTGACTGCTAGAGGGTGCCCTGATTTGACTCTCCCCATCCAAAAGGGCCAGAAACAGATGTGTGGTTCCCTTGTGTTGGAAAGATTGCAGCTCAGAAGGATTGTGGCTCAGAGCAGAGACAGTGGTGAGGAGGGGGTGGGCAAAGCCGGGTCTGGATGTGGATCAGGTTAAGGGGTGACAGGTTGAGTAAGTGGCAGGCTAGGAATGGATTACACAGCCTGGACCCCAGAGGGACAGGAGCCAGCTTCTTGGACCAGTAGGGCAAAGCCTGAGATTCTGACCTGGGTCTGAACAATGGAGATGGAACTTCCTTCTTTTTTTTTTTTTTCTTTTTTTTCTTTTCTCCTATCTCCAAGCTGCACCACTGCACCATCTATCTGGCCATGAGGAGGGGAATCCAAGTGGGTTCCAGGAACCTGGCAGCTGATGGAAAGCAAAGAGAGAGAGAACAGTGATTGATGGGCATGGATGAAGTGCATCGGGAGCGGGGAGGGGCCCTGAGTGACAAGAACTGCACGTTTCAGACCTTCCCTGGCTGATCGGATGTAGTCACCCCAGCCCAGCAGGCAGTGAGAACAGTGTCTCACGGTGATTGTACAGTACAAGGACTTGAGCTCAGTTTACAGTGATTTCCCTCCACCATACTTAGCGCAGACAGTAGCAACTGACTGGTGGGTGTGGGGATCTTGCTCAACCCCAACTGTACTAATGTGATACCTGCTGTTGAGGGGGCGGGGGTGTCTAGAAGGACTTTGGCATCATTAGTCTAAGGCTGACATTCAGCCAGGACACACAGAATGGCCATATTGTTAATGGTCATCATCCAAATGAATTGGTAGACGCCTGGGCTTACAGCTGCTGAAACATGTTGACTATTACCGCTGACTATGCTCCCATCATCCTCGGCAGCTGATTTGCCATGTCGGGTGTGCGTGTCAAAGATGAGGCAGGAAAAAAAAAAAAGCGAGACGGCTTTGTTCAATCCCTCACCACTTTTAGAAAGCAATCTAGATGTAGATCCTGTGAATTTTGGGGTTTCCAGAACACTTCAGGATTTTGTTCCAGATGAAGCTTCGTTGTCCTTGGGTAGACAGTACCTGGTTCTAAGTAGGTAAGAGATTAGACAATGTGTGAAGTATATTACTTTTCTCACTTAGGACACGTTATTGGAATAACTTGTCTGTCAGAATTGGCTTAAGTAGGGCCCCAGAATAAAAACCAGTTTTGAAATGTTAGCATTCCTGTTAGCAATCATTATTAAACTGTCTAGACTATATAGAGTCTAAGACTTTTCTTCTAGACTTTTGAAAAGATTATACATGCCTTAAGGTGGCAAATATCACATAAGGGAAAATAAGTTTGCAAAGTGAGTAAGAGAAACTCACTCCTGGCTCCTGGGGGTTTCTCCTTTATTTGCACATAGAACAATCCACTCCGGGCTCAATACGGAGCCGGCTTCAGATTCTCTCTCCTCCCCTGGCTCATTCTCTCTCTCTCATTCTCTCAAATAAATAAACCTTTAAAAAAACATTATGAGATGATCTCTTTCATGGCTTCTTGTGACTGCCTTGCCCATCTTTGAGGGCAGGGAAGATCTTTTAACTTCTACCCCGAGCCCCTAACACACAACGACGAGGGAGGGGGACAAGGAGAGAAGCAAGAAGAGAAGAAGGGAAGGAAAGAGGGAAGTGGAACAGGAAACAAACCCCACTCAGGGCTTGCAACCTCTAAAGATCTTCATCCAGCTCCATGATGAGGGTGAGTTTTCTGCTTCACATGTCTGAGTTTTATATGTTAAAACTGCAGCTTGAAATCAAATTACAGTAATAGTTGTGCACTTAAAAACAAGTGGATTTTATGGTTTGTAAATTGTACCCCAGTAACGTTGTTTGAAAATATTGAAGGAGCACCCCATGGTGAGCCAGCTTTCACATGCTGTCAATGATAAGCCAAGGAAGCATATTTAACCAAACACATTATCATCCTTCCTAATAGATGTTTAAACCAAATTGATTTGTGTGAAATAGCAGAAAACATACATATATATCTATGGGTCTCTGTCCCCAGGTCCTGGCACAGAGCTCCTGAAACCCTTGTAATGTCCTAAGTGATAAGAGCACCAGGAGCATCATCTATTCTAATAGTTGGCCTTTGACCCCAGTTCCTGACACGGAGTTCCTACACCCCTGAGAATTTCCTGGGTGATAGGAATGTCTTTTGTTCTAATGAAGTGGCTCTCGGTGGGCTCCTTGGGTGAGTGCCGATCACCAGAAAGACCAGACTGGGATGAGAAGCTTGGGATGTTCAGCCCCATTTCCCCTTCTCCAGAAAGGGAAAAGCAGCTGGACATGGATTTAATAAATGGTCCTTCATGCCTGTGTGATGAAGCCTCCATAAACATCCCCAACGGACAAAGGGCCGAGAAGCTCCCAGCCCCTTCCCACCTTCCTTGCCCTACGCATCTCTTCTATCTGGACGGTCATCAGGATCCTTTATCATGTCCTTTTATAGTAAACTGATAAAGAATAAGTAAACTTTTCCTGAACTCTGTGAGTCACTCTAACCGATCAGTTAAACCTAGGGAGGAGGTGATGGGAACCTCTGTTCTATGTCCCATCGGTGGTCGGATGCACAGGTGACACCCTGGACTTGGAATCGGCATGGGGGACAGGGCAGCAGTGTTGTAGGACTAAATCCTTAACCTGTGGGATCTGCCCGTCTTCCAGGTAGTGTCAGAATTGAGTTAAGTTGTAGGACGCCTAGCTGGTGTCACAGAGCATTGTCTGTTGTGGGGGAAAAAACCCCACACCTTTGGTGACCAGAAGTGTCATGAGCCTGAGATCACGACCCAAGCTGAAACCAAGAGTCTGACGCTTAAGTGACTGAGCCACCCAGGTGCCCCAAGATCATCACATTCTTTTGTGGAAGGTCATCCCTAATAGAAGGGCTGTTCCTGGTATTATGGGGTCATCTTTATCTCAGAGCCTCCCAGGTTCTCAGAGGTCTAAGGGCCTAGGCCAATAAAACATTTGTTGGGTGCCTGTGCTCGATGCTGTGGGTACAAAGATGAGAGCTCATCCCTGTCTGCATTTAAACAGCTTTGCTTCAACCTCAGGTGAATGTTTCTGGTCTGACTGACCTTGCGACCCAGTCCTAGTATCTCAACCTTTGCCCGTGGGAAGTACAGACCTACTCTTGTGCCCCGTCAGATAAGGGCAAGTCTTTCCCCGTTTAGGGCCTGCCTCGCTCCCTCACTTCCTGCAGCATGCTCCTGAAGGGGCACCTCCTCACCGGGGGCCCTCCCTGCCCACCCAACTGAAATTTTAGCCTCCCTCCCACTCAGAGACTTCATCACCCTCCTTCCTGCTTGCTTTGCTCCCCTTTCCCTTTTCACCCCCCCCCCCGTCACACAGTTTATTTTACTTATATTCCTTCTGTTGTATGGTCTCTGCTTTCTCTTTTTTTAAAAAAGATTTTATTTATTTATTCATGAGAGACAGAGAGAGAGAGAGAGGCAGAGACACAGGCAGAGGGAGAAGCAGGCTCCCTGCAGGGAGCCCGATGTGGAACTCGATCCCAGGACCCTGGGATGACAACCTGAGCTAAAGGCAGATGCTCAACCGCTGAGCCACCCAGGTGCCCCTCTGCTTTCTCTTCTAGAATGTGTGTTCTGTGAGGGAAGGACCTTGGGTCTGTTTTCTTCTCTGTTCTGATCCTGGGGCCAAGTTCCTGGTACACAGTCCATACTCCAGGAATAATGTGTTGAATGAATTCATGAATACTGATCTTTATCTTGCTCCCCGGTGCCGGAGCCCATCCCAATCACCCTAGTTCTTCAAGACCTGGGACGCTGCCTCGGGCCCATCTCACTCCCACTTGGTGTGAGTGGGAGGCCAGGAGCTCCGGCCACGCTGCCCGCCGGCCTGCAGCTCCGATCACTGCCCGGCTGCAGCTGCCCTGCTCCCGGGACTGCCTCCCCGAAGAATCTGTCCAGACATGTCATTGCCTGTTTCTCCCCTGACTTGATCGGTTGCTGCCTGCCCCCAACTAGTCTCAGAACTGGCCTATCCCAGTCTGCCCCAGTTAATTAACCTTCTCTACGTGAAGGCTTTACAAGACTGGACGGAAGGCAGAGAACACCCATGATGTTGTGTGAATCAAAATATACCAGCCAGCAGGACTGACTGAGTAAGGATGGAAGTTACCCCACACCAGGCTGAATGCTTGAATCCTCCCAGAGGATTGTTTTGAAAACACAAGAAAAAAGAGAGTTTAAATATTTTGGAATAATTACTGGTCCCTGAAATTAGCTTCTTAAAAGTAGTCTTTAGAGTCACTCTTGTATCATCATAATATTTACAGGCTAAACTGTTCTAGTGAAATTTCGGGGTGTGATAACTCACCATCCTATTCCAAGCTCCTGGTCAACATCAGAGTTTTCAATACTCTCATTAGCTTCTCATTAAAAAAAAAAAAAAAAAAAAAAGCCCTAAATTGGAGGCCAAAAATAAAGACTTCTACGGTCTTCTGCTTCAGGCATACCTGAGGCTTTTCAGACACGCAGCTAGCTTTCACTCCTGCCAGGTGCACAGTGAGGTTACGACTTCAGAGGACAAAAAGACACAGGTTGGCCAAGTGAACACTTTCATTTGGAGCTTAAGAGAGGACTGACACCCATCAAGCTATAAAGCTATAAAGCTGTCTCTTGGTGACCGATTTCTGTAGGTGCTTGGTGACAACACATTTGGAAACACTGTTAACAGGTTTTACTTGTGGAACAAGACAAGGATGGCCAGTTGAGTACATTTTGAGTTTTACTAGGTCATCAGAGCCCCCCGAGGGTTGGCGGGGTTTCCTTTTCATTTTCTTGGCAGAAGCACTTCAGCGAGCTGCTGGGAAAGGTCAGAACGGGAGCTCGCTCTTTGTGGACGAGACAGCAGAACGTGGAGCCGGCTCCGTTCCAGCCGCCAGGGAAAAGGCTGCGAGCTCTGTTGTTGGACTCAGGGCCGCTCGGTTAACCGGGCTGCTGGAGGTCCAGGCACATTGGTAGGCTTAGCTTTACCAGACTCACAGAAGAGAGTTCTGGATCTTCATTCTGCAAGGAAATCCTCTATCAAGGCACCAAGGAGCATGGGTACCACCCTCTGCCAGCGACCCCCCGTCTTCCATTCTTCAATTTTGCAGTCAACCCAAGAGGCAAGGGACCCACGTCTTTACATTTTCTAGGAGGAACTAGTCATTCTAAGCATCTTCCCTCGGCAGGAATTGGGTTTCAGGGTGGAGAAGAAGGTGGGCCCCGTGGGTCGCACCCGTCGCAGAACCTCAGGGCGCGCAGCTCTCCCCCGCCCCGGGAGCCAGGCGGTGGGGCGTCCACTCGGTCTTCCCCTTCCCAAAAGCAGGACCGCTCCCTGCTTGGATGATGCGAACTTTCAGGGGCAGCCAAAAAGTATCTCTAGCGGCGGCGCGGGTGCCAGGGCAGGTTCTGGAGCCGCAACGCGTGGACCCCGGGCCGGGTTCCGGGGCCTCCTCTCGCACCTGCTCGCGGCTCAGGTCCCCGCGCGCTGGGGAGGCCCCGTCCAGGTCCCGGCGAGGGCGCACGTGGGCACGGGGTGGGCGGCTCCTCCGTCGGGGGTGGGGGTGGGGGTGGGGGTGCGATCGCGGGCGGGCGGGCGGGCGGACAGACCGACGTCCAGGACCGGCCGCCGCAGGGGGGTGGAGGGGGCGGAGCCGCCGGGAGGGGCGGTGCCGCGGGGCGCGGAGCCCGGCCTCCCGCCCCACCGCCCTCGGTGCCGGAGCCTGGGCGGCGACACAAAAAGCTCGGGTCGCAGCCGAGCGCCTGGCGGCGGGTCCGGCCGGGAGCGCCGAGGGCGGCGGGCAGGTGGGCGCCTCCCGAGCGGGGCCGGGCGCGCCGGGACCACCCCGCGATGCTGCCGCCGCCGCCGCCGCCGCCTCTGTGGGGAGCGCCCGAGCCCGCTGCGGAGAGAGGTCGGTGACTTTCGGTTCGCTCTCGGCCCCGCACCCCCCCACCCCGGGCCGGGCCGGGGCGGGGCGGGGCGGCGGGAGGGGCGCGCGGGGAGGGATGCCTGCGCCCCCAGGGCGGCCGCGCCGGGGCCGGGGGCGCGGGGCAGGGGACCCGCCGCCGGGTGTGTGGGGCTCCCCGGGGCAGGGGATGGGGGCGGGCCGCGGGGGCCCGGGGAGGGGCTGCGGGGCGCCGGGGCGGGGGTCCCCGGAGTTGCGTTCCTCGCGAGCGCCGGCGGAGTCGGGCTGGCGGCCGGGCGGGGGAGCGGCGCTGCCGGCGGCCCGGCCGAGTCCTCGGATGCCCCCTGGAGCTCCAGCCCCGCGAGCGCGCCCCGGAGGGTGCACGTGCGCGCGCCCCGGCCGCGCCCCCCGCCGCCCCCCCCCCCCGCCCCCGCCGGCCCGGGCGAGCAGGTCCCCACGCCCCAGAAGTTGCCCTCGCGCGCCGCTCGGCGCCCCGGGAACCCCTCTGGGGGGCGGGTAGGGGAGCGGGAGCGGTGGCGGGCCGGAGGTTGGGGGTCTTTTGTGCGCCCCACGTGCCCCGGCCCTGCTCCCGGAGGGCAGCGGCAGGACAAAGCAGGACGCGTGGGGCGCCGCGGGGGGCGGGGGCGGGGCGGGGCGGGGGGGCGCGGCGTGGGGCCGAGCAGAGCGGCCGGGCGGGGACGCGACCCGGGGGCGGCGGGCAGGTGCGCGGTGCGGCGCGGGCGCGTGTGTCGGGGCGGGGGCCCGGCGCCCCGCGTGCCCATAGCCCCGTGCGCTGGCACATCTCGCTCGCGTGTCTTTGCCCCGAGATGCTCTTCTTCGCCCCCTCGTGCGGCTTGCTTCTGGCGGGGTTACACTTGCCGGTGGAGGAGAACTTGGGGGCGGGGGGACTGCAGCGGAGGGGGAGGAGGGGGTATTTATCCCCGGGAGGCAATTAGGCGGCGTTACGCCCCCTCCGCGGCCGGCGGGCCCCGCGCCCCCCCCCCCCCCCCCCCCGCGGCAGCCGGGGACGCCGCCTGGATGCCTCTCCCGGCTGCGCGAGCCTGACCCTTCCTGCGCGGGCTTCACTGCAGGCTGAACAAAGCTCAAGCTCAATTGTGCTTCCTGCTTGTCAGCCTCTTGCCTCCCAAACGCGTTACCATTTCCACTTGATGTCATCACGCAGGAGGGGGTGAAAGGGCCTCGGTGACAGCTTCAGGTAACCCCCAGCAGCCTGGGTAGCCGCCGGGGTGTCTCGGGGTCATTGGGGCCAACGGCGTCTGCACGGGGCCGCTCGGGTTGCTTTCTGCACCACCCGTCGCTTTCCTGCCGGTGTGGACAGCGGGGGGCTGCCGCTGCCTCCCGGTCCTGAGGAGGAGACTGCAAATGCCTCGAAACCTTGCTTTGGGAGAAGTCGTTGAGGGCAGGGGTGCCTTTGGGCTCGAATCCGTTCCCCCCGGTTTGCACTGCTGGGAATTTGGATGCGTGGAGTACGGAGGCAATTGTATCCGGGCTTGGGGTTTGGATAGGTGCCTGCTTTCTTATCTGTAGTGATATGTTTTGGCTTCGGTCTGTTCGTGGCTATCGCTTGTTGAAAAGGTATCATCGTCAGGCCGATTATAAATTTGACCAGCGCTCAATTAGGGCATTGGTCAGATGTAGTAACCTTCTTATGAAATAATGCCTGTCCTGCAAGCCTTCATTGTAATAGTGTTTGCAATCTCGGGAGGGACGTGCCAGCAGCAAGTTACTGGGAGGTGGAACCGAGGGCGGCGGGGAGAGCAGAAAGCCACCAGAAGCAGAGCTTTAGTTAAGTTTCCATTTACATAGCCATGAACCATTAGGCTCTCAGTCTGCATTTTATCTTTAGGTTGTTGGTTCTTGTCCAAAAACTCTGGCCTGCCCCTTTCTTTCCAAGGATAGTTCTGTTTCCATGTCAGCCTAACTCAGTCTGGGGTTATCTTGATGGAGCACAATGAAAACGTCACCTTCAGACGTGTCGGATCACCTTGGCATTGGCATTGTCTCCTAGAGGGCAGAGTCCTGGCACCCCGCACGCCGAGCCGGGAAGGAGGATGCTTATGGAGGTGGACTCAAGGTTTATCTTGTAGGAAGAAGGGATCACTGAGGGCCCAAGGCTCCTGGTGCTCTCTCTGGCACTGCAGCAACAGCAGCGCTGTGTCTATGGCAGGCTGTCCCCTCGCCATCCGCCCCCCCAACACCTCTGCACCCCCACCCCAAGCCCTTGAAAAATAAAATTAAAAAACTTGAAGGGTTTGTCATTCACCTCTAGGGGAGTCCTGAAAGGTGACTTTACAAAAGCCCAAGTGCCACTGGCATGTGTCCTTCTACTCAGAGCATCCAGGAATCACTAGGAGAAGTAAAGGAGTTAGCTGGTCCCAGCTGAGACAAAGACCGCCGCTTTGGGAAGAGCAGATTTGCAGTGGTGCTCGGATAGAGGTATTTTGACAAGTAATTTTTTTTGTCAGCAGTAATGCAGGGTGTGTGCTGTGTTCCTGCGAGAGGAAAAGCCACGTGATGGGATAATAAGGAGTGTAATAATGCAATAGAAACAAAGGGTGTGGTTTTTTTTTTAATAGAAAAAATAAATACCTCACACACAAAATTCCACATGGGAAAACAGCTGCCCGCACATGTAAATGCACGTCCAAGAACAAAGATAACCATACAGCAGCGTTAGGCTTCACTGTGGCTGTAGACTGTGTGCAGTAATAAATCATAATAAAGTGTTGTATTGATGCTTATTTTGTTTTTTTTTTTAGGTGGAGGCTCCCCACCCCCAGACGTCTGCCGTAGTGTGTTTAGCTGTGGGTTGGGGGAGCCCAAAGGGTTGTTAGACCAACCTTTGCCTCCAGTGCCCGAGTCCTTTCTCCACTATTTGTTTAATTCATTCAGCAGATGTTTATCAAGCACCTGATAAATAATAGGCTCTGTGAGAGATGCCCAGGGGTGGGGTGCGGGGTGGTGCTGTCTGGAGACATAAATATGAACCATCTTCAGGGAGCTTATTGAAGACCTGATTCTAATTAAGTTCCATGGAAGCTGGGGAGAGAGGAACAAAGGGTGGTATTGGACTTCCGAGGGAGGGGCATTGGATTGTTGAATACCTCTTTCATCGGGGAGATCACTACTTCCTAAGTGACTGGACCTGTTGTCAGAAGGTGACCTTTTCTTCATGGTCTTTAAACTCTTCAGCTGAATTCCACAGGAATGTTTAGATTTCGCCATTGCTGAAAGGTCATTCTGTTTCGTTCCTTATTCCCTCAGAGTTGCTTGAACCCGTCTGTCCTGTCTGAAACCCTCTGCATTTCAAAGAATTACTCGAATTTTGAAACAAACTCTGCTTTTTTTTTTCTATTATCGGACTGAGAGAACAGCTGGGGGAGAGGCACTTTTTGCAGGCTTCTCCCTTTTTCTCCACAGTGATGTTATTGGCAGTTTAGGTTCAGTTATGCTGCAGTAAGAAATCACCTCCAGATCTCAGTGGCTAAATACAATTTCTTTCTTTCCCCTGCTGTGTGTCCAGCGTGGTCAGCAGGTAGGCCCTGCTCATCGTAGTCACTCGAAGACCCGAATCAATGGAGGTATGGTCTTGAGTGTGCAGTGTGGGAAAGGAAACTGTGGAGGATCTTGCTGTGTGAGTGACATGATCGGACCCAGAAGTGACTTGCATTGCTTTAGCCAGAGCTAGTCCTGTGACCCCATTTCAATCACAGTTCAGTTTCTCTTGTCCTGAAAAAGGGGGCACTGGATATAGGTGAGCATCACTAATGACTGCTACAGGTCACGTGGCCCAGATGAGGTTATAGAGTGTGTTCCCGTGGGGCTAGCTCATGCTTTGTAGACACTGGATATTACGTGAGTATCAAGTGAAAGAATGAATGATAAATATCTTCAAGGCTCTGGTCCTACCCCAACGTGGTATTTACTGATATGTTGGTATTATATTTACTAGCATGATTGTACACTGATCATCAAATAAAAAAAAATTAACAGTGTTCTCTCTTGTTGCCTGTTTTAGTAGTTGTTTATTCTGAAGTGCTAGGGCTGGAGATCGTTCTAGGGTTAGTTCTAGGAGGTTCTGTGCTTAGCATTATGTAATAGAGAGCTGGTACTTACAGACCTTCTTTTCCTCACCATCTGCCTCTCGTCTAAGACTTCCTGAGTTCGTTTGGAACAGCCTGGGGTAGAAAAGGAGTGGCAGTGGGCCTAGTGTCACACGGGGGGGCGGCCTCCCACAGCAAAGATCACAGGGCCACAGAGGAGACTTCACGAGGGGACAGGAACGTGCGTAGGGTGGCCTTGGGTCTCCCCCTTGTTACTCCGATGTTTAGAAAAAAAGCATTTTGGACGAGGGGCATTTTCTGGTCACAGGCTCAGCAGAACACCCAGAGTTCTGGGACATTCATGCTTCCATCAGCAAATCCTGTTGACAACCAGGGTGATAAGTTTTCAAGCCTTCCATGTTGCCTTGTCCCTAAAAATACTTGGATGCTGAAGAATAGGTGTTGTGAGGGTCGGTGGATTAAGTAGTTGGTGGCTCGTAGAGAGATTTTGCTGTAGGAGGGGCTGGTTACTCAAACAGCTCTGTTCATGTTGTGATAAATGCAGGCATGGATTGGAATTTTTAGGATTAGAGAAGTACCTTCAGCCGAAGTGTGGAATTTATTTTTTTTAAAGATTTTATTTATTTATTCATGAGAGACACACAGAGAGAGAGGCAGAGACACAGGCAGAGGGAGAAGCAGGCTCCATGCAGGGAGCCCGACGTGGGACTCGATCCCGCGTCTCCAGGATCACGCCCTGGGCCGAAGACAGCGCTAAACCACTGGGCCATCGGGGCTGCCCCCGAAGCGTGGAATTTAACCGAATAGTATGGCTCTGGCTCAGGGATCACCTTGCTGAAGCCACTTTTATAAAGCAGCTCTCCCTAGCCAGGTGGTAGGGTGGGATGACAGCGGGCCCGAGTCACAGTGACTAGGGGACTTCGAGTCACAGTGACTCGGGGACGTCGGCCTTCGCCTAAGAATGCGGAGGCTGCCCTCTGCTCCCCTCGAGTGACAAAACATTGCACCCCAAGGGAGGGAAAGCTGGAAGCGAGTGGCTGAGAAGCCAGCTGGGAGCACCACCGGGAGCACCACGTAGAGCCCATCGGAGACCCCGAGCCACCCAGGGGGCAGGTTCAGCGGCGTGGGGTTGGGCTGAGGGCGTTAAGTCCAGAGGAACTAGTCTTGAAATCTATTTGAGAAGCTCCAGAAGACACTTCTGTATTATGTTTGGCCTCCGAGTGCCCGGCCCTTGAACTTCATAATGAACTTGGCCGACCAGGTGGGGGACACTTAAGGGGTGAATGAGGTGCCCGGCCGGCCGAGGTAACCTCCAGAAGCCCGGAGGGAGGTGGGCGGGGGCCTTCCTGCTCCTCTCCTGGCTTCATGAGCTACCTGTGTCCCGGCGCCCGCCTTAGGGATGGAAATCACCATTTGGATGAAAAGAATACTCCTTTTAGGTTTAAGGATTTTTATTTTTTATTATAGTTTTTTTTTTTTAAGATTTTATTTATTTGTTCATGAGAGACACACAGAGAGAGGCAGAGACATGGGCAGAGGGAGAAGCAGGCTCCCTGCAGGGAGCCCGATGCGGGACTCGATCCCAGGATCCTGGGATTGGGACCTGAGCCAAAGGCAGATGCTCAACTGCTGAGCCCCCCCTGGGTGCCCCATGTTTAAGGATTTTTAGGAAAATTTCTGGTTGACTTGCTGTCATGGGGAGACTGAAGGCCAGCAGCCTTGCAAGGCCAAGCAACTTGCAGACAAGGTGACTTGTTTCTCCTTTGGGTGGTCCTTGGAGCCTGTGGTTTTCTGGCCTAGAGCCTATGTGGCTGCTGGAGACCTGGAGTCCATTTGTTTGGTAGAAATTTTTTTGGGGGGCTCCCATGATCTGCTGGGAGCGGAGGCCCTGAGTAGGGCAGGACGCCTTCTTTCCACTGGATCCACTTCTTCGTGCACACAGGAGAGTCCCTGCGAGCATCCTGCGTGATAAAAGCTATTCTGACGTCACACAGGCTGCTGGGCTGCCAGACTTCACCAGGGAAGGTACTGACCCAACGCAGGGGGGCCGCTGGGAGGGGCAAAGATGTGGGGCCATGGTCTGTGCTGGGATTTTTCTTTCTAGTCTCTCTTTCCTACCTTCCAAGGAAATGTAACTTCCCAGCCTCGCTTTCCGTTTATAAGCCCGGATCAGCACGCTTAAGACACTCCTCACTGGGGTTCTACAGGCATTGAGGAGATTTTGGCAAAAGCACTGATAGATACCATGGAAATAGGGAGCATTCTATTTTATTTTATTATTTTTTGATTTTATTTATTCATGAGACACAAAGAGAAAGAGGCAGAGACACAGGCAGAGGGAGAAGGAGGCTCCATGCAGGGAGCCTGACATGGGACTCGATCCCAGGTCCCCAGGATCAGGCCCTGGGCCAAAGGTAGTGCCAAACCGCTGAGCCACCCGGGCTGCCCCATTTTAAATTTTTATTTAAAAGATTTTATTTATTTATTCCTGAGAGACACACAGAGGGTGGGCAGAGACACAGGCAGAGGGAGAAGCAGGCTCCATGCAGGGAGCCTACGTGGGACTCGATCCCAGGTCCCCAGCATCACGCCCTGGGCCGAAGTTGGCGCTTAAACCGCTGAGCCACCCGGGCTGCCCAGGAGCATTCTTAATAATACTGGAATTGTGCTGATGAACGTGTGAACTGTCCCTCTCTAGTGACAGTTCCTCTGTCTCCCTCCATTTCCCTTCCCTCCTGCCACATCCCAGCTGAGGACTTTATTTCTCTCTGGACCGTGAGTGGGTACGTTTACCTCCTGGCTTTCCCTCCACGGTCCCTGTTACGATGCTGATACCCTGAGGACAGTGGGCCATTTTAGCTGTTCATTCTCTCCCTCGATACTTCTCAGTGGCTTCTGTCTTTTGGGGATGCAGTTCGTATTTTGTAGTCTTCCCTTGAAAGCTTTCCCCACCTGGACCCAGGCTTCCTGTCCATTGCTGGCTTGGGCTCTGCCCGACTTTAAAATGCTACATTCGCTGGGCTGGTTAACCCACTCTTTCCCAGAAATGCTTTGCATGGCTTGATTTAAAATTCTGGAATATTCTGTGGCCTACAACATCCTCTCCCTATACTCTGCTTTATTAAAGGTGTGACTTGGGTCTTAAGTCTTCTAAAAAAATGTTAATTCTGTTGCTTTAGCCCATAGCAATCCTTTGCTCCTCCAAAGTTCTCTGACAGAATTGCCTTCATCTCTCATTTTGTTCAAGAAAGTCATTCATTCTACAAAGGGCACTTATCATACATAGATGGCCTTGTATTATCACCTAAGATTGAGGGGCCCCCTTCCCTCCTCCCTCCCTCCCTCCCTCCCTCCCTCCCTCCCTTCCTTCCTTCCTTCTTTCCTTCCTAGATTTGGTCTATTTATTTGAGAGAGAGAGACCAAGAGAGAAAGCATGAGCAGAGGGGAGGGGCAGAGGGAGAAGCAGACTCCCCACTGAGCACGGAGCCCAACATGGGATTGGATCCCAGGACCCCGTGATCATGACCTGAGCCGGATGCAGATGCCTAACCTGACTGAGCCACCCAGGCGCCCCAGTCTTTTTCTGTTTACCTGCAAAGAACAGAAACCCACTCAAACTAGTTCACAAAAGGATGCGAATGGAACTTTTCTAGTCACTGCTCAGCTGGAGGAAAGGGTGAGGAATCCAGTTTCCTCCAAGGGGGCCTTGGAGCTGGAGGACGTAGGGACTGAAACCAGGAAGATCTCATTTCTCTTGCTCCTTGGAGATGAATACTGGATGAGGTTTGAACCTATTTTGTATTCCCCACCATGTGTGTACAGCATAAGGGCTCAATAAATACTCAATCATTGATGAATCTTTGACAGCACAGAAATGATTTTGACCTACAGTGATAAAGGAATTATAGATGCTTTTGGCCGTAGACTTAAAAGGAAGTTAAGAAAGAAACTTCTTTTTCCTGATTTCATTTATTTATTTGAGAGAGAGAGAGTGAGCACACACAAGTGGAGGTGGGGGGGGGGGTGCGTCGGGAGGAGAGGGAGAGGGACAAGCAGACTCCCCACTGAACGCACAGCCCAACTCCAGGCTCTATCCCAGGACCCTGAGACCATGACTGGAGCTGAAATCAAGAGCTGTCCACCCAAACGACCGAACCACCAAAGAACTCAAGGGGAAACTTATTTTTAAGAGCTTCCCCTACTTGCATTAATCGTGATTAAATATTGGATCAAATGGGAGTTGCCAGGCTGCAGGTGCATTTCAGTGGTTGGGAAGTGAATCTTCTTGTTGAGGGTCATCCCTCTAACAAAATGAATTGTTATTGGTAGTCTGTTTTTCACCCTCAGTTTGTCTGCTTCTTCCAAAATGACAGCACAACGCACAAAAACATCTTCTCCTTGGGGACATATGGGACTTTACATCCCACAGTCTCAAGAAGCAGACTGTGCGGTTTGGGCTTGACCCCAGTGGATGACAATTGTCCACCACTGGCTGGCATAGCTCCCCTCGTAATTAGCTTGTAGCCATAAATGCCTTTGTGATAGACATCTGGTTTGCTCTACCTCTTTTGATTTTGGAATATTCATTCACATGATAGAAACTCTAACCCTCAGAATGCTTGATCATTACTAATGGCATTATTATGAAAGAGGAAATGTGTTTAGCTGCTTGGAGAGAATGGCCACGAATACATTAACATCAAAATAATGTTCTCAGTTTGAGGGATAATGAGTGGAGCTGAGATAAATGTCTCAAAAACAAAGTATTTGGTGTGATAGTCTTTTCCAGTTGTATTGCTCTGGGCTGGGTTTGTAAATTGCTTCCTTACAGATTAATATGAGGTTAAAGGTGGTTGCAGAGAATGTGGATGGATCTCTGTACCTTGTTTAGAGAAAATGCCCTTTTGTTGCATGAGACATAAGGGCTATGGTCATTTTAAGTGAGTAATAGCTAATTCAACTACATAGGTAGAGAACCACCTTTATTAGGGGTAAGTGCTTGGCCATCTGGTCCTACTTCGTCATGTTAACACTTAAGAAATCTAAGGTAGGAATCCATCTAGTCACCTCTGGTGATGGGTAAAATAGCATTTGAAACACTGAGAATCAAAAAAAAAAAAAAGAAAAGAAAAAAGAAAAAACAATGAGCTGAACAAAAGAAACCCTGAGAATCAATGATTTAAACTCCATATTAGGTGTAACATCATATAAAATTTATTCAAAAATTCAGCGCTTACCATTTGCTAAGAACAATTCTAAGTAAAATCCTTGCTTTGCCTTAGCTTAACTTACAAACTTCTAATTAATTTGGTTTTCTGCCTTTTTATTTTTTTGCAATGTCAAAGCTAAAAGGGAATAGAATAAAAAAAATGTATCTGATACTGTTCTCTCTCAATTCTTGATCTGTTACCATACATACCCACCTTACTTGATCCTCATTCAACTGAGTGATGAAAAACATGGAATTAAAAAAAAAATTTATTTGTTTATTTGACAGAGAGAGAACGAGAGTGCATAAGCAGTGGCAGGCAAAGGGAGAGGGAGAGAAGCAGGCTCCCCCCTGGGCAGAGAGCCCGATGTGGGGCTTCATCCCAGGACCCTGGGATCATAACCTGAGCCGAAGGCAGACACTTAACTGAGCCACCCAGGAGCCCCCCAAAACATGGAATATTTGAAGCAAGATGGGTTCGGGTTCAAGTGTTGGCTCTGCCATAATGACCTTGAGTAAACAAAGTCTGACTGGGCTTTGGTGTCTTCATCTGGAGAATGGAGGACAGTCAACCTCATTGAGTTATATGAGAGTAAGTTGAATCATTTACATAAGATGCCTTAGCATATTGCCCTGTGCGTTGTAAAAGCTGCATAATGGCAACTATTATTAATGTCCCTTTTATTCAGCATCTACCACCCACCAGTCATGGTGTTGAAATCTGGAAATCTTGGGATGAGTAGCTGTGCTCTAAACTGAAGAAGCTCTTTAACTAGCCACGAAGATAACCACGTCCAAATAATTACAGCCTTTGGCATTTTTATGAGGATATGCTTTGTATGTCATGTCATCGGAGTCTTGTTGTTGGAGAGTCTTTGTAAAACTTTGCTTAAATGGTGTGGAGTTTAAAATGATAGGCCTTCTGGGGAAGAAGCTGGAGGATGCCGAAAGGCTCTGGGACAGCCTGCAGGCGATCAGGCCTTCTTCCTCAAAGAGCACCAACCTCCTTTCCTCCGTGGCCTCACTCCTCCCAGCCAAGGCAAGGGTCTGGTTTCTTGCGGGGTAAGATGACCCACTGACTCCACTTGTCAGGACTATGAGGATACCCAGGTTGAGGGGCATTCTGTTTTAAAACCAGAACAGTCCCAGGAGACCCAAGATGAGTTTAAGGGTTCTCTCCTTCCTTGTTCTGTGGTTGTTGTTGTTGTTTTTTTTAGCCTCCCGAAGCAGGCTTTTGGACATTCCACATGGTTAGAGATGCAATCACCATCAGAAAAGAGGCAGAAGAGAACAGGACGGAGATACCTGCAGAAGGCCACGTGGCTTTGTCAGTCCTTTGACTTATGAATGTGCTTTTGGGGATAGGATCTTTATTATTATTGTTATTTTTATTAAAGAAGAGATTTCTTTAGCAAAGGCAAGAGAGGAAACTAGAGTTAGACAATATATCCATAAAGTTAAGGGGATCTTTTAAAAATGCTCTTTAAGCTGTAGTATTTGCTGTGCCTGGTAGGGTTGCTGCGCAGGGCTTGGTTGGTACACCATAGACATTCAAGAAATACTTGTTGAAGGAATGGTGGAATTTAATCTTGAGAAATAACTTTGAGAGCTAGGGTCCAATTCAGAGCTGGGTTGCTGCTGATCGTTGCAGGATTTCAGTCTGGTCCCTCTGATGGCTAACTTGAAAATGCATGACCCTGTATCTGCTCTGGGTTCCTCACTGTGCTAATATCTGGAGTGTAATTATGTAGGAGATTTATTTATTTATTTATTTATTTATTTATTTATTTATTTATTTATTTTAAAAATTGTATTTATTTATTCATGAGAGACAGAGCGAGGCAGAGGAAGAAGCGGGCTCCCTGTGGGGAGCCGGATGTGGGACCCCAGGATCATGGGCTGAGCCAAAGGCAGACACTCAACCACCCGGGCGCCCGAAGCCACCCGGGCGCCCGAAGCTTATGCTTTTCTTGACAGTTTTTGTTTTTTTCTTCTTCTTGATGGAACCATGTGACACCAGCCGATGAGTCGCCTTGTCTTTTGTCTGCAGCTGGGATGCTTCTGGAACGTGCACGTGTTGTGAACCTAACGGTTGTGTGAAGGGAGTGCTTGTGTACACAGTGCCCAGTGCGTTCCTCCTCCGGTTAAGGGAGCTTTTTCCTGATGCGTCTGTTCATTCCACGGGGGGGTTGGGAAGGGAAGCGGGCCTAGCTCCATACTACTGAACCCAGACTCCCAACTTGCTGGCATTTTCTCCTCCTGAATCTCCATTACTAACACATGGGATTGAAGGCAACTGATAAGGCCCTTGGATAAGCCACAGATTTTTCTGGTCTTTAGCTGATGGCTCCAATGATAACCCTTTGTGTTCTGTTTCTTTTTGGGAAGTGTAACTATTTATCTGGGGATGTTAGGACCTGCAGCAAATTGCCAGAAACAGTAATTAGTTTGCTAGTTCTGCAAACCCCATGCACATAGCACCTGAGGGCAATTGCTAGACATTTACATCACTCTCTCAACTCGGATTCCTGTGTAATCACTATGCACACCGAGAAATCATATTCATTTCTGTTCCTGATAAGCCAGATTTCTTCAGGGCCTGTTGCTTCACCTGAGAAAAAGGTAAATGGTTTGTCTACGGAAGGGGAAACTCACAAGCAAGCAGAATTCATTTTATAAATTGCCGTTATTTCTACACACAAATGCTAAACATTAGTTGACAGGAGTTAGTGGGGTTCTTTTGTGTTTTTGTTTTTTTGCAGAATCACTCGTTTACTTTTTTTATTTCCCCCAATGGCAGAGTCAGAGCTATCAAAAATTACTTGTTCACACGCCTCCAAGTTTATGTCAAAATAATAAAGTGTTTGAGAATTGCATCTAGGGCGGTCATTCTTCCCAACACGAAGTTCTTTGATTTGCAAGAAAAAATGTCTTCACTACGAAGTTAAAAGGAATATGTTAGATTTTACCCCAGATTTATGACACCTTATTTGTGGAACCGGTCCATGGAGGTGTCAAACCCTCTCTTTAATGTGCTTCTTAAAATAACATTCACAGGAATCAAGGCCAGTCTGGGAATGGAAATTGAAAAAGAGATGCTGTCCGGACAATTTAGAATTCCTTGTAAATTAAGAGGGCAGTGATAATCAATTTTGAAGCATAAATGGGATCCGGCCTCTGTCATCTGGTTGCCTTGGCTTTCATTTTGTTCCTTGTCCTTGACTTGCTGCAGAGGGCAGAGCCATTCGATTCCGTGGCCACCCTGAGTAGAGGTGAATGGGGCTTCATGTAGATGTTCACTTTGGGACACCCCAAAAGTGGGTTGTTCCCCACAGTTCTCAGCATAGGAGGGAGCACTTCTGCACCGGCTGATGCTCCTCTGGGTTCCAGAGTCCACTTCTCTCGGTTTAGCGTCTCCTTTGAGATTCTGACTTGGAAAGAAACAAATTTCTTCCCTTTATGAGGCTTTTTAGTGCTAGGTGACTGGTGTCGTTCGATATAATCTATAGTACTTAACAGCTAAATACACTTTGTTTTCCCAGAGCGGATCACAGCGAAAATGAGAAAAGGAGAGAGAGGGACAACGGTTTGAGGGAGGAAAAGTGAGTTAAGCGACTAGTGGGGTAAATAATTGTGTAGGAGTGTGGTATTTTTTTGAACTCAATTTTAGCTTCAGAATTAAGAACAACTGTTGTTTACATGGTGATATTGACTTCGTAATTAAAAGCATCTTGCCCAAAGCAAACCGACGTTGTTATTAATAATGCATGTTCTACAAAATGACATGGAAGTTTATCAGATGTTTCCCTTCCCAAACTGTGTTGGATTCCACAGTGTATTTCTGGGGGAGGGTGGGGGGGGTAACTATAGTACAGAGATAACAGGTAACGTTTATTATGTGCTTCAGGCTCAGTGCTAACTGCTTTAAGCGTGTTATCTGAGAGGCACTGGATCTGGAAAAGTTAGGTGACTTGCCCAAGGTCATATGGCGAGTCTATGCCAGAGCCGAGATACGAACCTGTGCGGTCTGGGCTCTTAACCGCAGCCTGGGAGCCACATTCACAGCTGGGTTCAGCATTGAAAGAAGCAATAAGTCCTTTTTTATAAGTGGGTTGGATGTAATATAAGCGATCTGACTTCTGCACTGTTCCTGGGAACAAAGATGGGAGATTTTGGTCAACATCTCCCTGAATCAGTGTGATGTTGACTTTGAGGTCCTGTGGTTTGAAAGAGTCAGTGATGAGCTCTGTTGGGAAATTTGCAGTGAGATTTCCGACTATTAGCTGAGTTTTGCCCTGTGCTAACAAGTTTCTATGTAGCTGGGTGATGTGAATTGTTTCTTGAAGGGCCACTTACCTGAAAGCCAGAGTATGTAGCTGCGAGCTTAAGACTTTCATGAATGCACTACTAAAAAAATATTGTTCGAACAAAAAAAGCATTTCTTACAACCCTTCCTCTCCCAGTTTCTGTTTTGCCCTATACCAAGAGGAGAATAAATCCTGTCCTTTCATATTGCCATTCCTTTGTTCACGTAGCTCCTTTTTCCTGGAATGTCTTTTCTTCCTGTCCTTCCCCTTCCCACAAAAACACTTTGTCTTGATGGAAAGCTGTAACTATATGCTTCCTTCCCATTTTACCTGCTTTATGGAGTCGCCTCCAACTATATCAGGAGGAATTAGCTTTCCTTCCATTTGTTCTTTTTTAATCCCACTTTCCTCTGTGTGTGATAACCCTGTATGTGGTTGCCTCCCTGCTCCACCTGAGAATTCTCTGCCTGCAGGGACCTTGTCTTGTTCAGGAGTTTGGATGAATGGATGGAGGAACGAGTGAGCAAATGAATGAACAAACTTGAAATGTGGATTTGTTGGGATTTTTTTGTTGTTGTTGTTGGGATTGATTAGAGTGTATCTTAGTGAAAAACGGTGGTAGACCTGAGCATTGACATGTCATATGATTGTGGTGACCGGAGAGATGCTTATCAGAATCTCAGCATTATTGACATTTGGACTGGATGATCCTTTGTTGTGGGGAGACTGACCTGGGCCATGTGGGGTGTTTAGTAGCATCCCTGGGCCCTACCCACGAGATGCCAGTTGCCTAGTTGTGACAATCACAGATGTCTCCAGACGTTGCCAGTGTCTCCCGTTGCCTCCTGTTGACAACCACTGTCCTAGACTACCTTCCATGTGTGGGCGGAGGGATATGTGACTGATTCTCACCATGGGATGTGTGGAAATGAGAGACTAAGAGTGGGGGTACTTTTCCATATTTGTTCTCTTTCTGGTCTGCTGGCCAGCTGCAGGGGAGCGGGGTAGAATGGCTGGGCTATGCTGAAGCCACTGGATGGAAGAAGCCACAGCATGGAAGAAACCACAAGATGGATGGAAGAAGCCACTGGATGGATGGAAGAAGCCACAGGATGGATGGAAGAAGCCACTGGATGGATGGAAGAAGCCACAGGATGGATGGAAGAAGCCACTGGATGGATGGAAGAAGCCTGAATGACTGCGTGAAGCAGAACCTTGCTTACCAAGCGGCGTTGGAAGAAGGCCTGAAGAAGAGGTTACACCATGTATTGTGTTAGGCCATTGAGATTTGAGGGTATTTGTTCTGGCAATCAGTCGCCCCTGCCTAACCTTCCCTGACATTTGGATGAAAGACCTCGCAGAAGCTGCCATGCCAGTATTCCAGGTCGTGTGAAGTAAAAACACACATTCGACCATGGAAAACGGGACGAGATATTTTTGTTTGTTCTTATATAGCCTCAGCCTTAGTGCTAGAATTCTTTTAATTTCTGTATTTCGTCAGAAAATAAGATGATGGTAATTGTGAATTTGTTATTATTCCACTACTCTGACATGTGAATAACAAGCAATTTTGAGCTATAAATAATTTTAGTGAAACGTAATAAAACATCAAATGTTCCCTAGCAGGTTTCACTTCACCGTGTATGAATATGCGCCTGTAATGCAGGTTCAAGTTGAATACTTGTGGCAATTTATGTATAATGCATTTTAACATTTTGAGGGGAAAATGACAGATGTTGATACCCTAGAGTCACAGCTGTTCCCCACACCATTAATTAATAAGTCACTGTATGATGTGATGGGCTTTGAGACAGACTCTACGTGCATCGTCCAGCTGGATCCTGTGGCTTAGTGTCCTCTAAAAATCTGACCCCTGAAGCTTGCTTATCAGGCAAATTCAGTGCATAGTTCTAGATTTCTTTTGCAGCAGTGAATTGTATCTATGGTTGTATCTGCACAGAGCCACTGGCCAAAATGCCTAAGTCCAATGGTTTTGTTTGGCCCCCATCTGGATGACAACAGCAGGGTTGTTTGTGGGAGACAATGGCTGTTTGTGGGTGAGCCCTTGGGTGGCTGAAGGCTTTGTGTGTGACTCAGTGGTCGAGGTGCCTGCTCTGTTTGCACAGCATTCAATCTGTGGTGCAAAAAGCCACCCCGGTGATTTCACCGACCCGTCAGTCAGTCAGAGAATCCCTGTCAGGAAGTAGAGCAAATGTAGATGGACCATACTAAGATGGTAATGTCTCCTTTTTTAGTAAAAATCCTGTTAGGCATCTTAACTACCAAATATGTGATGCTTGTGTTTTTTGTTTTTGTGGTTTTCTTTCCCCCAGATAGAACATTTTCATAGTAATAAGACTAGTGGCATGGGGACGCCTGGGTGGCTCAGTGGTTGAGCGCCTGCCTTCAGCCCACGGTGTGATCCCAGGGTCCTGGGATCAAGTCCCACATTGGGCTCCCTGCATGGAGCCTGCCTCTCCCTCTGCCTGTGTCTCTGCCTCTCTCAGTGTCTCTCATGGATAAATAAATAAAATCTTTAAAAAAAATAATACCAGCGGGATGGACAGCACCAGTTATATATATGCCAGGCTCTAAGTGATTTTGCATATAGTGCGTGCATAATTCTTACTACAGTCTGAAAGGGGAAGCACTTTCAATATCTCCATTTTAATTTGTCGCTTTACAAGAAATGGAGGCTAAATGACTTGCCCAAGGTCATAAGTGAGTAAATGCCAGAGCTTGGATTAGAACTCAGCCACCAAACAGCTCCAGAGTTGATGCTATGAGCCTCTGCAGTATGCTGCCTCGGAGTCTTCATTCTGTTCCGGAGACTCCTTTTCTCTGAGATGTTCTGTATCTTCATGAATTCAGTGAACATCTGTATATGATGGTTAAAAAGAGTTACTGATATTATTGCTTTATTTTTGGATTATTTGAGCATAATTTCCCAATTTAGCTGTCAACTGATGCTCTTGTGTCTTCCATAACTCTTGGCACAATGCTTCCGCATAAGAAAGCACTAACTTAGCACGTTGGTTTGATTATTTTCCTACAGAGATGCTGCTTTAGGAGGTCACCTCCAGAGAAGTAAGAATATGAGTACCCAAGGAACTCACATGCCAGGTGGTAGTGGATGAAGTGGTACTGGAATTCGGAGGGGAGAGATTCCTTCCTGCTAAACGATTTAAAATGGCTTTGTGGGATCCCTGGGAGGCGCAGCGGTTTGGCGCCTGCCTTTGGCCCAGGGCGCGATCCTGGAGACCCGGGATCGAATCCCACGTTGGGCTCCCGGTGCATGGAGCCTGCTTCTCCCTCTGCCTGTGCCTCTGCCTCTCTCTCTCTCACTGCGTGCCTATCATTAAAAAAAAATAATAATAAACATAAAAAAAAATAAAATGGCTTTGTGCAAGAAGTAGTATTCGACGATGCTCTTGAAGCATGGGTAATAGTCTGGACACGTGGGTGGTGAAGTGGGCAGCAACCAGGTGGTAGGGGAGGGTGGATTTTGTCTTCTGGACCACAAATAATGCTTTATGACTACAGCAGGCAGTATGCAAGCCGGACTGGTAGGAAAAGGAATAGAATAGCTGGTGGGAAGGAGGCCTTTGGGATTTATTTGGCAGGAAGTCATTGATGGTTTGGAGGTTGGGGAGCATGTAGGTATGAAGCTGTGCTTTTGGAAGCTTAATCTAGCAGCAGTCAATATGGACTGGAAAGGACAAAGGTGGGGAGACCAGTTGGGGTCCAAAGAAGATGTAATGACAGACCTGAACCCCAGGGGGAGGGCCACAGGGATAGAAAGGATGCATGAATGCAAGAGGCGTTTCAGAGAAAAGATTACTGGAATTTTGAAGGTCAGTTGAATGAGAGGTGGGAGTTAAACAGGTTTTCAAGTCTGGGTTACTGGTTGAATAATAGTAACAAATATAAAATTACATGGAAGCGTCCAGATTTGGAAGAAGTCAATGCTCTTTGGCAATGGCATTTGAAAGAGAGGTCCGAGCTGTACCTTTGAGAGTAATCCACATCCAGATGGCCATTGTGAGTCTGAGGTTGAACCATGTTGCCAAGTGGGAGAGAGTGCCTCTGAGAGCTCTGTGAAAGGACACAGCTCGAAACGGAGGTAGGAACAAGGAAAACAGATTTGTTTTCTGGAACAAAGGACACTTGCATGTATTGAAAACTAAAAGGTAATGTGTGACTTCATATTATAGTGTAGCTAAATTTATGTTTATTAGTCACAAATCGATTATGATTTCTTCTAGATTTAAGATATTTAAAATCTTTTACAGACCATGAATGAAGAGGGTTCCATCAGGGGGCCCTGCCTGGAATATTGGGAACCTGGTTGGATGATGCTCTGCTCACCTGAACTGGTGGCTAGGTCTGCCTCACCGGGCCCTGGGCATACTTAGGCTGGCCTGCCTTCCTCCTGTGGCTTCCTTTAGGATGCCTGCTTTCTTCTTCCTCTGCCCCTCAGTTCCAGTCCTTTGGTACCATGCTCAAAGCCCATCTCTGAATTCCTGATGATGCAGACCTTTGCCACCTCCTACACCTTCAGACCCAGTGTAGGGCTGGGGGTGGCCAGCTGCTGAGTGATGATGCATGTGGCTTGCGTGAGGGCCATGCCTACCTTACGCATCTTTGCATCTAGGGACTTGGCTTATTTTTTTTACCAGTAAATGTTGTCATAACCTGTTATCTTATATCTACAACTGGCTCTTAATCTCCTTAAAGACTGTGATAACTAATACTTTTTTATAATCCCATGCTATCTTGCATATGGTATCTTCATGCTACTGGTCGGTTAATCATCGAGAAGTTTTCTTTTTGGGGGCCACTGCCTTGGTAGCCGAGTTTTGTGTTGGCAATCAGAAGTATGTTACGTTAGTCACCGCTACCAGCTTTGTTTCTATTCTGCTATTCAAAAGACATATTGACTGTCTTGGCTGATTCTTCTCTCTGGCCTGTCAATGCACTCTGAAATTAGCAGCAAAGGGACGGTATTGGGGCAAGTTGCCCTGTAGTTCGGCCTTTGGTTTTGTGGAAGAAGTTGGGCATAGGTTTTCAGGAACCAAAATACACTGGGAGTCCAAGTGGGTCAAATAGTGGAGGCCTTAGTTTTTATATATATATATATATATATATATTTTTTTTTTTTTTTTTAGTTTTTATATTTCTAAAATTAAATATTGTGAGACAAAATTCTCTTAGTATGGCACGAGGAGTGGTCACAAATACACAGAATAAAACTACTTGTTTAGGTAGATTAGGAAAATACTTTGAAGATGGGAGAGGCTTTCATTTCTGTTTGTGAGCTCTGTTTACTAATACAATCTCTGCCCCATCGGCCTCAAAAACTCTAGTATAATCAGTGACAATTAGTTGAGATCTGCTGCCTGGTGCTTTGCTCTAGCCGGTTCCACTGTCTCGGAAAATGAGTCTGCTTTCTCTGGGTTCTGGGAAGGAACTTTATTCCTTCAGAGACTACATCAGGTGGACTGATGTTCAGAACGAGTTGAGTACAATTGGCAGAAAAAAAGCAAACGGTGGGGGCCCTGCTCTTGTACCATATGAGGCCTACCTGTGTTTACGTGTGGAGGTGACAACATTTTGAGTAAAATTTTTTCTTCTTTTCTTTTCTTTCTTTTTTTTTCTCTTTTTTCTTTTCTTTTGTTTTCTTGCTTGCTTAAGTAGGCTCTATGCCCATTGTGGGGCTCAAACTCAGGATCCTGAGATCAAGAGTCACATGCTCCACCTACTGAGCCATCCAGGTGCCCCTTGAGTAAAATTTTATTTTTTTAAATTAAATTAAATTAAATTAAATTTTTAAAAAAGATTTTTATTTACTTATTCATAGAGAGAGAGAGAGAGAGGCAGAGACACAGGCAGAGAGAGAAGCAGAGAGAGAAGCAGGCTCCATGGAGGAGCCTGACGTGGGACTCCATCCCGGATCTCCAGGATCACACCCCAGGCTGCAGGCGGCGCTAAACTGCTGCGCCACCGGGGCTGCCCTTAATTTTATTATTTTTTAAAGATCTTATTTATTTGACAGAGAGAGAGAGAGAGAGAGAGAGAAAGAGAGCACAAGCAAGGGGAGCAGTAGGCAGAGGGAGAGGGAGAAGCAGGCTACCTGCTAAGCAGGGAGCCTGATACAGGGCTCGATCCCAGGACCCTGAGATCATGACCTGAGCTGAAGGTAGACCATCAGGTGAGCCACCCAGGTGCCTCTTCTTGAGTAAAATTTTAAATATTGAATATCTTTGAATGGAATTATATGTTAAAGAATTTCTAACTTTACTTGGCAGTAGCTGAATCCAAAGCATTTTGCAAATCTCTATATAAGCTACCTAACCTAATTATCACAATAATTGAGGAGTAAGTTCTGTTTGTAGCCCATTTTTTGGGGTGAGCAAACTGAGACCCAAAAAAGTTGGTAGCTTGGTCAAGATTATGCTCCCAATCTCCCAAGATTATGCAAAAGGAGCATGCAAACCCTGAATCTGATTAGTAGTAGCATTGGTCCTCCAACCATCGCGATACGGTGGTCCTTCCAAACTTTGCAGTAGTAGTTATAGAAAAGTACACAAAGAAAGCAGCCGCTATCAGAAACAAAATATACTAACAATAAGCGTCTTTATAGTAATTATTTGCTGGCTACAAAGATGAACATGATATTAAAAACGAAATACTAAAACTTTCAGAGTTTTAATTTTGGTCACTGTGCTGTAGTCATAATTGAGTTGTAATTAATTATCTTATTGTGGCTATTTTATTTCTACACTAGAAATTCATCTGGAAATTATGGTGCAACAAATAGCCGCTGGAATCATGATGGTGGTAATTATATCCGTGACATAATTGTGCAAGTATAGAGTAATGAGTTATTTTGAGGGAAGTCCGCTTCAGTGGAATGAATAGTGAATGCTTTTCAAATGTAGAACAGCCAGAAAGGAAAGAGGCCTAATTATGGATTTGTAACCTATAATGGAAATAGGTGAGTTTTCAGGAATATTGTGGAGATTAAAAATTAGACTGCCCAGAGACGTAATTCAGAATTTTTAACCAGATATCACCAGGGTCATTAGTAATATTTTTGGCTCTGGCTGTTCCTTTTTTTTTTTTTTTTTTAAGCATTGTTAATTTTCAGCCTGTTGTTCAGTGAAGCCTCAATTTCTTTTTTTTTTTTTTAAGATTTTATTTATTTATGCATGAGAGAGAGAGAGAGAGAGAGGCAGAGACACAGTCAAAGGGAGAAACAGGCTCCATGCAGAGAGCCCGATGCGGACCTCGATCCCAGGTCTCCAGGATCAGGCCCTGGGCTGAAGGCGGCGCTAAACCGCTGAGCCACCCGGGCTGCCCAGAGCCTTGATTTCTAACATTGGAAGTAACTTAAATCCCCAGATTTGCTGCCCTCACTTGTAGGACTTACTCCCTTTCTGGAGTTTCCTTCACAAGAGGTTTTATCTTCTGCCTTGAGCACCCCCAGGGGTCAGGAGCTTGCAACATCCCAAGTACCTTTTATATCCCATTTTATAGTCAGGAAAAACAGAGCCTGAGTGAGGTGAACTGGTAGACCGAGGTCTAGGGTTCAGAGGTGGGCTTTGTGTTAGCCCTGGCAGGACAGGCTGCGCTGTTCAATACTTCCCCCAGCGCCCCATCCTTTCCTTCTGATAGTCCCCCATCAGCACACCACAGGACCCCTTCAGTGGGATCTCGCCCCACAGGCCTGCAGAGTGTTCATGGTCTTACCATTAGAGATTCATTCCTTGGGCTGTGATAAAAACAGCAGGGGTTGTGGGTCGCTCAGTAGACTGTGGGCTATATCCCTTCTCTGCTCATTCGTCAGCCTTGTGATCCTGAGCAGGCCGTTCTGTGTCCTCATGTAGGACGAGACCAGTAGTATTTATTTCAGAAGGTCATGGAGAAGGTTCCTAAAACTGATGTGGGTGGAAGCCCTTGCGAGGTGTCAGGTGCTGTCTTAAGTATTCCGTATAGGTTAGCTTACTTAATTATCAGAACAACCCTCCGAGGCAGGAGCCAGAGGGTGGCTGCGTCTGGGGTCTGAAGCTGGGACGTAGACAGTTCATTATAAATCTGTTCCTTTTCCTTTTTGGGTTTCATGTCCCTGAATCCTTTGCTAAAATGCGAGCGCCCTTGTGAAGGAAAACAATCACCTCCATAGGGTGTTGTGGTGAATCGCTTGGATCAAGTGTCCGCCAGCCCTGCTGGGAAGCAGGTGCAGATGGGGAGTGGGCGGGCCCGATGGGGGGAGCGTGAAGAAGACCACAGGTTGTAATATCATCCAGGCAGATTGGCCCCACTGAGACGGGGATGGGGTGGTGGGAAGACTGACTTGAGCACGGAAACCAGGGCAGGAGGGGAGGCGCAGACACAGGCCGCGAAGCGCTCAATTTAACCTGGATCGTTTTTGCCTTGGATGGAGCTGGCCCCTTACTTTGGCTTCACTTTTCTTTTTCTTGGATCTGAGGAAGTGAGGTCTCCAAACATGCTGGCAGGAAAATAGGACTTTGGTCCTTACTCCTTTTTGGTTAACCTTAAAAGAACTCTTCTCCTATCTACCTCCTTAAAAAAAAAAAAAAAAAGAAGAAGAAGAAGGAGGAGGAGAGAAAGAACAGTGACATCCCAAAGCAAAGCCTACAGGGAGTAGTGGGGTTGGGGTCATCGTCGGCTGAGCCACAGACCCCAGCCTGGGCTCTGGAGCCGTGCAGAAGGCAGGGCTGGGAAGTCTTTCCTGAAGGGGAAGCAAGCAGGCAGTGGAGAGCCAAGGGCCAAGGGCCCTGACCGCGAGAACACTGCACGCTTTTCTTCCTTGGGCAGGAGAAAACCCGAGCAGGTGAGGTCACTTCATAGAAAAAAGCGGTGTGGGAGACGAGGAGATGAAATGTCTGACATGAAGATTTTTAAAAATGCCATCCGTGAGTGTATTCGTGGTGATAAATCCCATCCTCAGACACTGATCCGGAAAGCCTGTTTTCTCTTTGGAGTGTGTAGGCCAAGCCATGGCTGCAATGACATTTGGCCACCCAGGGCTTCCCGCTACGCTCTGAGCCCCACTCCCCCACTCCAGCCTCTTTATAATCCTAAAAGCAGGGGATTAGTGTCAGATGAGGTCCAGTAAAACAATATTTCTGTATTTCCAAATTATTTCCAAGACCGGGCAAGGTTTTTTAGGAGCAGTGGAAAGATACGAGATGACAAGATACATGATGAAGCCTTCCTTGGGTTGATAGACTTGCCCATGTTTCCTTTCTTTTCTTTTTTTTTTTTTTAGAGAGAGAGAGAGAGAGAGAATGGAAGACACAGGCAGAGGGAGAAGCAGGCTCCATTGGGACTCGATCCATGGTCCCCATGTGGGACTCGATCCCAGGTCTCCAGGATCACGCCCTGGGCTAAAGGTGATGCTAAACCACTGAGCCACCCGGGCTGCCCTCTTTTTTTTTTTTTTTTTTTTCCCCCGTGGTTTAAATTCAGAGTCAACAAGCTCCACACATGTCTCTACCAGAAAATACAAATGCTGCTAGTGAACCCTGGTTACACTGTCACTGTCGTGGTTTCCTGTTCGAAGTCCTATGCTTACAAACTTTCTCATTTCATCTTGCTATCATTATGGTATAGTTAGCAGTTAAAATTTGAAGACCAAGATTTCCCATTTCTGTGGATTTCAGTAATTAGAATTTTGTGGTAGTTGAAATGGTGAAGACCGGGGCTTCCTTTAGCTAGTCCTACTTACAAAGAAATGGAGAACTTAAGATATTCATGGAACTAAAGATTACCTGCAAGGTGTTAGAATGTTCTAAAAAAAAAATCTTTTCTAAAATTTCAAATGCTTATGCAAGACCTGTCCTTTTTATAAACAGTGAAAACTTTTGGTTCTTCTATTTAGGAAATCAAAATAGAGCGGGAACCCTGAGAACCTCAGGTATAGGCAGTCCTTTATCAACCCGCTGTAAGTCACCTGCGAAGCCTCCTGTATGTCACTGACCTTTTCACGCAGCTGCTTTTGTAAGGCCTGCTCCAGACTTTCCTACACGCTTTCCTGCTCTGCCTCTTTCCTCCACATCACTACAGGGCACAATGCTGATTTATGCTTTTTCACTCATTTAGTGGACAACTTCGAAGTTGCTTGTAAAGCCTGTACCTTTCCTTGTGACCTGAAGTGGCTTTTCCGGATGCCCAGGGCAGCTAAGTGCCCTCCAGGGGCAGCTAATGGTGATCGGGCTTTGCTGGCCTCCATCCTGGGCTCTCTGAGCTGACACTGGGCAGCTGTGGGGTCTGAGACCTTGAATAAGCTGGGGGGAGAGAGAAATATTAGAAAATATTTTAAAAATGCTTTTCCCCGGGCTCCTGGGTGGCTCAGTCGGTTAAGCGCCTGCCTTTGGCTCACGCCATGATCCCGGGGTCCTGGGATCGAGTCCCACGTCGGGCTTCCTGCTCAGCCCTCTCCCTCTGCCACTCCACCTGCTTGTGCTCTCTTGTTCTCTGTCAAATAAATAAATAAAATCTTAAAACAACTTTTCCCTGGGAGGAAAACACCCCTGAACCCAGTGTTGTACACCTGCAGTGACACTTGGAGCCCCCCTGCAGTAGTCAGCGGGGGGGCCCCCTCTGAACACCTGTGCTGGCCACAAGGGAAATGGGGAGAGATCACAAAAACCCAGCTCCACCCATTACCATGAACCTCCTTGGGTTTTGTTAAGGAGGCTCCCGCATCCAAATCTCACACCTGCCACCACCCCCTGGGGCCCATTGAGTTTTAAGAAGGTGAGCAAAACTGATTTAATGCTTACTGTGTTTTAGCTAGCATACTAGTTTTAGGTTAATTTTACCTAACAGTAGAGTTGTATTTTTATGTGCATTTTGTGTATTTTCACAGTACTGCGGGATTCCCCAGAGAGTTTGTGTGCATTGGACATTCCTAAGCATCGTATGCAGTTTAGGAGCATTATTTTATATTTTATTTTATTATTATTTTTAAAAGATGTTATTTATTTATTCATGAGAGACAGAGAGAGAGAGAGAGAGAGAGAGAGAGAGGCAGAGACACAGGCAGAGGGAGAAGTAGGCTCCATGCAGGGAGCCCGATGTGGGACTCGATCCAGGGTCTCCAGGATCAGGCCCTGGGCGGAAGGCAGATGCTAAATCGCTGAGCCACCGGGGCTGCCCTATTTTATATTTTAAATGATTGCTGTGAGTTACTGTTCGCTTTTCATGCTGCATTGCTGATGGTATTGGGGTTTGTGTGATGCCCAGTTCATGGTCAGGAATGGGTGCCCACCTGGTAAGACTTTGAATAGGGGCAGTCGAGCCCGCTTTACATCCCTTCACCCCATGGTGGGGGCAACAGAAGAGCTGCAGGGGGTGCACACACTCCTTCCTTAAAATTAAAAAATTCACATGTCTCTTCCCTCCCCCCTCCTGCTGCTCAGAAGCAACCATAAAAACCAGTCTGAGTTGTGGATTCAGTTTGCCATCTCCTTGCTTTTGTCATGAGTGGGTAACTCTTGAGTTCCCATTCTGAAGATTATCTCTTGCTGGTTTGAAATCCAAAACAGGCTTGTTTCGGAAAGCCACTAGCTAGCGAGCAGATAGCTAGGTTTTCTAGCCTTCATGTGGTTGCAACGTTTGAATGCTTGATTGGAAAAAAAATATGCTTTTACAAAGTTCACGAAAGTCCTGCCTTCTCACCCCCCTCTTCAGGGACCTGAGTCATTGTGGGACAAGCCCCCGAGCCTGCTGTTGGGTTTTTTTTTTTTTTCCCTTAGGTGTTGCTGTTGATTTGCTGTAGCACATTCATTAGTTCCAAAGGTTCCAGAACGTCTCACCATGGCCCTGCTGAGCTGTGGGAACCCAGGGGGCAGGTCGGAGAAAAGCCAGAGCTGTGGCTGGGAGAGGAACGTGCACCCCCAGCGTCAGTAGGAAGCCGAAGGAATGAGCTTGGCACTCCAGGAGCATAAAGGCGGGGAGTAGAGACCCCAAAGGGAGACTTGGCAGCTGTCCCGGAGAAGAGGTGGAGGGAAGAGCATGTGCCATAGATTGGAAAAGGTGGAATGGGAGGTAGCTGGAGACGAAGCTGGAAATGTAGCCGAATCCCCAAAGGACCCATAGAGCCTGGCGGCCGTATGGGCCCTGCTCCCTTGGTAGTAGGGAGTGAGTAGAATATTCCGAGCTGTGCTGTGGCCCCATCAGATGGCTCAAAGCCTGGGAAATTGGGCAGAAAGTGTGGGTGTGAATCCTGGCTCTGCCAGCTACTTGCTCTGGAACTTGGGCAGGTATTTTGAACGTCTTTGCCACCATCTCTTGCTCTGCAATATGAGGACAATGAGGACACCTTCCCCAAGTTGTCCCAAGGATAAAGGAGTCACCATATGTAAATTCCTGGCACGGAATCGCACCCCTGAGGGCTGGTGGGGATGTGACCTGCCACGGAGGAGCAGCGCACAGGATGGTTGGCATGCGACACAGCCAGGAGACGGGGGACCTGGTTTGCAGGGCTTTTATGTGATAGTCTGGCAGCAGTTTGCAGAGATGTGCCCTGGGGGATGCTGGTCGCCTGAGTTCTTTTGGAGGGGGGCTGTGTGTGGTCAGCAGTATCCTTGCCTGCTTCTCCTCTGTACCCCACGTCGTGAGCCTGGCCTGCTGGGCGGTGGTGGCAGGAAGAGACACAAGAGAAATTTCAGGAGGCCGAGGAGCTTGGGCTTGATGCAACTTCAGAAGCCTTCTATTATCTTGTCTTTTGGGCGACACGGTGACTCTAGTGCCCCAGTTGTTCTAACGGGTAGATACGTAATTGGATCTCAGCTGGCTAGGCTGCCTTGCAAACTAAAAGAAAATTGCCATTTTTAGTTTTATGCGGGTTTCTTCGGGGAGATGTGGACAGATATCATGGGGATATTTGCCTTTAATTTAAAATGAGTTTCTTTGGAAATCCATTGGATTATACGTCTAAACCTTAATGTTGAGAAAACTCTTTTCCGAGACACGAAAGTATTAGTCCATTAGGAGCCTCTCCGAGGCAGCGGGGACTCTGGGTACGGAACCCCACTCTGGAATGGAGGCTGCCAGCAGGGGATTATCTAGGACTTGGGTTTAGGCAGTTTGCAAAAACAATTCAGCAAAGTCTATAAAGGCAACGGGGGGAAATAGTATTGCTTTTTTTGTGCTGCCAACCAGGTTTGTCACACGGATTAGTAATTTAGATAGGAACAGCCATGAATCACTGCTTAGAGTTTCGCATTTAATTTTATCCTGGAAGCAATTTCCTTTCAAATTCTCGAGCTGTAGTTATCATTAATGAATTAAACATTATGAAACCCAGAGAACCACTAATTCATTTTGAAATAAGTAGACGTTTAAGTCTGAAAAAGAAACCTTACATTTTGTTCAGTGGTGTTTAATATTTTCAAGCTGACAAAATGTGGACTGACATTTCGCGGCTTGGCGTCCCCACCCCGGAGGGGTTGGTGGCTGGTCCCGGGGCCCGTGTGCCTGAGATCTTGGCTGCAAAGAAGAAATCGAGTGTTCTCGGTGGCCAGCGACTGGGTGTTTTCCAGAGGGGAAAGATTAAAATATTTGGAAAAGGCAGCTGATTAGAGTCCCAGCTCTCCGCCCAGAGTCCTTATCTCCAGTGCTTTCCAGCTTAACCCTCTCTGTCCCGTCCTCTCCCGGGACACCTGCCGTCTCTTGGGATAGCCCCCTTGGTCATCGGGGCCGTTGAACACAGCCTGGGAGAGCTCCAGCCTCTCGGACCCTCGAGTCCAGCTCCAGGAGAGCACGTCCCGGTGCAGGTGACCACTGGGCGGGAGCCGCGTGGTGACACAGCAAGTGCTTGAGGAGTGTAGAGCACACGGGGAGAGGGACGCAGACTCCTTATATCCCGGGCCTGGAAGACACGTTCAGGTTTGTTTGTTTTTTGTTTTTTGTTTTTGTTTTTGTTTTTTTTTTTACTCAAAGATACTTGAATGTCAAAAGCTGGCTAGAGAATTGGCAGATTGTGTCTCCATCCACGTTGCGTGAACGCCGCTACCTTCAGAAAAAGGTAAAGGGGCTGCGCATCAAGGCCCCTTTGATTTGGTTTGGACACGGAAGGTGTCTAGCACTTTTGTTTAACTTGTTACTGTTGTTGTTGGTGGTGGTTTTTTTTTCAGATGGGATTTCACTCCCATCTCACCTCCTTTGAAAATCTGCTTTGTCCACTCAAGTTCTTTTTGGAAGGGTCATCTTGTCCATGGGCAGCCCGTGACCTCGTCTGAGCCTCAGTTTTCTTGTGTGTAAAATGGGGATGATAATACCTGCCCTCTTTCTCTGTCACACAGATGGTCGTGACCATTAAATGAGATCATGGATGTGAAAACACCTGTCTAGTACCTTTTATAGTATGGGAGGCAGAGAGGTGCTAAAAGGCTCAGGATGGAGGAAACAGGATTTCCTCCTTCCTCCCCTCCCCTCAGGATCTGATTAGGTCTCACTTCTTAGGGGAGGGAAGGTTCCTCTGAGGGACTCAGGGCCTTGTCTTTCTTCCTCCATTTCCATGAGGTGGGCAGAAGAGGTTTCACAGATATATTTTCTCTTTCTTAGTTGGTGCTGCTTCCAAATCAAGAGGATTTTGTGGGGCTCCTGGGTGGCTCAGTCAGTGAAGCATCTGCCTTTCGCTCAGGTCATGATCCCAGGTCCTGGGATCAAGCCCCCCATGGGCTCCCTGCTCAGCTGGGAGTTTGCTGCTCCCTCTCCCTCTGCTTCTCCCCCTGCACGTGCACTCTCTCTCTCTCTCTCTCTCTCTGTCAAATAAATAAATAAAATTTTTTTTTTTTTTTAAATTTTATTTATTTGTTCATGAGAGACACAGAGAGGCAGAGACCTGGAGGGAGAAGCAGACTCCTCGCAGGAAACCTGATGCGGGACTCAATCCCTGGACGGGGATCACGCCCTGAGCCAAAGGCAGGGGCTCTGCTGCTGATCCACCCCGGCATTCCAATAAATAAAATCTTTAAAAGAAGAGGAGGTATTTGTGACTCCTCAGTTCTTCATTTCTACCTTATATTAATTTCCCAGGGCTGCCCTAACAAAATACAAGGAATCGTGTAGCTTAGGACAACAGAAATTTATTTCTCTGACGGCTCTGGCAGCTGGATGTCTGAATTCAAGGTGTCAGCAGGTGACGCCCCCCCCAAAACCTGTAGGGGAGGATCCTTCCTTGCCTCTTCCAGCTCCTGGTGTTGCTGGCGGCCCTTGGCTTGCAGATGCACCTACTCTCTGCCTGTGTCGTCTTATGACCCCCTTTCCTCAGGTGTCTCCTCTTCTCCTGACAGCACATGAGTGGTGTTGGATTGAAGGCCCTCCCAGTAGTATGACCTCGTCTTAGCGAACTACCTGTACACCGGCCCTACTTCCCAGCAAGGCCACAGTCTCAGGTACAGGGGACTAGGACCTGTGCATACACTTTTTGGAGACTTTCTTTGTTTTTGTTTTTGTTTTTAAAGATTTTATTTTATTTATTTATTTTTAAAAATATTCTATTTATTTATTCACAAGAGACACAGAAACACAGGTAGAGGGAGAAGCAGGCTCCCTGCGGGGAGCACGATATGGGACTCCATCCCAGAACCCCAGGATCATGTGCCCTGAGCCAAAGGCAGACGCTCAACCAATGAGCCACCTAGGCATCCCTTTTTAAAGATTTTATTTATTTATTCATTAGAGGCAGAGACACAGGCAGAGGGAGGAGCAGGCTACATGCAGGAAGCCTCACTTGGGACTCAATCCCGGGTCTCCAGGATCACACCCTGGGCTGAAGGTGGTGCTAAACCACTGAGCCACCCGGGCTGCCCTGGAGACCCTCTTTGATACCCCTAGACACACGCACACACACGCACACACACGCACACAGGTGGATTGCTACTCATTCACACCACAGCTTTAAGCTCCTTTGCAGAGGGGCTGCATTCACCGCCCTGGACAGAGAGGCAGCCCCCCGATCTTTCCAGACCTGCTGGCTGTGTGTCCCCGGTGACGGCCTCGCGGGGTGTCCAAGAGCTCCGCCGCACCTCGGAAGCAGCTCAGAGGTCGGATTAGCACCAAACCACCCTCTCTCGCGCTCTGTTGACGACTGGCATCTCCTGAGCCTGAAACCAAGAAGCCTCGATGGTACCAGTGGGAAGTGCGAAAGGCCTTCCAGTTTTGTTTTTTTTTAAGATTTTATTTATTTATTTATGATAGACAGAGAGAGAGAGAGAGAGAGAGAGAGAGAGAGAGAGAGAGAGGCAGAGACCCAGGCAGAGGGAGAAGCAGGCTCCATGCAGGGAGCCCGACGCAGGACTCGATCCCAGGACCCCAGGATCACGCCCTGGGCCAAAGGCAGGCGCTGAACCGCTGAGCCACCCAGGGATCCCCCCCTTCCAGTTTTATTTGAAACGATCAGTTTTATCAGAAGTACTGAGTTGGGAATTTGGGCAAGTGCATACGGCGGCCCCTCGTATGCACGGGGCCGGGCACGCGGGGGCTCTGGCGTTGTGCGTGCAGGTGGCTGGGACCCAGGGAGCCCCAGCTTGGCCAGAAGTGGGGCTCGGCCATCCCGGGCTGGGTGCCTGACATAACTCGGCAAGAGAAACGTGGTTGCCCCCAGGGGGGTTCGTACTGTCAGGACGAAGCCAGCAGACTGAGTTAGTCCTCGTTTTGCTCCCGTCTTGCCAAGGGAACTTAGGCCCGGTTCTTACTAGAGCAGGATCCTTGGTGTCTCATCTGTGTGTGAAAAGAGTGAAATTTGCTGCATCATGATGTCTGCAGGGCAATTAATGGGTTGCTGTGTGCAAGCCGCTGGCCGACCTCAAGGAAATAGGGGTTGTTCATGAGGACAGCCATTCACTAGCTCTGTCTCCACCAGTAAATGGATTTTAGGCTCAGACGGGGGCGTTTAAATAAGAACATGGTCTGAAATGCAGAGGGTTGGTTGAGGAGCTGCTGGTCTTGTATCTCAGGGCCCTGCCAGGCCCAGGAGGAGTGCAAGAGACTTGCCCTGGGTGGGAGCCCGCCTGCCAGATACGATGGAAGGGCCGAGGGAAGGCTGGAGGCTTGGGGTGTCCCCTTGGGGTGATGGGTTGCAATGGGAAGTTGAAGCAGGTAAAATTGGGGAATATTGCCAGAAGTGGCAGTATCAGGGACAGAGTCCCGGTGCTAGGGAATGGGGTTCAAGGGATGGCAGGTCCAGGTGCTTGGGGGAGGGAGAGGCAGCCAGGGGTCCAGTGAGCTTCAGACCTGAGGGCTAAGGAACAAGAAAGAACGCAAGTGTAGGTAGGGGAGCTGGGGCAGGAAGTCAGGGCTGAGCTGGCATTCTGGGGAGACTTGGGTGGGGCCCCAGGGGGTTGCCCCAAAAGTCCCCACACATCTCCACTAGGGTTAGGGTTGGTCCTAGAAACTGGTGTAGGTGGGAGGGATTCCTTTGTGAGAAACGAGGGCTGGAGCAGCCCGACCCCAGGTTGAGACAGACCACTTCTGGGATGGAGCCATCATCCTCCCTGCTTCATTTATTTGAGTAGACTTAGTAGGCTCAGTAGGAGAAATCCCAGAATAAAGCTTAACTCCTCTCTACCACCTGAGCATAAGCTAGAGTTGTTTTTCCTGCTGCTGCTGCTGCTGCTGTTTTAGTTGTCTCCTTCCTTAAAATCACGGGGCAAGTGCATTATTTTGGAAAACACCCGAACGTAGATGTTTAGATACCTCATGACAAATTCACCTAAAATGACTATTGATGAATGGAGCTGGGACTGCGAAGTGTTTTGTTTTAATATTGCCATCCCCAAACAGAATGAACAAAGCGCCCCCCCCCAGGCCTATGTTTGATTGCTGGCCAGGGCCTAGAAGACCTGAAAATCGTGTGAACTGTTTGCTACTTCTGTACCTGGTCCAAGCAGAATGCGGCCATGAACCATGAGGCCTGGCATTTAAAAGAAATATTTGTACACACAATGGAATATTAGCCGTAAAAAAAAAAAAAAAGAATGAAATCTTGCCACTGGGGACAACATGGATGGATCTAGAAGATCTTAGACTAAGTGAAACAAGTCAGAGAAAGACAAGTGCCATATTTCACTTAGACGTGGACTCCAAAAAATAAAACAAGCAAAAACAGAAATAGTCATAAAAACAGAGAACAAACTGGAGGGACAAGGGGGTTATGAGTTACAAACTTTTGATTATAAAACAAATAAGTCACGGGTATGAGAAGTACAGTGCAGGGAATGATAATGTATGAGGACGACACATATCGTGATGAGCAGTGCGTAATGTATACAATTGTGTCGAATCCCTATGTTGTACACCTGAAACTAGTATAACACGTTATGTCAGTTATACTTGTGTTATAGGAATGTGAAGAAGAAATAGTAGGTTATGAGAAGAACTGCAGTAACGTGTAACAGACCGTGAGGAGCATCCCTGTCTCTGCTTGGAGAGAAAACCCTGTTTGTGTGGCTGTTGCAAATTGGCTTCATTTTGCCAGGACCCGAACCATAATATTCTGAAGCCCAAAAGGGTCAAAAGCAAGGCCCGGACAAAATATGTGGCAGCTTTTGATGTAAAAATTATTTTAGTTTCCCCATGAAAATGAAATCCCCTAGACCGTGTTTGATGTCCTGAGGAAGGCATCGAAATTAGGAGTTTGGTGATCAGGGTTTTTGTTGTGACTCGACTCTGGATGAATCATTTAATTTCCTGAAAGTCTCAGTTTTTCTTATCTGCAAAGTAGGAAATTTCTTTTACACTCTCTTCCTTTTCCAGTATTGGGGGTAATCCATTGAGTAGTGTACACAGCACTGGAAATGGACATATTTTTCAACTGGTAAGTGGGGATGATCAGCACAAAGGTAGAAAGTCAGAATCTCTATTTTATGCCTGTCCCCCTGCATCTTATTTTAATTAAATTCACTCCAGAGTTTTGATGGAAAAATGCTTGTTTTTCCGTGTTTTACTACTTAATTAATCTAAAATGTTACCCTGAGTAATGGCACTATATCTAGACAAGGGCTGTTCCAAGAGGAGAAATTGTGCAGAAGGATGTTTGTAAATAATGCTTAGGTGACACGATTGTGATAATTATGGCTTTTTGAAGATGAGTTTTATAGCAAGTCTTCAATTTTCCTGTCACTTTTTTCCTGGGCTCTCCCACTTAGGCAAGCACATTTGTTTCATGGAACTAGCTGTTCAGGGATCTGAATCCTGAGAGAGCTCAACAGCTCTGTGAATCCACTTTTCATTTGCTGTGGCTAATTTTGCAGACCCTCAAAGAGGAGGAAGATTGCTCTGCTGTCCCCCATCTCCACCCCGAATAAAGAGGTGTAGCAAATCTCCAACTACTCAGTCTCCAGTTCAAATGAATAGCCATCCCTGCATCAGACTAACCTTGAATGCTCTGCCGGACCCTACGTGGCCAGAAGGGCCCTAGTGATGATGCTCTGATGATGCTTTGTGTGGAATTCCCGTCCCAAGAGTGACCACCTCCCCCCATTCCCGTCCATCCCTTCTGTGCCTGTGCTTGGGAGGCTCTGAGTACTGGAGGCGGCATGAAAGTGCAGGACCCTCCTGTAGTTAAGTATAAGACCCTCAGAAGTCTTTGAAATAAACTCTTGGGACCCCCAGGCTTTGAGGCTTTCCCCAGGAGGGGGACCCATTTAATATTTCATCATGTTGTTCTCCAGCTTAGGGGTCTTCTCTAGCTTCTGGTTGTTTGGAGTCTTAACCATCAGTTTCATGATCTTCACTTATTCACCAGCTCAACTGGAATCTAATTGCAGATAGAAGGCAGCCAGTAAACTTTGTTAATGGATCTTTTGGAAGCTTCTAGAGTCAGAATTGGAGGAGCCCTTAGAGGTCATTTTGTCCAGCCTACCAATGAGAACTCAGGCCCGGAGAAGCTGAGTGACTGGTCCAGATGAACGAATGGAGAGCCAGGACAGGAACCCAGGGCTCTTGAACTACCTGGATCTAGGGAGACATGGAGTAAGGAATACTTAGCAGATGTGCTCTCTTTTAGTTAGGTTATATCCAAATTATGTGGATTAGAATGTCCTAATTTTATTTTAAAGATTTTATTTATTTATTCATGAGACATAGAGAGGGACAGAGACACAGGCAGAGGGTGAAGCAGGCTCCACGCAGGGAGCCCGATGTGGGACTCGATCCAGGGTCTCCAGGATCACGCCCTGGGCTGAAGGCGGCGGCGCTAAACCGCTGAGCCAGCTGGGCTGCCCTAGAATGTCCTAATTTTATTACAAGTTTATGGTTGGCTCCTGCTAAACCAGAATTCCCGTGTAATGCTACCTTGTTGTAAAGCTTTAAAAATGCATTGATTTACTTTTCTGAGTTAGTGGCCCAAACTGACTCTTAGATGGCAGGGAATCTTGGTTCCCCTAGGAATCATTGCAAATATTGGTTGTAATCCTATAAAATGATAGCTTCAGAGCATGGATTTGGCATGAATACAAGCCACAGAATATATTCCAGCATTCCTCCTCTCCTCTGCCACATTAGCTTATTTAAAATAAAATATTTTGGTTATTTGAATTATTCCACATGACCTTTAAAACCCTGTTTGCTGTTATTTTATAGTTCTGGAGACAGAGTCAATGAGTTCTCTTAATCCTGGAAAAATCATGTGATTTTCTGATATTATACCACTTGCATTCTGATGGGGTATGGATTTCTCCTTCTCCTTCTCCTCCTCTTCCTCCTCTTCCTCCTCTTCCTCCTCCTCTTCCTCTTCCTCCTCCTCCTCCTTCTTCTCCTCCTTCTCCTTCCCTACCATTTTCACATTAGGTTGAACACAGACTCAGGCAAGGTATAAGCTTGGGAGTGAGATTTGCTTGGCTTGTTTACCTTCTCCCATTGTTGAAGTGGCTGTGATTCAGCACCAGGTTCTTCTCTCCCTGATGTGCTTGGGAGGAGGGGTATGTGAAATCCCAAGGCATCAGTGGAAGTGTGACCATCATATTAGAATGTTCTTTGTGTTGAAAGCTGTACCCACTACTTCCTGATGACCCCCACTAAAATAATAACACGTTCTAGAAGAACGCCATCCGAGCTTCTAAATACACACTACCTCCTCAGTTGAGAAGAAAAGAGAAAGGAATTCTGAATAGGTTGTTTGAAGCAGGCAGGATAAGGACATCACGGATTATAAATTTTTCTCTAGGTGGTTGTGTGTAAGTGTGTGTCTTAGCAAGTTCAGATCGCTTTGCTCTCTTCAAAGTGAGAGCTTGCTTTTTCTCCCCATGTACTTGTGCAGCTCAGATACTTGTGACATTGTAGTCTGTATAACGAATTACTGCCTCAGGGGGTTTGCTGCTTCTTCTGCACCATAGAGAAGGGGTCTGGCTCGAGGCCTGTTTACCAGGGGTAGTGCATGGAAGTTTCTACTTGGCCTGTATTGGCTGAGGAACAGAAATAACGATTGAAGCTGAGTGAAAACACTTACTGTTAACAGTGTGGTGAAAACTGGGAAAAGAAAGTAATATTGCAGACATCACCTTATCGTGGGGAACCAACACTTGTGGCAGAGGGAAAGTGGGACTTAGAGTTATAAGGTCAGATTTAAATTCAACCTTGTCTCAGACATGGGAACTGGTTAAGTCATGCAACCCTGACTTTTAATTGAAAAAATGAGGATGATGGGCAGGGAGAATGGGCATAATGGTGATAGTGGTGACATTTGCTTTATTCTGTGGCAGGCTGAGTAATGGCCCCCCAAAGATGTCCTTGTCCTAATCCCTGGAACCTGTGAGTGTTCTCTTATATGGCAAAAGGAACTTTGTAGAAGGGATTAGGGATCTGAAAATGGGAGAGATTATCCTGGATTATTTGGGTCTGTCCAAAGTAAGTACAAGGGTCCTTTCTTGTAAGAGGGAGGCAGCAGAGGAATATTTGGAAGGAGCCATGGCTTAAGGAACACAGGCTGCCTCTAGGCAAGGAAATAGATTTTCCCCTCAGGGCCTCCAGAAGGAACCAGCCATGCCCACACCTTGACTTTATCCTATGGAGACCGACTTCAGACATCTGGTCTCCAGAACTATAAGAATAAATTCATGTGGTTTTAGGCCACTAAGCTTGGGATAATTTGTTACAGCAGCAATAGAAAACGCGTGTCTCACAGCTCTTGTAATGATTAAATGTGACTTTGTATTTATATATTTATAAACCTCAAAGTGCTGCATAAGTGTTAGTAATTTCAAAATGCATTTTTATATTCATCTAGATTTCCAGGTGAAGGTGGGCTAGCTATGTCAGGAAGACCAAGAGGACAGCTTCCATTATGCAGTGAACAAACAGATTGGGTCTAAAAATGTAAAACCCATGTTATCAAAGATTTCTAAATTGTGAAATTGTTCCTGGTCATTAGGTCAAAAGTGAGTCACTTTTTTTGATCCGGCAGGTGTATGCCTTCCTTTCGGTATTTGTGAGTCTCAGCCTTGCATGAGGTAGAGTCACCGGCAGAGCTTTTAAAAGTCCCAGTGTGCAGGCCTCACCCCAGGACAATTAAGTCAGAACCTCTGCAGGTGGCTCTTGAGCAATGGTATTTTTTAAAGCTCTTCCAAGCTTTAAAAAGCTTGGTAGTGTTCAGCCAAGAATGAGACCCGCTGCAGAGGTATTGTGTATGCTGAAGTAAGATTTTAAATCCGTCTTCTGAGGTCTGATGATCCAGATGTTCTTTTGAGTTTTGGGGAAGATGCTCTTCCAAGGACTGTAGGTTACATCTTTCAATGATATTGACTTCCCAATGTATGAGCTATGGTATAATTCTGGCAAGAAAGGCAAAAAGTATGAGTGAGCCAACAACTCTTGAGATAGATGTTCGGCAAACAGATTGGTGTGCCCCGATGGCAGACTCAGTTTCAGTAAGCAAATACCTTTCTCCTTGTATTGCCCAAAGGTTTTAAAAAGTATTAGTGAGGGAGAGAGAAGAAAGACGTGGAGAGCTTTTCCTTAAATGATTGATCCCCATGAGGATTGAGAAATATTGTTTTTACTCATATTTTGCATCCTTAAGTTTCCAGTCTGGAGGAAAAAGTAATCATTTTGAAATTTCTTCCTTGGCAATCATTGTTGGTAGAAGCTGTGGTCTTTGAAAGTTACCTCCCTGTGTTCCTGGGTGCTTTGAGCTGAGACGTGTCGCCGAGGGCCTCTCTGGGCTGCCTGTCGCTAAGATGGCCCTGGTCTTTGACAGCAGGTGAAGTCATCTGCATTGTGTATGTCACAGGGAGGGTATCGTAGATAAAATCGTTTTTTATAAATCAAAAGATGCTATGCAAATGTTGCTGTTGTATTATCAGTGGGGATTCTGGGTTGAAGTTAAAAAGATGATAGAAAACGCATAGCATAAACTTATTATATTCATGTATAAAAATAGATGAGGGTCCTTATTTTCTGGGTTCTAAGGTAGTGACCAAATAGAAGCACTGTCTGGTACCTCTAGATGGCATGTGATATATTTTTTTATTGGTCATTTAACCAGTTGGGTTTAATTTTCTTATCTATAAATGAAAACATTAATGATTGGCTTTCTTCAGGCTGCCTTAGGTGAATTTAGGTATCCAGACAGTAGGGCAGGACTCAAGTGTAGCTGTGGATGATATTGTTTCAGCTTAAATCTCGGCTCTGAAGCTTACTCTCTGGGGACACTCAGAAAACGATTTAATCTCTCTGTACCTCAGTTTCTGTATCCTTAAAATGGGTAAACGGGATACCTTCTCATAGGACTGTTGCAAGGATTAGGTGAGGCCCATAGAAAACTTGGTACCGTTTCCAGGTGTGTCCTTCCTCACCCTTGAATCTGGGGCAGCTTAGAAGCTTGGGTCAGTGTTTTTTCCACCTTTCTTTCTTCCCTCCTTTTCTCTTCCCTTCAATAAATGTTTATTGGATACCTACTAGAAACTATACCGTGGCTACAGTATTAATGCAGAGTAGACGCTGTGGTCCAGAACTTTAATGGTTTAAAAGTTTGATTTTAAATATTGATACAAAGTGGTGATGGGGGGAGGGACTTGGGCGAGTAAAGCCTGTCTGGTTCTGTTAGATCAGAAATGTAAGACTTCACGTGGCTTATCTGTACCAACCCGACTCAGATCAGAAGATGTTCTTCGTAATTGTGGGTAACAGTAGATGGTCTTGGGGACCAAACAGAGGAAGGTCATTGGCGTGTTGCTGATGTTCTGAGTGGTTCCCTGGGAAGCTGATAAGGCTCTGATCCATTTTGCTACAGAATCAGCCATTTATCAAAGCGAACATGGTAGTTGGGCATTTCTGTGTGCTTGGCACTGTGCCAGCTGCCCTGGGGGGCCTGGTCCCTGCGAGTGGAGCTTCCTGAGTATCTGAAGACTTTACAGTTGAGGAGTGGGGTGCTTATGTAGAGTGAATGCTGGGTGGGAGCTTCAGGGAGTTTGCACCACATCTATGAGCTCAAAGAAGATTTTGGGGTATTTTGTGGTTCATGAAATTGTTTCTTTTTTTAACCCAAATTTTGGGTACCATTCATTCACAAACAGGTTTACTTTGTTGTCATGAATTTAGACTTTTTTCATAGAGAGTAGTCCAAAATGAAATCCTCTGTCCCCAAGATTTCCCTCAGGACATATTGCTTGTGCTTTAACCAAGTCTCTGTAGCTTAACCCTGCTTTTCAGTATCATGGGTTTTACTCTCGATGAGCGCTATTAATCAAGTTCGGTGGTGATCATGATATCCCTTTGTGTTATTTTCTTTTTTCTTTTAGATTTACTTATTTTAGAGAGAGATTGTGTGTGTGCACAAGTAGGGGAACAGAGGGAGAGAGTCTTCAAGCAGATTCCCCCTTGAGTGTAGAGCCCATCACAGGGCTAAGTCTCACGCCCCCTGAAATCATGACCTGAGTGGAAACCTATCAGTCTGACGCTTCACTGACTGGGCCACCCAGATGCACCCCACCCCCCCATTTGTGTTATTTTCTATTCTGCTTGTAAAGATGCAAAAGGAGAATTATTTTAAGATCATAGAATAATTCTGGAGAATGCTCAAAGAAATTTTGTATTTTTACCAATGCTACTTAGAACCACACATGAAAAATGATAATGAGGATTATAATGATGATAATGATTACATTCTGCTTTCAAGTGGTTATTCTATTCCAGATACTACCCTGAGGGCTTTGCACACATATTCTCCTTTTATCACCTGGCAACTGTGTGAGCCCATGCTTTCTTAGTGTTCACATTTTACAGATGAAGAGCACTAGGGCACAACAAGGTTGGATATATTGTCCAAGTTCAAATGGTTCACCACTGAAAGGTCTACTGTGTGACTCCAGATGGGTCTGACAGATGTGCTTTCTATGCTACTGTGTTATTGCTTTGGGCAAAATCCACATTAGGAGGGTGGTGAAGAAGAGCCTCTAGAAGAGAAGGGAAGGGTCTATTAAGTCATTCACCTCCGTATGTCCCTGACAGGTTTGGATGAAGGGTCATTGTATTTAAAAAGATAGAGACACTGAGCTGCTGAGAAATTGAGTATTGCTTCAGGTCACAAAGTAAATCATTGATAGAACTTAATCCAGAACCAGCTGCTCTTCAAACTCTTCCAGTGAAGAACGTTCAGCCTACCTGATTACACCACCTACATCAATTCAAATACATCGATGAAGGAGAGATCCATTTTGTTATGGGTCATCCGAAATCAGAAGTTTGAGAATTTTTTTAATTTGGATTAAATTCTAAAACTTCTTTCATGTTTTGGAAAATGGCACAGGCTTTGGCATCTGCTCAGTGGGTTGTCTGAGTAATCTGACAGATTACTGCCAACTCAGCGGTGAATACTTCCCTTTATGGGGCTGTTGGGAGGAGTGGGCACCTAGAACTTGGTCTGTATTCTCTGCAATTGCTCAGTGATTGATTACTTATTATGCTTTCGAAAGAACTTTAGAAGAGAGAGCAGGATTCTCAAAACTAGTCAAAGGCCCAGGGAAATTCTTCAGGGTCAACTTCAAGGTAGCAGAAATGGAGCTTTTCTATAAAAAAAACCCTCTGGCCATACCACGTAGCAGTTGCATCTCAGTTTTTGTGTGTGGGGTACTAGAGACCATTTGCTTTGGACAGAGGACTTAGTGTTTAGGTTATGAGCTGTTAACCTACCCCACCCCCCAACCTTACACCCAGGGCAGCATTTCCCTGGATCAACAGCTAACAGGAAGTAAGGAAGGCTCCTACCTCTATCCAGGCTCCCCCCCTCCCCTTCTGTGTTCTTCTCCAGACTGGTTAAGATCCAGGATCTCCTCTGGCTAACGGGTGTGCTGGATATTCTCCATTCATCCCTCCAGATCAATCTCCTGTCTCCCCAGACCTTGTTGGGCTGCATCACCCTGCCTCCCTTGCCTCTTGGCTTCAGGTTGGGGTTGACTACTGGCAGGAGATGGTAGGACACAGAGAAGAGAGAAGTCAGATCCCTCCTCCCCTTTCCCATATCCTTGATCCCTCTCCATCCGAGCCCCATTTCCCTCTCCTCCCCACCCAGCTCCTGCTGGGCAGGCCCATTTTCCAGATTCCAAAACTTCAAGCTTTTATTGATTGTGGAGACAGCTCCCTTCTCTTGCCTTTCAGTTCTGGGGTTGGTAGGGGTCTTCTGTCGCTAATCCCTGGCAGCCTGGAGAGGACCCTCACCCCTGCCCAGACCTGCATATGGTCCCTTCCTTAGCTCTCCTCCAACACTCCTCAGGAATAATGTAACAGTGTCCAGCTGAGGTCATGTAGACTGGATCGCTGTGTATTAGAATGGTAAGCGTATGAGTGTTGCTTGCTATTCCCTTATGAGCTTCCAGTTTAGTTAGAGGAAGGTGATAGCAGAGGAAGGGTAGTAATTTATTTTTATTTTTAATTTTTACCATATCTGACATACATACTTCTTTTTTAGGGAATCATTCAAACATGTGGTTGTAATTATTAATGGTCAGAAAAATTACAGAAGCTCAATGTCTCTTGCAAAAATATTGAGAAACCTAGAAAACTTTGATGTAGTGGCAGAGAGAGAGAGAGAGAGAGAGAGAGAACAGAGTCAATAAGATAACCTATTCTTCCTGCCCCCGCCGCCCCCCATAGAGCTTTAGTTGGCTGATGTGATAGAGGCCCAGAGGCAGATTTTCAGTGGAGCATCTGATATGTGCCAGGCACAGTTCTAGATGCTGCGGACGCAGCACCAGATAAGACCTGGAGCTCATGTGCTGGGGACTGAGGGGGTGACGTCAAGCAAAATAGAATAGGTAAGTTACCTACAGTGTTAGAGGATGTTGTGTCTAGAGAGAGATAACCAAAGGGAGAGGGGAGGGGATGCTGGGAGGTGTTGCAATTCGTAAAGAGGCAATCAAGGAAGGCCTTCTTAAGAAAGTGGCGTTTGAGCATAGACTTGAAGGAGGCGAGGAGGAAAGACACAGCAGTATCTGACAGAAGAGGTCGCAGGCCCTGGGAAGGGTGAGCCAGGGGAGGCCCCGGGAGGGGGGGAGTGATGGCACACACACGGGCCATTGTGAGAACTTTGGTTTTACTTCTCAGCCATGTGTGGCTATCCTAGGCTTTGGGGAGGAGTCCTCTGCTCTGATTTTTGTTATAATAGCATCACTCTGGATGCAGTACTAAGAGTAGACTGTAGGGGGCAAAGGAGGTGTGGGGAGCACGACCACCCTATTGTCAATGCTCCTGGGGGGAGAGGGGGTGACCAGGACCACGGTGTGGGAGGGGAGGAGGGAAAAGTGCTGGGATTCCAGACACCTGTAAAGAGCAAAACTGATGGGGTAGGTGGGATATGAGGTTGAAGTACGCCCGGGTGATGCTGAGGGTTTGGGCCTGTGCTGCTGGAAGGATAGAGTTGCGGGTAACTGAGATGGGGAGGACTGTGGGAAGAGCAGATTTTGGGGTGTGTAGCGGGGAGACCAAGAATTCCATCCTGGACATGTTAACTCTGAGAAGTTTATGAGAACCCCCAGTGGTGACCTCAGATGTGTGACTGTTGTCAGTGTTTAAATGGCAATTATAATGTTGCATTTTCAAATTATGTTACCCTCAGTGGCTGGTTTTCTCTGAGGTATGTTTTAAGAAAAAGCGATGTTTCTACCATGGGCCATAGTGATTTTGAGAGAGAGACTTAAGACAGCCTGTATTTTCCATTGATGCAAAGCCGTCTTTGCATCGTTCACAGATTCAAGGGCACTTGTGGGAATTTATTCTGAGCCAAGAGACTTCTGGCACTGTTTTACCAGCTCCTGCGATAACTGCACCAAACCTTTTTTAGAGCAGAGCTGCGTGCGGTGGCACGATGCAGTGAGGGTCTCAAGTCAGCCACAGAAGCAGACCTCATGCAAATGGAAATAGCACATTTAGCAAAGTTCCTGTTTGCTTGTGTGTTAAAACTTTGCTGTCCTCCTAGATCTATTTTTGCTTTTAAATATTATCCTGCTCCCTCGTTCTGGTGCTTTCCTCTCCACTTCTTTTTATTTATTTCTGAACATTCTGTTTCCTTGCTGGCAAGGTCACGTTTGCTCCCAAAGGGAAGTTAGACCACAAGTAGGGGAAAAGAATACCAGTGTTTACTGAGCAGCTGTTAGGTGCTGGGTAGTGGGCTGGATACCTTACCAAGTACCCTCCTGATCCTAAAAACAATATTTTGAGATAGGTGTGACTGTTCTTGCCTGACAGGTGAGGAAATTGAAACTCGGTGAGGTTAAATGATTGGCCTGAAGGCCACGGTAGCTAATTGGTGATGAGTTGAGATTCCAGTTAGTGACTTTCCAAGGTCTCCGGCCTTTGCTCTGCCCAAGCAAAGTCCTCCCTTCAGGCAGTTGTGCTTCTCGATGCGAGTGCATTGCTTTGGCCTTCTTATCCATGAAGAAGTGCTAGTATTTCCGCACCTGCTGCCCCTTTCATAAATGTTTCTACAGGTTTACTGCGGTGAGCTCGGTGTTGGCAGGGGGCAGCAAGTCTCCAGGGCTTCTACTGGAGCACACCTCAAGTGAGGAATTACGAGGGAGAAGAGTGTGAGGAGGAAGGGGCAGGTGCTTCACGAGTGTGCATCGGTCTGTTGGGGACCACTTTTACCCCCCGCAGCCTCTGAGCCAAAGAATTATCCAGCCAGGGAGGTGGGAAGAAGGCTGTTGGCAGCAGGCACGGCGGCAGCAAAGGCCGCAGGGCTGAGACCAGCTAGAGGGGCTTGCACAGGTGCAGCGGGGAGGGAAGAGAAGCGGGTCTAGGGTAGACTGAAGTGGTCTGCTCTGTAGTCCTGAACGGCTGCGGTATTTCTATTTCTTGACTTTCTATTTCATGATACCATGGCTGCTCTTCAAGATAGTTTTGGGGGCAGCCACCGAGGGTAACATGATTTGAAAATGAAACGTTATAATTGCCATTTAAACACCGACAACAGTCACAGATCTGAGATCACCACTGGGGGTTCTCATCTGGGGGACTCTGTTGGTTAAGGGCCTGACTTGTGTTCTCAGGCCAGGTCTTATTTATTTATTTTTAGGATTTTATTTATTTATTTGACATAGAGAGAGAGCACAAGCAGGGGGAGCAGCAGAGAGAGAGGGGAGAAGCAGACTCCCCGCTGAGCAGGGAGCCCAATGTGGGCCTGGATCCCAGGACCCTGAGATCATGGCCTGAGCTGAAGGCAGACGCTTTACCTTTACCGACTGAGCTACCCAGGCTGCCCCTTAGCTCAGGTCTTTCTTTCTTTCTTTTTTTTTTAACTTATTTATTCAGAAGACACACAGAAAGAGAGAGAGGGGAGCGCAGAGACACAGGCAGAGGGAGAAGCAGGCTCCATGCAGAGAGCCCGACGTGGGACTCAATCCCGGGTCCCCAAGATCATACCCTGGGTCACAGGCAGCACTAAACCACTCTGCCACTGGGGCTGCCCATCAGCTCTGGTCTTGAGCTCCGGGTGATAAGCTCAAACCCCGATGTTGGGCTTCATGCTGGGCATGGAACCTACTTTAAAAAAAAAAAAAAAGATAATTTGGGGGAACTTTTTAAAGGTTGGGAAAAAGATAAGAGCAAGCCCAGGCAACAAGCACACGGGCTTGGCTGCATTTGGAGCGGGCTTATTCTCAGTGTGGTTACTGGGAGGACAGTGTTAACTGGGAGGAATGTCAGCTGGGCAGCTGGTGTCTCCGGTGGGGAGTGAGTGCGTTAGAGGGTGCTCACGTAAACCTGGCCGGGTCTTAAAGGATGCATGTACCTACCCCATGTAAGATGAAAGAGAAGAGGGATCCCTGGGTGGCGCAGTAGTTTAGCGCCTGCCTTTGGCCCAGGGCGTGATCCTGGAGACCCGCGATCGAATCCCACGTCGGGCTCCCGGTGCATGGAGCCTGCTTCTCCCTCTGTCCTGTGTCTCTGCTTCTCTCTCTCTCTCTGTGTGACTATTATAAATAAATTAAAAAAAAAAAAAAAGATGAAAGAGAAGAAAAACTCTGATGTAAGGGAAGAAACCTTTTCGACTATTCGCTTCACACTTGAGCACCTACGTAGATGGAAGGTTGATGTTTTCTAGCACAAAGCTCGCAGGTGGCTTGGTGGGCACGCGCTGTAGTGCCCTGCTGCCCTGGGCAGGCCTGTGGGCTTGGTGAGAGGTCTGGCGCTCCAGCCACCTACCTTGTTTAACTAGGTTTTATCTGAGATCCCCAACCTTCCCTTCTTATACAGCACAGTCAAAACTGTCACCTTTGCAAGTGACTAAGCAAGTCCTCTTAACCCAGCTTCCTCACTCTTAGAAAAATCCTAGAGCATCACCAACATTTTTCTGCCTTTGGAGCCACTTATGGCCCCCAGGAGAAACAGGGAATAAAGTGAACGAAGTAGCCTCTTTGTCACTGCCCTCCATAAATTGTTCATCACGAGGGGAGTAGGTGAATAAATGCCTTTTTTTGCGAGGCCACCGTGATGAGCTAAGGGTCATCATAGCCTCTAAAAACTAAGGTAATATGTATTTTGCTCATTCCCTTAAGAAATCAGATTTCCCTGCATCTTATTGCCCTCACCGGAGACACAGGTTTTAAGTGCATATGACCTATAGACTCCTGTTATTATTACTTTTATTCCCTGCTAACCTGTAGAGTTCTCGTGTAGACACAAGATGAATAACTTGTGGGACGGCCTGTGCTAGTGATTTAGAGTGAGAGTGTGACCTCCAGGTAAGAAATGCTGCTGTGAATGCCCTACAGTCCCAAATGTGTTTTCTCAGACAAAAACAACAATAACAAACACCCGAGAAACACCAGAGCCACTGTGACTTATTCCATCAGATCCGGTGATGAACGTCCTTTGCCATAGTGAGAGGTGGGCAGCAGGATATTGTTTTTATGATGTCCAGTGGTCTGTTACTCATAACTCTTTTCCCATTAGTTGTGTGAGATTTTACAAAAGGCTGGGGATTTGACTTGGACTTGCATGTGAAAGAAAAAGCATTGTTTGTGCTTTTTTTTTTTTTTAAGATTTTATTTATTTATTTGAGAGAGAATGAGCAGGGAAGGGGCAGAGGCAGAGGGAGAGGGAGAAGCAGACTCCCTGCTGAGCAGGGAGCCCAGTATGGGGCTCGATCCCAGGACCCTGAGATCATGGCCTGAGCTGAAGGCAGATTCTTAACCTATTGAGCCACCCAGCTGCCCCAGCATTTGTGCTTTGTAGAGTTTTACGCTTTGTGCTGTTTAGACACCTACATGCTCTCGGTGTTTAGACAAGAGCTGGCAATCCTGAAGAAGTTAATATCTAATTTGGCAAGGCTTACCTTGGGAACCAGCAAAAATGGCTAGAAACACCCCCATGAACCTAAATCATTTCTAGCTCGAGCTGCCTTTCCTGTCAGGGTGTGCGTGAGCTGAAAAGAAAACTGTTTTGTCAGTCACTTGGAAATGGCTACACACTGGGGCACCTGGGGGGCTCAGTGGTTGAGCATCTGTCTTCAGCTCAGGGCTTGATCCCGGGGTCCCGGGGTCAAGTCCCGCATAGAGCTCCCTGCGTGGGGCCTGCTTCTCCCTCTGCCTGCGTCTCCTGCCTCTTTCTGTGTGTCTCTCATGAATAAATAAATTAAATCTTTAAAAGAAAAGAAAAAAGGACATGGCCACATACTCACACAGGTCATTCTGCAAACCTTCCTCCAGAGCACGGCGGGCAGGCACCTGGCCAGGTGCGAACTACAGGTGCAGGACCCTTGGGAGGCAAACCCATCGAAGCCGCTTCCATTCTGGGGAGTTGGGTGGCTGCGGTGGAAGGGCCTTGGCTTGCCACCAGCAGTCAGGAGACAGGGGAGCGACTCGGAGCAGCTCCAGGTTACCTGGGAAGGCGCCCCATAGTCCAGCATTTGCCCTTTTGCCACGAAGGACGGGGTAGCCAGAGAAGAGCCTCGCCGGGGCCTGGTTTTTGTGAAAACAAGTCTCTGTGGAAACAAAGCCCTTGTGACTGTCGGCCTGAGTCTGACAGCTGCCAGGCTTGTTAAAATGACAGCAGGATTCAGAAGAGAAATGGGCAACTTGGAACACGAAAGAATGTGTTCTGCTTTTATGTCTGGCGTGTGGTCAGCTGTCAATTAATAGGACTGTGCTGTGAGTTAGAAAAGCAGGCCACAGAGGGTCTTTCAGGAAATGTTTATAATGTGGAGTTATTCCGACCCTTGCTGTGTCGCCTGCAAAACAGAACAATGGCTTCTTCATAACAAATTGTTCAGTAGGAAAAAAAATGTGGTGAAGGGGGTTGCTGGTTAAGTTTTAGAACAAAGCGAATATGTGATAAACTTGCGGTAAAAATAAGTGGGAGCCCTCAAAAGATCAGAATTGGGTTTGGCCTTGTAATTTGCTATTATAGTCCTTCTACTGGGTCTAAAGTAATATCTTCTAGCGTATTCCTCAGGTCAAATCCAGCCTGTCTCCTGCTTCTGTAAATAAAGTTTTATTAGAACCCAGGCACATCCGTATGCTTGGGTATGGTATGTGGCTGCTTTCTACTGCAATGGCGGAGCCGAGTAGTTCTAGCAGATGCTGCGTGGCCCATGAAGCCTAAAATATTTACCATCTGTCCCTGTACAGAAGAAGCATGCTGACCTCTGTTCTAGAAGTTTGCCACTCAAAGCAGCATTGGTGATTTATTGGCACATGAATGTCTGAGAAGCACTGGCTGAGGGCAGGAGTTCTTCAGCTGGGGACTCAGTGATCGAAGTCCATGCAGTTATAGGCACACGTCTGCTTGTGGACGTGTGGGTTTTTCTGCACCTCTACCCTCTCAGGCGTAGAGGAGTCTGTGCCCTTTATCACTTTCCCAGAAGGGTTGTAGCCCCTAAGAGTAAAGAATCATTAGTCTAGAAGAGGGAGGCCTTGACTCAGAACTCATGGATTCATGTTTGAAGTGATGACTACAAAGATCTCACTTCCCTACACCCGGAAGCATCAGACCAACCCTTGCTTATTTATTTATCTATTCTTAAATAAAGAATATAAGATTTGTAGCACAGCACAGCTGTGGGGCATGACATTTTGTGACTGTTATTAATGGATAAGGGACTGTTTCATGGATATTGGTTCCTTGAGCCTTAATAGCTAGTGTCATATCACGTTGTGGTTTTGGAGATATTTATTGCATGCCTATCCCATTTGGAAAAATGAAAGCTCTGAGGTCCAAAATTATAGGCCTTTCTAGTGACTTCTTATGGATAGCCACTAGAAATCACTGCTAGTTAGCCTGACAACGTTATTAAATATCCATCATGTATGGAACCCTGTAGAAACTTCCAAAAAGCAGAAGATGGACTGTATAGCGGGCTGGGGCTGACTTCTGATCGCCTTTCCCATGAGTGGTGCTTCGTGTATTCTCTTTCTCATCCCAGATTAGGCTACTACGGTAGGTTGTAGGAACCAGAAGATTTATACGTCATCTCCAGGTTGCCTGGATGGACACATTTCTGGGGATGGAAGCTGAGCAGAGCAGTAGAGGAAGGAATAATAATGGTGCTTTTAGAAAAAACTGTGATGTCAGAGGTAGAGAAAGGGAAGAAGCTCAGAAAGGCAGGCCTAGCTGAGTAGCCCTGACTTTGGAACCTAAATATCACCTCCACAAATCTAAAAGGGTACATATCACTTTACTATACCATCTAAAATGTTTTTGTCTTTTTTCTTTAATCCATTAGAAATTAATGTAGGGAAAGATAAGGATCATCACCATGAAGAATGTAAATTTTTTTTTTTTTTTTTTTTTTGGTGCTGTTTTTCAGTGGGAGAATTCTCCTGCGGAATAAACATGTTTCTGGGGTTCTGGGATCTGGGATGGACTGTACACAGGGCAGGGCTGGCTTTGGGCTGCCTGGAATCCATGGACTCTGAAAGTCTCCCTGGAAAGCCAAGAAGTTAGAAGTGAACACTCAGAGTGGTACGACAAGGGGAAAGAGCAAAGATGACACAGTCAGATAGGACTAGAAGCTCCCAGACCAGAGCATGAAACTTTAGGAGAGGAGGGGGAGCTGTGAGCAATAGGATTGGACTCCCACTTTGTAGGCATAGCTCCTTGGGTTGTCGGCTATAAAGAAAAGGCAGATTGGTCCAAGTTGCAGGATCCTAGGCAATTTAACTGATGTTGAGGCTTGTCTGCTGCATGAGAACAAGATGTTGGACATCTCCAGTGGAGCACAGCTCCTAGCTGTGTCCATTGACAGGACCTGGGAGCACTGATGGCCATAAGCACACCTATGGTTTCTAGATGTTGGTTTCTTTCTTTCTTTTAAGATTAAAAAATTTTTTTTTTCAAGTAATCTCTACACCCTACATGGGGCTTAAGTTCACAACCCCAAGATCAAGAGTCGTGTGCTCTACTGACCCAACCAGCCAGGCTCCCCACTAAGATCTTGATTTCTATTTTTTTTAAGATCTTGATTTCTAAATGCCCTTCTGCAGGTAAAAGAAATGGGCTCCTGGGAGAAGTGGCTGGTTCTGGGACAAGGGAAGTGTCAGATGAGCATAAAATATCTTTCTGTGTCACGAAGTGCTCATAGAGTGATGGGGACATAGGAACCAGCCTGAAGGAGCCCCTGATAGCCAAACCTAGAATACTTACAGCATCAAAATAAATATAGCAGTAATGGGTCATAGCTCGTTGAATAATATAAAATCAATGAGCCCATACTAGTATAAATAAAATAAATAAGGAAAAAATGGCGGTCTACTTGCAGCAGAATATTGCTAATAAATGTAGAAGAAAGGACAGAATTAAAAATCACCATTGGGCAACCATCATGTTATAGTTAATTCATGTAAGAAATTTTAAAGCATACTGAAATGGGTGGATGGAAGTTTCATAAGGAGTAAGATTTAGATAGCCTCAACATACCTTTCTACAAAATGCTTGTTAAATACAAAAGGAGGGGGATTAACGAGTAACTTTATCGTGGAGAAACCTGGGAGACAAGTGATCAATTTAGTATAACATAACCACCTGCTAGAAGTACTTCTGTAATCCCTCTCCTCTCCCCACCAAATAAAATGTATAAACTGAATCTATTCATGAGAAAACAGACGAACCCAGACTGAGGGGTGTTCAGACATTATCCTGGTAATCTTCCAATCGTCAGGGTTATAATACAGTCAAGAGAAGACTGGGGAATGTTCCAGACTGAAGAAGAATAAGGAATCAGGACATGTAAATACAACATGTAACCTTGGATCCCGTCCCTTTGCATTGTTGGGACATTTGGTGAAATTTGCTGATTTTCATGGTTGTACTGCAGTTAGGTAGGAAATACTTTGAACATACAGCAATAATGGGACCTCTGGTCTGCAACTTACTATCAAACGTTATGGGGAAGGCTGTTTTTTGCAACAGAGTGGGGTCCTACGAGTGAGTAATCATAGTTAGGTCGTGGAAGATGATGGGTGAGGAAGGTTGAGAATAGGTCTGCAGCTGATGATGTTAGCAGAGAAGCAGGGACCAGTAGGGACCAGAAAGGAACAGATGGGAAGTATAGGTGGTTTAAGATAAAGGAGCATCAACCTACAAAGGGTGAAAGACCCCCAGGAGGGAGTTAGTGGGAGGCAAGGAGGCGAGTCAGGAGAAAAGGATAGGTAAGACTTTGATCTGGATGGGGAGGGGAAAGCGAGGACCTCGAGTGGGCCTTTGGACAGCAGACGTGCGTCGATCTCCGTGCTGTCCGTGGCCCACCCTCCACTGCCATCTTAGTACATGGTGGCTCTTGCATCTCTCCCCAGCCACGAATATTAATGCTCTCTGAGGATGCTTCGTGGCTATTTGTAGATGCTTTGCGGCCAAGTTGGGTGGGAGGGGTGGCAGGAGAGGTGGATTGCCAGGGACTAAGGAAGGATTACAACAGTTTATTCTAGAAAGAGAGGTTGGTTTAAGCTCACACCGAGGCACATTTCATTTGATCTTGGTTCTCTGAGATTCATTTCTGCTAATGGGAATGAAAATGAGGCTGGCTTCAAGCGCAGGCTGAAATGTGAGGATTTAAGTATTACTCCTCTGCCTTTGGTTATAGGGCTGAACTTTGTGGAGTCCTTTTTGCGGTTGCTTCTCTCTGTTCCCTTGAACATGCCAAGTCCATGAAAAGTTAGGAGTCCAAACTCAAATGTATAGGATTGTTCATGTTTCGAATTAATTTAATTCACCAAAGACATGAGTGTGTAGCATGTGCTTAAATGCTGTGGTTTACAAAGGTAAAGAACACTTATTTCCTGCCCTAGAGCGACCAAATCTGGGGGCAAGGCTGGGGGAGAATTGTGAATGAACAACTAGTTACAAGGCAACATGGGAAGGGGTTTCATAGGGGCTGCTAAAGAGCTGAGCAACTGGGGAGGAGACAACCTCCAACTTTGTTAGGGCTGTAGAGGGAAGCCTTCAGGTCAGGAGGAACAGTGTGCGTGTTTCTTCAAAGAAAGGCACAGAGGCAGGGATCCCTGGGCAGCTCAGCGGTTTAGCACCTGCCTTTGGCCCAGGACGTGATCCTGGAGTCCCAGGATCGAGTCCCGCGTTGGGCTCCCTGCTGCGTGGGGCCTGCTTCTCCCTCTGCCTGTGTCTCTGTCCACCCTCCTCTCTCTCTCTCTCTGTGTCTATCATGAATAAATAAATAAAATCTTTAAATAAAAAAAGAAAGGCACAAAGGCAAGGAACCAGGAGTTAGAGGGTGTCCTAGTGCCTAGGGGAGAGAGTGGGGGGGGGCGGGCATGGAGGCTGTGTGATTAATTGGGATGGGACTGAAGGACCCCGGGTACCATTTTTGTGAAATCTGAAGGAAAGAGTGCATTTGGGTGCTGTGGGCCAGGAACACTGCTAGACACTTTGCCTGGCTAAATAGAAAAATTAATCAAGAAGAGCACAAGGGGTGCCTGGCTGGCTCCGTTGGTGGAGCATGCAACTCTTGATCTTGCGGTTGTAGGTTCAAGTCCCACATTGGGGGTACGGATTACTTAAAAAAAGGATCTTTAAAAAAAAAGCACAAAGTCAGTGTATTCGTTTGCTTAGGCTGCTATAACACAGTGGCGTGGATTGGGTGACTTAAGCAACAGAAGTTTATTTTCTCACCATTTTGGGGGCTAGAAGTCTCAGCTCTAGGCGTCAGCAGGGTTGGCTTCTTCTTCTGAGACCTGTCTCCTTGGCTAGTAGACGTCCGCCTTCTCCCTGTGTCTTGCTGTGGTGTTCGGAATACCTGGGTGTGCCCTAATTTCTCCTCCTGATGAGGACATGGATATATTGAATGAGGGCCACTCTAGTGACCTCATTTTAGCTTAATCACCTCTTTAAAGGCTGTATCTCTAAATACAGTCACATTCTGAGGTCCTGGGGTTAGGACTTCAATGTATGAATTATGGGATGGGGGGCACAGTTCAGCCCATAACAGTCAGGAGGTTTTATTTTCATCAATCCTCACATGTTTTTGAAGGGTGATAGGCAACTTTTCAGAAAGCGTAAGAGGCTTGCTATAGCTGTATTTAGCTTCCTCTCACCTATAGTCTTAGAAATAGAAGGAATAACTAAACAGGTGGAATGGAGATGAATTTCACACTTGACCACATTTTCAGGCGTCATGACACTTCACTGCCAGAATAATTCTGGCGTATTCTCCTGAGAACAAGGAGAACATTCTCCTTCAGAATCCTATCAACACACCCAAGAAATTCACCATTAATTCAAGAATATCATCTTGAAGAATATCATCATCAGTTCATAGTCCATATTTAAAAACGCCCTTGATCACCATAGAGATTCCCTGCTGCCCCCACATCCAGTTGTGGATCCCAACATGGTTCATGCATCTTCTCCGTCTCTTACAATCTAGAACAGTCTCCTTGCTTTTGGTTTCCTTTCCACAACATTGCCAGTTTTGAGGAGCCCTAGGAGTCCAACGCATCTTGTTCCTTGTGATCAAAAGTCAAGATGAACATTTTGGCACGGTACCTCACAAGCAAAATTAGGTTCTTCTGGGCACCCTGCAGGAGGCACGTGCTGTCGGCCTGTGCCATTATGGGGAGGTGCTAAGCTACATCCTTGGCCAAGGGGATACCTGCCAGTTTCTCCATTGTAGAGAGGACTTTGTCTTCACCACTTAGTAAGCAGTCTGTGAACTGTTTTTGTTTTTTGTTTTTTAATATTTTATTTATTTATTCATGAGAAACAGAGAGAGAGAGAGGCAGAGGCACAGGCAGAGGGAGAAGCAGGCTCCATGCAGGGAGCCCGACATGGGACTCGATCCCGGGTCTCCAGGATCACATCCTGGACTGAAGATGGCACTAAACCACTGAACCACCCAGGCTGCCCAGTGTGAACTGGTTTTTGACGCGAGTAGATAGATACACTATGCTGTCTTCCACAACCTTTCACCCAGTGATTTTGGCATTTATTAGTGATCTTCGCCTAAATCAGTCGCTACATTGGAGATGGCAAAATGATGGTTTAAAAATGTAATTTGCTGGGGCGCCTGGGTGGCTCAGGCCATTAAGCGTTTGCCTTTGGCCCAGGTCACCATCCCGGGTCCAGGATCGAACCCCACATCTGACTCCCTGCTCAGTGGGGAGTCTGCTTCTCCCTCTCCCTCTGCCCCTCCCCAAGGCTCGTGTTCTCTTTCTCTCAAATAAAATCTTTTTAAAAACAATCTGTCACTTTTCATATACAACTTGGGATTCTCCATTAAAAAAGAACTCCCTGAAAAAAAAAAAAAAAAAAGAACTCCCTGCCCCTTCCTCTCTTTCTCTTTTTGTTCTGCATTTCCCCTCTTTTGATTATGTTGGTTGATGTTATATCATGGTTATGTTGTCTATCAGCTCAGTTGTTTCTGTTTATTTAAATTTCAGGGTTTGATTTTTGTTCATCCTTTTTAATTTATTTTTATTTTTATTTATTTTTAAAGATTTTATTTATTGATTCAGGGGAGACACACACAGAGGCTGTCATTTTAAAGCAGTTCATAGCATCTTCCTCATTCTTTTGTATGACCACATACCGTACTACTGCACTGAGTGGATAGACACCAATTAGCTTCTATGAATGAGAATTTAAATTTCTTTTTTCCTCAGCATATGGCTGTTGCAAACGATGGTGACATGCATTACCTTGTGAATGTTTTATTTTGTATGAATGGAGGTGTATTTCTGGAGTGAATACTTAGAAGTAGAATTACTCGGTGGACAGGTAAATCACACACAGTTTATTAGGTAATGACACTTCTCCCTCCTGCTGTTGTGTTCTCCCAAGAGCAGTGTGTGAGAGTGCCTGTTGTGGGGTAGATGTTAGAGTCCTTCATAGTTAGAGTAAGGAATTATCAGTGGCTCTCAAGCCTCAGTTGACAGGAAGGACAATCATTCAGGGAGGTTTTTGCACATATTTACATTGGGACCCCACTGCCAGGCACTGATTTATTCAGTCTTCAGTGGACATTATGAGGCATGGATTCACATAATTTTATAGAAACACTAGTTTAACATCCGAGTTCATTTACTTACATAGTAACTCCTTCCTTTAACTTATCATTCTCGGAAGAGGTAAATGAAAGCATACTGTTAATGCATGAATCTTACTGTGTTTGTGATTTCTGAATTGCCTACAGTACTGGTTCCCACATGTTCTTAATTTTTCAAAAAATGGCCTGATTTCAGTTAGTTTTTCAGTCTACAAGCATTTATTTTTTTAATTTAAATTCAATTAATTAACATATAGTGTATTACTAGTTTCAGAGGTAGAGGTTGGTGATTCATCCGGTGTATATAACACCCATTGCTCGTTACATCACGTGCCCTCCTTAACATCCATCACCCAGTTACCGCATCCCCCCTTCCTCCCTCTCCTCCGGCAACCCTCAATTCATTTCCTATGGTTAAGAGCCCTTATGGTTTTTATAAGCATTTATTGAGCACTTACTGGATGGCAGTTGTTAATGAAAGACTAGAAGACAGGCCAAATCCCTGTCCTTGGGTATTCATTCTGGCTGGGGGAGATGCAGGTAAACAGGAATCCACTGAACCCCTCAGTTGCTCAAACACAGTGTGTGTGTAGGTTCCTTCCACTCTTTCCAGTGGGGGAGACACAAGTAACAATATGAGAATGTAAGTGTAGCACCTAACCTAGCTGGAGGGGTAAGAGATGCTTTCTTAGATTGGTGGTGGACATCTGGGCTGAATTTTTCCAGGCCAGGAAAGGGGACAACAGTTCTAAGCTAACAGAATGATGTGTGTGTAGAAGCTTAGAGGCAGAGAGGCACGTTGCTTTTACAGAAGTGCAAGTGGCTCAGAGTGGCTGGAGGGTGGATTTCAAGCCAGGGCATGGCAAGTACTTGGATAAATAACCAAAGGCCACATCATTTGCTCCAGTGCCTGGTGAGAGTAGGTACTCAATAATTCAATGGATGGCTGATTGTGTGAATGATGACTTGCTGATTTGTGGAATAAAGCAGGTTTGCATTAGCATTTTGCACCCATAATAAAAGGAGTCAGTAGTTCCAGTGTATTTGGTATTTTATCTTGTGGATGAATTGTTTTTTTTAATACAAATGGCTATCAGATTTGAAAATAGCCATAATTGGGAAGGGTCACCTGGGTGATATATTGCCTCATTCTGGATTGATGGACAAAAAGAAAAACCTCTTCGAATTGTTGTCATGATGTTTCTGTCTCTTTATCTGCTTATTATAATCCAGCTTCAGGGATAGATGGCATTTAAAAAATGCACAGTCCCTTTGGCCTTGAGAGCCCTAGAATGTTTCCCATCAGCTAAAGAAAAACAAACAGATGAGACTAACAGACCGCCCTCGTGTTCAGTGATGTTAGCTCTAGAATCACTTCCTCGGGAAATTGTATTTGTGTGTGAGTCTGTGGTTCTGTGGTCTCATTGGTATTCCATTGATGGGAACACAGCGGGATTGTGACAGTTAAAGACAAGGACAGGAGTGGAACTGGATTGTGGGTGGGGTGGGGGAGGGGTGAGGGTGCCGGGCGGGGCCTATGCTGTAAATCACCTTAGATTGGAATTTCTTTGAGGCTTTGCTACCTCTTCCCTCCTTTCAATGTAGGTTAAATTTGACCTTGTTTTATTCTAAGTTACTCAGTAACTTTGAGAGCATTAGAGAATTATTTTCTGAAATAGACTGGCTGTCTCAATAAACCAAAATAATCTGATTCCCATGACCTACATCAGCTAATGGTCTGTGAGACATCTATTTTCATTTAAATCTGTATTTGTTGGTTTACTCCTATTTTGCTACAGCTCTATGTTTTAAAGTAGAATTGGGTTAATATAAAAATATTAACTTACTGCTTTTAGATACGTTTTGTGACTATTCTGGGTAAGTTCTGAGAAATTTTTTCACAAAGGATATGAAAGCTGAAATTCAATAAGTTAATTGGAAGATTAAACAGGCTTAATTTACAGTGGGTTTTTTTTTCTTCAAGGGTACTTAGAGTAGGGGGTGAACATGGCATCCAAAATTACTTAATTTTTTTCTCTCAAAGCTTAAATACTTTGTGTGTGGTCTTGGCTATAAAAATTTGGATGATCCATAACCTCACATTTCAGATTGGGGCTCCTTGTGATGTTGAATATTCTTATTATCAAGATAATACGACAGTGAGAGGAAGACATGCTCTTTTATCTGGGTGTTATTTAATAAATGAGCACCCACTGTATACCATGTACTGCACTTGGCAAGCTTTATTAATCGGTAAAGCTGTGCCTGTTTGAAGAGTGGCAGGGAGCTCAGACTGAACAAGCAACAAAAAGAGGTGGTGAATCTGAGCATTTCTTCGCACTACAGCCAGGATTTAGAGAGTGAGGAATTTAGACACAAAATATGGCTGTAGGCCTGGTGGCAGTCATTATTTGACAATGTGATGTCCTAATAGCTCTAGCCTTGCACCACAGAACCTCTTACAAGTATTTTACCCTGGGCCTTTTCAGAGATGAGAATTTCAACAGTGCTGAGGCTTAATCTCTGTGAACTTAAACATTTGTGGTTCACAGTCACTTCTCCTCTCCTGTTTTCTCTAAAGGACCTAGAAATGAAAATACCCATTTCTGGGGCACCTGGGTGGCTCAGCGGTAGAACATCTGTCTTGGGCTCACGGCATGATCCTGGGGTCCTGGGATCGAGTCCCACATTAGGCACCCACAGGAAGCCTACTTCTCCCTCTGCCTGTGTCTCTGCCTCTCTCTGTGTGTTTCTCATGAGTAAATAGATAAAATTAAAAAAAAAAAAAAGAAAAGAAAATACTCATTTCTTTGTTGTCTAATAATTGACTTGGTGAAATATAACTTCATAGAAATAAAAGTGTGTGGCAATACTAGTTTCCCCAGTGGTTACCTAAATTTCACCCAGAAGTCGGGACTTGAGTGGTTAGAACATGTCAAGATTCAGAGTGTATTGGCCATCTCTGGAATCCTCAGACCCTGGCCGCATTTCATTAAGCAGCCCTCCTCAGAAATCTCATCTCCATCCAGTTGTTTGAACCAGAAACCTGGGGATCTGTCCCTCCTTCTTCGTGTTACCAAATGATCTATCACAGTCACTAGTTCAGGAAACGCACAGATGAGCCTTGGCGCTGCTGTGGCCAACTGCTCCATTCCGGGGAACCCAAAGAGGCCGGGCAAATTGAAAGTGTAGCTTCTGGCTGGATTGGCCAACACTGTTGCCAAACAAACTTGGATAAACTTGCAAGAGAAGCCAATCACTCAAGAGATGAGGGTATGGAAAACAGAAGGGGAGACATTTATTTGGGGTGCCAGAAGCCAGGGGACGTGGCAGGCTCATGCCTGAATAGCCGGCCTCTATGCCTGCAAGATGGACTCTAGAGTTTTATAGAAGAGGCTCAGGAGGGTACGTGCAAGAAAGCAGGCAGGGAGCATGTGATCACGGGTGGGGTTGGTATGTAATCCAGCACATGATCATGGGCACAGAAGGGGGCCTGTAGGGTGTGGTCTCCTAGGCATGACCTTGCTATCTGGGCTTTTCTGGCCTGGCAGTTAGAATGTTCCAGTCATTGCAAAACAGAGTGGTCAATACCTCAAGGAAGTGCGATAAGAAATAAGCATAATGGGTTTCAGTTAGCACATGAGTTAAGCAGCCTTGTCTCTGTCTGGTTTTCACTGTTGGGGTCTATAGTTGAGAACGAGGGCTCCCTGACACTCCTCTCTAATTCTGACAAGCCTCAAGTTCTCTTTGCTTTTCCCCTTTCCCTTCATCCCCATTGCACATTCTAGCAGTGACCCCTCCCCCTCCCCATTCATTCCCCAAGATGCTACCCCAGGAGCTTTAACAATAATGCACAATGGAATATTACTCAGCGATAAAAAGGAATGAAATTCCAACATGGACGAACCTTGAAAGCCTGCTTAGTGAAATAGACCAGGCATAAAAGGACAAATACACGATTCTACTTACATGAGGCATCAGGATAAGGCAAATTCCTTGAGAAACAAAAGCAGGATGGAGATTACCAAGGGCTGTGGGGAGTTACTACTGTTACTTGGGAGTACCAAGTGTAGGGGAGGAAGAAATTCCTCTGCCCTTCAAGATCCTTCTAGCTGGACTGAGCATCAAATTGACAAGAGACAGGAATGCCTGAGTGGCTCAGATGTTAGGCATCTGCCTTTGGCTCAGGTCATGATCCTGGAGTCCTGGGATCCAGTCCCACATCAGGCTTCCTGCATGGAGCCTGCTTCTCCCTCTGCCTGTGTCTCTGCCTCTCTCTCTCTGTGTCTCTCATGAATAAATAAATAAATAAAATCTTTATAAAAAGTTGACGAGACAGATGAACAGGAGACAACGAATGTAGTTTTATACATATGGGGAATCTACACAGACATGGAATCCCAAAGTCAGTGAGGAGCTATGGGGCTTAGGTGAGCTAAGGAGAAGGGTAGGCTCTGAGGATTCAAAGGGGGAGAAAGACCATTAGTGGGGAGGTGAGAGGAGATGTTTGGAAAACAAAGGTTGCTCTGTTATACAGAGAAATTTCTTTGGTAAAGAGAAGTCTCTGAATACCTCTTTTCCTGGTACAGGCAGACAGTTGAGGGTGAGCTTTTTCTGAATCTGCTGGGTCTGGATTGCTTTTTTTTTTTTTTTTTTAATTTTATTTATTCGTAAGGGAGAGAGAGAGAAAGGCAGAGACACAGGCAGAGGGAGAAGCAGACTCCATGCAGGGAGCCCAACATGGGACTCGATCCCGGGTCTCTAGGATCAGGCCCTGTGCCGAAGGTGACACTGAACCGCTGAGCCACCTGGGCTGCCCTTGAATTGCTTTTAATGCAAAGTAATCTTCATGTCAAAGTGGCCCATCTTGGAGCATGGTGCCCTTGGCCCTACTAGAGTTTGTGGTTGGGATGATGAAAAAGTTTCTGGAAGTAGTGATGACACTTACCCGACATGAGGAGTGCACTTAATGCCACTGAATGGTGGACTTTAAAGTGGTTAAAAAGGAAGGAAAAAAAAAAAAAAAGATCGTGCAGATATGATTGTAATATTCCTCCTCGCTGGAGTCTTCACGATCCCTGTCACTCCCAGGATCAAATCCAAACCCTGAGAAATAAGAAGTGGAGGGGCCTACCCTTCTGTTCCTTGGATTCCCACAAAATCAGAACTGCTGCT